>NC_022012.1:92099526-92138857 GCF_000317375.1 Microtus ochrogaster
TGTGTGTGTGTGTGTGTGTGTGTGTGTGTTAGAGAGAGAGAATATGAACGTGTGTCCCCGTGTATGTGACTGTAGACATGGGTGTGCCATAGCACACATGTGAGCTCAGAATAACCTTTGGTATCCATACTCACTTCCCACCTTGTTTGTGACAGTCATTCACCAATGCACATGCTATCTAGCTGTCCATGAGTGCCCTGGTCCTCTCCTGTCTCTACCTCCCGTGGTACCGTGGTACTATATAAGCACTGGGATTCCAGATGTGTGCTATTCGGCCTGGTTTTGATGGTTTCTGGGTATTCTACTGCATTCTTATGCTTTTGTGGCAAGTGAAGCCATTTACTCACTGAGCCATTTCTCCAGCCCTAAAATACTTTTTAAAAGTCAGCTGAAATAGAGTTACAAATAGAAAGTCATTATGGAACTAGACAGAGGAACAGTTGTGAGATCGTGGTTATAGTTGGCCAGGTTTTCTTGGACTCAGCTAGACTAACCTGCTTTCTAGAAATAGCCTTGCTCAGGAGCTGTGTGATCCTATTAACAGGTTGTTGTAGTAATAAAATTAGAGTTAGATTGTCTAAGGATGGAGTGTGTAAATTAGGAACTTTGTAGGGTGTGATAATGTTCTCTTTGTAAGGTTTGTATTGCACAGGTGTGTTTATTTGTCACGTATCTAGATGTGTTTCACTGTGAATTTTGTTTTAAATAAATTATATATAAACAGTAAAAACATAAGCAACTAGACAGTGGCACGTATGCTTCAATGTCTCAAGAAAGGTGTCCTGATGTGCTGCTGTCCGAAAGATGTGAGAGGGTCAGATGAACCGAGTGCACGGGTAGATCCATAAAGCAGATGTGGATGTGTCAGCTGAAGTGTGTGGAGTGGGCATGTGCTGTTTCATTGTAGAATTCTTTCCAACGGTACATAGGCCCCAAGGATTAAAAACTGACCATGGAATAGCCAGGTGGTGGTGGCCCACACCTTTAATCTCAGCACTTGGGAGGCAGAGACAGGTGGATCTCTGTGAGTTCAAGACCAGCCTGGTCTACAGAGTGAGTTCCAGGGCATCCAAGGCTACCAAACAAACAGCCGATCATGGTAAGCAGTAGGAGAAACACGTGATGATGGTGCTGATGGTTTGAGACGGGGCTCTCTGTGTAGGCCCGGCTGGCCTGAAACTCAGAGGCCTTCCTGTCTCTGCCTTCATGTCTGTGCCACCAGAGAAGCTCTGCATGAGGTGACTGGAAAGGGTTTGGAGGAAAGGCAGTGAGACAGTTTCTAAGCTGTCTAGACCAAGAACACTCCAGTGAGACTATCCAATGAACGTGTCCTGAGGTAGGAATGGCGGCCTGTTCGTGGACAGTAAAGAGGCCTGGGGTTAGGGAAAGAGGAGTAGAAGATGGAGTCAGAGACCCTCGTCATGTGGTAGTAAGCTGTGAGTGCGGTGAGGAGTAAGTAGTGAGTTGTGAGCAAAGGAGCAGTGTGGCACACACTCCTTCCTCCTCATTGCTGTTCCCTGTGTGTGTCTTCAGTCAGCCACAGCTTGAACAGTATAGAAGTGAGTTCAGGGACGAGTAACCCACGAACTAAAACCTTGAAGAGTAGAACGGCCACCAGCTCAGATGCGAGAGCACAGGAAGTGTGGAGCTGGGGGTTTGGGAGGCTGGTGTGCTCTCATCTGCTGTCTCAGACACCCAAATAGAAATGAGTTAGTGCTCAGCCTTGACGAGCCTGCGGAGGGACAGCTTGTAGGAGTTGATTCTTTCCTTCCACCATGTAAGTCCAGGGGATGGAACTTGGGTCATCATGTTTGGCACCGAGTGCCTCTACCCACTTAGCCATCTCACCAGCCCTCGGGGTTTAATTGTGCCACTTCCTCAGTCCTCTCTTCTTTAAAAGTGAATTTTGGTTTTATTCTGTAAGATGGCCATGGCCATTTTTATTTGAAAACTGCTGTGGTAGGCAGAGGGGCTGGAGCCAGAAACGCTGGTGCCCTTCTCCCTGGGACTGGTGCGCCTGTTGTGCTGTATGATGAGGATTTTAAGGGTGTGACAAGGTTACAAATCGTCAAATGGGAATTATCCCGGGAGCCCTCAGGCAGTGGCTTCCCCACCTGGAAATGGAAGGCTAAGGAGATGGGAGATTTGAACGCCAGGCTCCATGGCAGGCCATTGAAGACCGTGGGGAAAGCATGCAAGGGAATGCAGACAGCTGGACAGAGCCGAGATAAACTGACCTCTGCTGACTGACAGCTAATGAAGCAAGGACCACAGGCTACGGTCACAAGGGTGGTAACTTGCATATAGCTGGCACTATTAGGAGGTGTGGCTTTGTTAGAGTGGGTGTGGCCTTGTTGGAGGAAGTGTGTCACGGTGGGAGCGGGCTTTGAGGTTTCCTGTGAACTGGATACCACCCAGTGTCTCAGTTGACTTCCTGTAGCCTGCAAGATGTAGAACTCTCAGCTCCAGCACCTCGCCTGCCTGCCCGCCGCCATGCTCCCTCACCATGATGATAATGGACTGCATCTCTGAACTGTAAGGGAGCCACCCCAATTAAATGTTTTTCTTTCCATGGTCATGGTGTCTCTTCAGAGCAGTAGAAACCATAAGGCAGGGCTGGAGAGATGGCTCAGCGGTTAAGAGCACTGCCTGCTCTCCCAAAGGTCCTGAGTTCAATTCCCAGCAACCACATGGTGGCTCACAACCATCTGTAATGAGGTCTGGCGCCCTCTTCTGGCCTCTAGGCAGAATACTGAGAATACTGTATACATAATAAATAAATAAATCTAAAAAAAAAAAAAGAAACCATAAGACAGCCAGCAGCCCCAATGAGTTTGGAAGCATGCTCTCTCTTAGTCTCTACTAAAGAGTGCAAACCTGCTGACTGCTCATTTGAGCCTGTGAGTCCCTTCACAAGGTTCACGGTGGGTGCTCCTAAGCCCAGCCTGGGCTTCGACCTTTAGGAAGGGAAGAATGACATGCTTTAAGCCTTACATTTGTGGTCATTTATAACAGTTATGGAAATCCTAGCTAGTTTCCTTGAAGCAAGAGATGGTGCTGATGAAGTAGTGGCGCACACTTTTAATCCCAGTACTCGAGAGGCAGAGGCAGGTGGATCTCTGGGAGTTCAAGGCCAGCCTGGTCTACAGAGTGAGTTCCAGGACAGTCTCCAAAGCTAAGCTACAGAGAAACCCTGTATCAAAAAAAAAAAAAAAAATGAAAGAAAGAAAGAAAGAAAGAAAGAAAGAAAGAAAGAAAGAGAAAAGAAAAGGAGAGAGATTGAGATGGTGATGTGAGATGAAATGGGGTAAGG
This sequence comes from Microtus ochrogaster, assembly GCF_000317375.1. NCBI lineage: Eukaryota > Metazoa > Chordata > Mammalia > Rodentia > Cricetidae > Microtus > Microtus ochrogaster. The sequence continues at coordinate 92,102,840 of NC_022012.1, forward strand.
AAAGCCATTGTTTCATTGGGAACCAGAAATTTGAAATCAGCAGAGGGGAGCGGTCTCTGGTTGGTCTGCATTAACTGTCAGTGGCCTCGGGGCTGTTGAGGTTTATATGCTGAGGCAGATGGAGGTGGGTCTCCTTCATAGCTGCTGAAGAAATGAGTTAGACAGTGCTCACTATGTGGCATGTTGGGGGTCTATCACCCCACTATTTTTCTACTGTCCTAGTCCCTTTAATTGGCCCTTGCAAAATACATGTTTCTTACTGACAGTTGCCTTACAAAGCTCACATTGTGCCTGTCTGATTTTGCGGGCAGATGAGACTAGTCAGGTATGACTTCTCCTCTCTGCCTTCGGTTGTCACAATAACATTATAGTGAAGTCACTGTCGCCTGCTAAGGTGTGCCCAGGTCTGCCTCTCTTGGCCTGCTATTACTTCCAGTTAAGCTCTTCATAGCGGACAATGAGGACTACTGAGAACTCAAGAACAATGGCAATGGGTTTTTGATCCTACTGCACATACTGGCTTTGGGGGAGCCTAGGCAGTTTGGATGCTCACCTTACTAGACCTGGATGGTGGTGGGCGGTCCTTGGACTTCCCACAGGTCAGGGAACCCCGATTGCTCTTCGAGCTGATGAGGGAGGGGGACTTGATGGGGAAGGGGGAGGGAAATGGGAGGCGGTGGCGGGGAGGAGGCAGAAATCCTTAATAAATAAATAAATTAAAAAAAAGAACGCCATACCAGGAGGACTTCTATGCTCTCCCCAGAATCCTCCACATTTAAATTGTACCTGGCAACTGGTGCTAATTACTTAGAAGTTGTTGAGAGTATTGGATGTCAGGCCTGGGCACATACTGCTCTTGCGAAGACTCCACTTTAGTTCCTAGCACCCATGTCAGGCAGTTCACAGCCACCTGTAACTCCAGCTCCCAGCACCCTCTTCTGCTCTCCATGGACAATGCAGTCACACTTGCACAGACTGCATGCATATGCCCATAATTAAAATTTTAAAAATCATGAATTAAGTTCTTTTTTTTTTCTTTCTTAATAACCACAGTGAGTTGATTGGGGTGGTTCCACTTTCTTGATTCAGGCCTGGCTTCTCCTGAGAATCCTCCTGCTGTGGTCTTGCTTCTCTGGCAGACAGTAATGGAGGCCAGCATATAAGACTAGCATTTGTGCATGGCTAAAGACCTTGGGGGTTTGATATTGTCCCGGACATCTCACAGTAAGAACTGGGTTCTGCACCAGGCCCCTGTGTTTATTCTCTTCTGAAGGCACAGTTTTGAAGGCAGGTTGTCACTGCTGGACTTTAATGTAAAATGTCTTTAGAACCCATATGTTGGGAGGCAGAGGCAGGCAGATCTCTGAGTTTTAGGCCAGCCTGGTCTATAGAGTGAGTTCCAGGACAGCCAGGGCTACACAGAGAAACCCTGTCTTGAGAAAACCAAAACCAAAAAGGAAAAAACTCTTATAACTTTATAAATTCTCCTTCTCCCTTTAGTGACTGCATAGAGTGTCTGTAGAGTCAGTTTTTAAATATTAGTATTATTACTGTGCTGGAGGGGTCACATGCCATGGCACATGTGGTCAGAGGGTAGCTTTGTGGAGTCTCTCCTTCCACCTTGACATGGCTCCCAAGGACCAGATTCAGGTTCCAGGCTTGTGTGACCAGCACCTTTACCTGACAAGCCATCTCGCCCGCCCAGTGTATGGCAGTGTAACCTTTTCATTATAAAAGACACTTTCTGTTTTTCATCATACTACAGTTTATTGGAAAAATGCAATGGTAGAAGCTGGGTATGGTAGCACTTAATAACAGTACTAGCACTTGAGAAGCTGAGGCAGGAGGATTGTTTGGGAGTTCAAGGCCACCCTGGGCTATATAGAAAGTTCCAGGCAAGCCTGGGCTATATGGTGAAATCCTGTCTCAACAAAAGAAAAAATAGGGTTATAAATAGTAAAGGAGGTCTTTTCTAGAGTAAACGGAAAAAAGATGATACAGATTGTGTTAAAGACAGGGATCAGTAAGAAAGTTCCATGGACAAGAAGGAACAAAGACAGCAGGCACAACAGTATCCACACAAGGGCGTGAGGACCACACTCTGTGCACACAAGGCTGTCTGCAGGCGTGAGGACCACACTCTAAATTGAAAGGGCATTCTAAATGCATAGCAAAGCCAGTGGATGGTCAAAGGACAAAATCCAGAAATGTCACAACACAAGAAGATCCTAGAAGATTAGGGGATGGCCTGGGGTAGGGTAAGGTGTTGGGAGCTATAGGTCCCTCACCCCTTGATTATCTTTGCCTGCCTCAGACCCTTCACCTGCTGGAGTGAACTGAGCAAAACAACTTGTTTACTGCTGCTCTGAGCATGAGACCCTGATGGCAGGCTGGTGAGTCTGCAGCTGAAAGATCCCAAGAGCTGGGTGTGGCCAGAGCCCTGTATAAGCTACCCCTGAGCACAATAATCTTGGCATTCCTGTATCAAGAGTGTCCCATGTCTCCATCTCCATGTGTCTCTCTGTGCCTGCGTATGTTTAAGTCTCTCTGCTCAGTTCCCGGCCGCTCCTGTACTGACGGGAGCTACAGGCAAAGAACCATATTGTAGTACAGACGCCCGGGTCTGACAGTGGAGGCCCTCAGCAGGATTGGGAACTAAGGGCCGCTGAGAGATTGCGCATAATTATATAGAAAAGGGGCATTCTTGGCACTCTTGTCTCAAGGATGTCCCCGTGGCCCTGTCTGTTTGTCTGTCTCTGTCTGTGTGTGTATGATTTTAAATGTTCAGCCTAGTTCCTGTAGCGAGTAGAATGCAGGAACAGAACCGGTGGAGTTTTACAGTAAGGTGTCCAGGATAGAGCACAAATGAGGCCGCTTTGAAGCATGAGCTCGGGAACTGTTGTGCTGGAGGAGCTAAAGGAGGATTTGTGCACGGACATCTACCTTTGGTTTTCTTTTTCTTTCTTTTTTCTTTCGGGACAGGGTTTCTCTGTGTATCTCTAGCTGTCCCAGAACTCACTCTGTAGACCAGGCTGGCCTGAAACTCAAAGATCTGTCTGCCTCTGTCTCCCTGTGTTTTTCCTTTGTCATGCTTGAGGCAGAACCCAGTGCCTTGCGCTTGCCAGCCAATTCTCAGTCAGCCCTCGTATCCAAACTTCCTGGTCTCCTTCAAGTGTGAGAGAGAAGAGAGACCTTTCCAGTCACCCAAGGCTGTGTATGCCTTCACTCTTCCCAGAACTACGGAGTGAGGCAAGGTGGCGCCCTTGAGCTAGGAGCAGTGAGAGCTCCGGCCTAGAAAAGCAGGAAGCTGCTCCACCTGTGCTAGGCTTTGGGAAAAGCTGCTCTGGTGATCTCTTCCCCTGGGCCGCTGGAGAAGGGCATGCTGGGAGAGAGCGTTCGGTGCACCAGCCATTGCACAGTCTTCTCAGAATGGGACTACAGGTCTTGTCCTGGCATCTGTCAGCCAACGATAGGCAAACCAGGAGGGGTTGGGGGCAGCTTTCTCTTCCCACGTTTCCTCCTTTTCCTGACCGACTGTCCTCCTCAGGGGTGCTGGTGGTTGAAGGTTGGTGGAGTGGATTAGACAGATACAGGCAGACAGGAGGCTGGGGAGTGTGCAGGTGCAGCGGCAGTCCTGCTTATCCTGAGCTGGGTTCTAGGTGCCCTGTAGTCGCCATGGAGTAAGATAAAGACAGAAACTGGTAGTTTGCTATTGGAACTAGCCACTAGTAGGCTACACCTCACCATGGCCTGGCTCTTGTTGATGTCTGCCAGGTTTCCTATGTTATTCGAGATGAAGTGGAGAAGTACAATCGCAATGGAGTTAATGCCCTGCAGCTGGACCCAGCACTCAACAGGCTCTTCACCGCAGGGCGGGACTCCATCATCAGAATATGGAGTGTCAATCAGCACAAGGTGAGGTGGCTTGGACTAGTGTCTTTGTCTGGTGGGCTTCTTCTTCAGCTCTGGCTTTAATCTCTGAGCACTGAGCTTCATAATATATTGTGTGAATTATCCACAGAGTTGTGTACGGCTGTGAGAAAATGCCTTTATTAACACAGGGTCTCCATAAATTATCTTGCCTTAAGAGTTCCCTGCCACAAAGGAGCAGAAATATTTGGCTGGTGGGGAATGAGCACTTCCACAGGATTTTGGTGTCGTTATGAACTTGGAAAGTCTCTTGATAACTGTGCATTTACAGTCCCTCACTGTGTAAGCACGAGGCTCTCAAGGCTGGGGTGTAGCTCGGGTGGCAGGGTGCTTGTCCAGCATGCACAAGGCCCAGGGCTTGATGCTCACTCAGCACTGCAAAACAGATAGTGACGTCTGCAGAAGCCCGAGGAGTGGAAGGAGAGGGCAGCCTCCGTGGTTTCACACCGCCATTAGCCAAGAAGACACTAACATGTTGTAGGGACCTTAATCACTTTTTATAAGGAAATTAAATATTTGTAAAAGTACATAATTCAACATTCTGTTCTATTTTCAGCATCATAATCAAGAGATTTTTCAAATATATTGACATGCAAAGGGGTCTGCAGTTGAATGGGAGGGAACTCCAGGGCTTGTTTGAGTGTTGCTTTGTGAATGATACAGAGAATGGCACTGGGGAGGGAAAGGAGCATTTACACAACTCTCAACTGTGTATCTGGTCCCTTGTACTCACAGGCAGTGAACTGGAGCTCAACCTAATCACAGACCCCTGGTGCCAGCACCTGAATTTTTTTTTTAAGTTTGTGTCTTTTAGCCAGCCCTACAAACCGGTATCCACTGCAGTCAGGGAGTCATTGGCACAGCTGCCAGATAAGGTTCCTTGTAGTGGACTCAATCTATCAGGCTCTGAGTTCTCGAGGAGACGAAGACAGTGTCAAAGCATGAAAATAGGAAAAGTGTGCTGCCTTTGCTGTGCTGTAGAAATTCTTTAAATTATAATGTTAACTTTTTGAGAATTTCCAGTGTTTTGAACAAATTAAGGGAAAATGCAGATTACCTAGAATCTGGTAGTCTGTCTGGCCTACACTCAAACATCTTTTTCCTGGTCTTTATGACAAGTTCTTAGATATGCAAAAGAGCCATTCCCTTGCCCCTGAAGTGTGTAAACTTGCTTGTGTTGGTGTGGGACATAACTTGATGTTGTGTCTAAAAGGCTCTGGTAAAAGCCAGGGGGTAGGAGTCTGGCAGCTGGATTGGGGTGCCGTGCCCTTGCACCTTGTCTCCTCTGAAGGACAAGCGTTATAGGGACTCACCGATAAAAGCCCTTAGGCCAGACTCGAGAACCACAGGTGTGCTGGTGTAAGAAATCCCTACCTGTCCTCCGGCACTCTGTGCCCTGTACCATGCCTAGCCCAGAACTGTCAATTTTGCCACCACAAGTTATAAAACTTAACCTTGGGAGCCTAGGCTTTTATTATGGTTAATATCCTGAAACAAGCTTGCTTAAATCATCAAGTCTCTGGAAGCATCGTCTGTTTAGGGGAGTGTCACTCTAGTTAATTTAAGTATGGTATCACATTAACTGAAGAATCTGAGCTTGGTTCTACTTTGTCATGATTGTGCTCTCTGTTGTAAACTCTGGTTTTTCATTTCAGCAAGATCCATACATAGCATCCATGGAGCACCACACCGACTGGGTGAATGATGTCGTGCTCTGTTGCAATGGGAAAACATGTAAGTGCTTCTCGGGCTTCTTGAATTTTTAAATTCTGTTTATATGACTTTCATTCTTTATGTAAGTCTGCATGTGTGCAGGTTTGTATGTGTGTGGACACCAGAGGTGGGTATCAGGTGTCATCTTCCATGATGCTCTCACTGATCCTAGAGTTCACTGATTGCTAGATTAGCTAACTCCTGAGCTCCTGGAATCTGCTGCTTTCACCCCCCCACACACACCCCTCTCCAGCATTGAAGTTATAAGAGGTTCAGGTGTGTGCTTCCACACTCAGTTTTTTATGTGGGTGTTGGCAGTGCCTAATGCCTACACAGGAGGCACTTACTTGGTGCCGTGCCCCAGCCCCTATAAGACTTTTCACTGACACCAACATACATGCAGAAAAGTGCACACATTCTGAAACCACAGTGAAATATAACAGGATTACCAGATGCTTCCTTGTGCCATTCCAGACCTTCCTTTTAGCTGTTCAGCATGAGCACACATTAGTTTGACACAAATTTGAACTATAGATAAATAGAACTCTATACTATATATAATATTTTTAGCCTTAGTATTACGTTTTTGTTATTTTGATGAGTTCCATTTCTTGGTTTTGCAGTCTGAATTTCTCAATTAAATTAAGGACTTATACCTGGGAGATTAGAACAGTTTGTTCTGTATAATTAAAAGCAATACTCCGTGTGTGTGTGTGTGTGTGTGTGTACGTGCGTGCGTGCGCATGCGCACGCATTTATACATGAAAAGAGCTTTTAAGCATGCATGTATGAGCAGGTGTTGTGGTAGCATCACTTGGCTGTTAAGTGGCCCGAAGCTCAAGCCCCTGTAGTAAGTCCTTGCTCGACTCTGTCTCTTGTAGTAATATCTGCCTCCTCTGACACGACGGTCAAGGTGTGGAATGCACACAAAGGATTCTGCATGTCCACACTCAGGACACACAAGGTAATGTCCACGTTTCAGTCTTCCTGTCGTGTTGGGAGCTCAGTTCTTTGTGGGACTTGTGTTCTTACAGCATAGATCATAGTGTGTCTGTTCTGTTATAGGACTATGTAAAGGCCTTAGCATATGCCAAGGATAAAGAGCTGGTAGCATCGGCTGGGTTGGACAGACAAATATTCCTTTGGGATGTGAATACTCTGACAGCATTGACTGCCTCAAATAACACTGTCACAAGTAAGGTGTTTGAAAACATTTTTGAAAGAGATCTAAGTTGACATAAAGAATGTTATACAACATCTTTGATACGTTTGCGTCAAGATGGTGGCTCATATTTTGAGAATACTTCTGCATACAGCTTCTAGCCCCCAGAATTGTGATTGAACTAGGCAGTGCTCTTAACCACTGAGTAGCTTCTCCAGATGGAACCTGACTATTCCATGTGTATTTCTTAGCTACATGGCTATGGTGTAAGTCCCTGCAGGCAGAAGAATCTTGTCACACCGTGTACCTCCCATAGTGTTGCTGCCCCAGACATACACAGCCAGTCTTCTGAAGAAGGCTATAGTTGGCAATGCAGGCTCTTTTCTGACTTCAGAGTCTTCCTGTATTCATGAGCTTTTCATGGCCAAGATGAGAAATACCCAGAAGAGAATGTTCCCATACCAGCTGAGAAGTCTGTTCAGAGCAGCCTAAAAGTATCCAGCAGTTCTAGAAAAGCCCAGTAAGACTCAGGTGCTTCTAGAGGGATGTAGAGGTGTTCATTGTGGCTGTTTGATAAACTTCCAGGTCAGGCTAACGCAGATCTAGACTTGAAGTTCGATACTACAATAGCCCAGCCTATGGAAGCCTCTAGACTGAATGTCTGAGGGTTTCTTATGGGAGCAGAGTTTGGCCTAACTTCCACCAGAGGTGTTGAAGACACAGACTCAGACAGTGAGGTTTCTGCGCTGTATGGTCTCAGCTTATGTTACTCCAGGGCTCCCATGGCTTGGCTGAGATAGGTACAGCGTGACCAAGTCTGCTGGGAAAACCACTAGAGAGACTGCGTTTACAACTTGTTCAGTGTTGGTTTTCCCAGTAGTGTGGATCTAAAGGGGCTCTGTCCCTTGTTCCCTTGGGGTTTTTTGTGTGGTGGTTTTATTTTGTTTTTCAGGGATCCAGCAGGTAGGCCTGCCTGGTCTGTCCTAGGCCTCTCTTTGTAAGGCCTGCCTCTAAGGTACACAGGAATAGAAACTTGGCATTAGTGAACATAGATCCTGCCATAGCTGGGCTTACTTAGATTGTAAGGGAGGCTGTCACTCAGGTTTATGAGTGTAGAACCCATGCTAATCATAGTTACCTTTGTTGAAATGCTTACAAGCAGGCATTTCTAAACCTCTCTCTCACCTGTGCTTGCTCCTCGGGCCACTGGGTGTGTATTTGTAAACCGGTTACCATGGAAACACGTTCACTTTGGCTTCCAAATCAAAGGGTATGGACATGATTCTGGCTAAAAGTGTTGCTTTAGATTTTGGGGGTTTGGGTTTTTATTTTTTTAATCTGATTTGTGTATGAAATGGTGTTTTCATTTTGCATTTCTTTGAATAACAGTGGCTTTGGAACAAGTCAGACCCGTCATTGGAAATACACTGCTTTTATGTGGGTCAGTTTTAAATGGCAGTACAGTTCCCCTTGACAGATATTGAACACTACACATACGCAAATCCAGAAAAACAAATGTTGATGATGATACTGTTATTTGGAATTATCTCTAGTATAGATAGATTTCTTGTCCTTAAAGTGTTTGTGAAGTTTCTGGGTCAAATGTGTAAGCTTGTGATCTTTGCTGACAAGTTGCTGAACACCTGGTCACTTTGTTAATACTCAACTCCTTTTATCCTCAATAGCTTCTTCATTAAGTGGGAACAAAGATTCCATTTATAGCCTGGCCATGAACCAGCTGGGAACAATCATTGTATCAGGGTCCACTGAAAAGGTAAGGATGACCTGGCCAGTGTCTCTGAACCTAAGAAAATGAAGTCCTTAAAAACATGCTAATAAAGACAGTGATTTTGTCCAGTGGATGATAAAAGAAGTGTTATTTGTATACATCAGAGTGTAACTGTGCAACTGCTGTACATGGCGTGGGGAGATGACTGTGATTTTGGGCCTTAGAAAGGTGTCCTTAAGCTTAGCAGCCTTGGACAGCATACATTGGCTGCAGCAGTGTTTATCCTCCTTAGAATTTAGTAGTTGACATTTGATATGAAAGTCGGCTGTTTTCAAAAGCTGCTTGTATCTGTGTTCGGTTTGTATAACACTCTATAAACACTGGCAGGTTCTAAGAGTGTGGGATCCGAGAACCTGCGCAAAGCTCATGAAGCTGAAAGGGCACACGGACAACGTGAAGGCGCTGCTGCTGAACAGGGACGGCACGCAGGTAGGCGCGCTTTCAGGCCCAGCTGACGGTTCTAGTGGAAGTTCCTCTGTCTGCGTGATTGGAGAGGCTGACCTGAACCATAATCTGCATGTGTAATTTATATCCTAATTTTTGGTCTGTAGATTACTCAATTGTGGCTCAGTGGTCAGAGTCTTGTTGCTCTTGCAGAGTACTGGAGTTCTATTCCCAGCACACAGGTCCAGTGGTTCATAGCCCTCTGTAATTCTAGCTCTGGGGGGATCTGGTTCCCTCTTCTGGCCTCCATGGGCACTGCACAGAGATGACATATACTCACACAGATACACATACATCTAAAAATAAAGTGAGTCTTTAAAAAATAAAAAGCTAAGTTGAAAGCTACCAAGTCCAGTCCTAATGCAGCTGTAACTGCATGGAGGCCACCACATCTGAAGTACTGACCTTGTAGGCAGGAGGAAGCCTTGCTGTCAAAGCCTTGGCCTGCCTGTTAGTGGAGGGTCTCGGTTGTCTGGCTTGAGCAGTTGCCTTGTTATTGTTTGTGTTGTCTGTAGGTTTAAGTCTCTAACAGTGGCTAGAAGGCCTAAAGCTCTTCCTAGCCACTGCAATCTGGGTCCTGTGTCCTCTTTGTAACATATAATGTTCTTCTGTATGGGGCGGTTTAACTGTCGGGTGGAGATCCCTTAAAGTCAGCTGTATTTGCTATTGACCAGTAAGTAATGTTAGTGGGGCTCGGTTCTAGAAGCTACCAGTTCACTCTTAGGGTGGGTCACCCGCAGGGTTCTTCTGCTAATTCAAGTTCTAGACCTAACTTAGGGGTCTGGGATCATGTCAGGCAACTTTTCCAATAGTAGCCAAGTCCCCTACACATAGGCCCCTCCTACTGCTGTCATTGGGAGACAGGAATGTCTGGTTGGGGTTCGTCTGGTTTAATAGAGTGTTGCATTTGTCTGAAATAATTTCTTGTTGGATATCTCACATTCTTAGCCAGTGGAAGGAAAGAGGTAAAAATGGAGGGTGGGAACTGTTTATGGGTCCTGCCAGCTCCTATAGGACAGGGAGTGTCACCAGGGACCTTGAGGAGGAGGGTGCTTACAGCACTGGGCATCCCTGAGCCCTGCCTTGTGCTGGGTGTCGGTGGCTCTTTATTAGCAGGTTGTGTTTTTCCTGTTGCTTGCTCACCTTGTAGCCGCAGAGTGCTGGCTGCTGTTGCGATTGTTCTGTGTTGTGTGTTCATGTGACCCAACCTCTGTGCTTCCTCCTCTGCTTCCACCATGCAGTCTGCATCTGGTAACTAACTGTTGCACATCTTCAGTGTCTGGACTTCCAGAGCACCGTCTTTGCCAGATCTTGCTGTCTATGGGCGTATGTTCTAGGATCTGAGGGACTGGAGCTTTCCTGAGAGATTGGCCGCGTCAGAGTAGCATCTTCTGCCCTAGGAAGCCCTCCTTAACTCTATCCCAAAGAACGTCTTGAGTCCCCCATACCCACGTTGGATCAGTCATCCCCTTGTGAACTAGTTGGAAGAGGTGACTAAGTTTCTGGTGCTCCTGGCAGTTGGTGAGGGAGTCTTCTACTCAGTGTTCATGTAATTCACCTGCCCACGGTCTCACAGGCTCCTCAAGTCAAGAGGCGGAGCAGTTACGTTAACAATCTACCCCACCCATCTATTTAAGAACCACCAAGTCTGGGCCACAGCTGCGCTCCTCTGAAGCTATTGCTTAGTCACATCCTCCAGCACCAGCAATTGCTTTGTCCTTTCCCAGGGAAATGAAGTTTTTATGCTTTCTACAAGTTGTCACAGCAACCAGTTAGGAATACTGAGCATGCCCAGTATGGCTCTGGGATGACTCAGTCAGCCTGTTTCTGTCTAACTCAGTGTACTCATCCCTAATCTGTGTGCCTCCAACTTGTCTGTAGTTGATTCTCCTGGACCTTGAGAATGTTCAGAACTACTAGTGTTGACTCACAACTCATGTGAGAATCGTTCAGAATCACAGGAGTCAGTGCCGTCCTTGGCTAGGCCTTGTTTCTGGTTCCTGTCTGAACCACAAGAAATCCAGAGCCATAAGCAAGAGGGTGAGACAGAACTGTGACACAAGATCCCAAAAGGCTCTCTGGCCAGAGCATTGCCGTCAGCCGTAGAGCATGGGAGTTACCTGGGAAACCTGGGCATCTGTTGGACCTGCTGTGGTCCTGCCTCCATGGTCTGGGTGGGACCCGAGAGTTTACATTTTAATAAGTTCCCAGGAATGGTGTTATGCTGAGTTCACCACCCCCTTGCCTTCAGCTGCTGTCCAACTCTTGTCTGCCTCAGTAACTGAGCATCCAAACACAACTCACCTTAGGGTTTACAGAATCAGCAGGCGCTGGCTAAAGAGGACTAGGGCAGGTCCCTCAGGTGTCCCTGATGGAGTGTGCACGCTGTCTGTGGTCATTTCAGACTGGCATGCTCCTGGGAACACCCTCACCTTGTTTCTCTGTTCACAGTGCCTCTCTGGGAGTTCTGACGGGACAATTCGCCTGTGGTCCCTTGGCCAGCAGAGATGTATAGCAACATACCGAGTACACGATGAAGGCGTTTGGGCCCTCCAAGTCAACGATGCCTTCACACATGTGTACTCTGGAGGACGGGACAGGAAGATTTACTGCACAGACCTAAGAAACCCTGACATTCGGGTGCTGATTTGTGAAGAAAAGGCACCAGTTCTCAAGGTGTGTTAAGTTTTCCAGTTTTCCAGCTGAGGTTGTGACCTTGGTTAGGCCTGTGCTGCAGAATCTGCACTATGCACTGACCAGACATGGGGGTGGGAAGACCCTCCATCCTCAACTGGGTAAGAAAGTGTCTCAATATAGACTCTCAGGCCAGCGAGGCGGCAAACTGACTTTGGGGCACACCCCTGGCACATGGATGGATGGCTTCCTGCTGGTAACTAAATCCTGGTGATACCATGTCAGCCATGCTGCTGAGTTCTCCTGCCCTCCCTAAGGGGAGGGACATGAGCAGACAGAAAAAGAGGCACGGACAGCAAGGTTCCAGCCTCTGCAGTGAGGAAAGGAAGAGCCGTGCAGGAGGAGAGCCCACAAGGCTTAGAGTGGGCAGGAGACGTGATCTGGGTGGTGCCTTGATGACCAGCAAACCATCCTCTGGGAGCAGAGCATTAAGGCTGTGGAGGTAGCAAGCGTAAAGGAGCCTCTTCCCTGTGAGCACTGCAGGTGTGGGGATAGTAGACTGAAGGAGGTGGCACACACCGAGTAGAAATGTCTCCTGCCCCTTCAGCCGCAGTGTCCTGCTGTAAAGTATAAATAGACTTCGTACATGTGCGATATTCTGAAAGGACCAGAGCGCATGTGCTGATGGCATCCCTGTGAGCTCCTCTCTGAGCAAGGGCTAATTTCGCAGTAGTGTCTTGTTAGGATTTTTTTTTTTCTACAGTCTCAAAAAAAGGAAGAAATTGATTTGACTTTAAGGGAAGAATGTAAGCCAAGCATGGTGGCCATCCAAGGCTAGCTTTAAGGACATAACAAAAGCCTGTCTCAGAAAATTGTGTACGTGTGCATGCACACAGACACAATATAAAAACTGGAATAGCAGAAACAGTGTTGCTTTTGCTCCAGAAAGCCCTCATCCTTTTGAGTGTGTCCACTTAGGTCCCTACAGTTAATCTAAATTGAAATCTTGAGCCTGTCCACAGTGGGTACCTGTCTATATACCAGCTGTTGCAGGAGGCTTCTGAGTTCAAAACCAGCCTGGCTGATGTAGTGAGATTCTAAAAATATCTAACTGTGTACATGTACACAGGCATGAGTGGACAGCTGTATGTAGCTTCACTTTAAGGGAAGAATGTAAGCCAAGCATGGTGCGAGGGATACTTGCCTGCCCTAACATAACATAAGTCTTATGAGACTCTCTCATTACCAGACTGAACTCCTTTGGTAGAGACCCCCTTCCCTGTGCGTTTGTAGCTCACTGCTAGAAGCCTGTGCAGGCACTGTTTAGTTGTTGACTGAGGAGTTGGTTGGTACTCCTGGTGTGTCACCAGATAGCTCATCTCTGGGATAACAGCAGAGGCATGAGCTCTTGGCAAAGAAGACTTTGTGTTTGGCTTTCAGATGGAGCTTGACAGATCAGCAGATCCCCCTCCTGCAGTCTGGGTTGCAACAACAAAGTCCACAGTAAACAAATGGGTAAGTGTGTGACTGTGCTGTGGTGAGTCTGTAGGCGTGGTCGGTTTGCTATCCCAGATAGGCCAGTTAGCAGCAGCAGAGACTTGGTGTGGCTTTGTCCATGTGCCTCTGTGAATTCAGGCGTGATCCCTGAGAGTGAGAGTAACCCTGAAATTTCCTGGATGACATTAAGCTTCTTTTTCTGTCACCAGCTAGGCTATGTGCTTGCTGTGCTTAGCAGAGACTGTTGCCTGATTGCAGCTGTTCGTGTTAGACGATGCTGGCCTCTGAGCTGCACCTGAGAGTGGCTGTGGTGGCGCACAGCTATAGCCCAGCACGTGGGAGACTGACAGGTGGGAATGCTGCACAGTCAAGGCCAGCCTGGGCTACATAGCAAGACACTGGCTGTTTCAGTTAAACACAAAAGGAAGGAAGTAGGCAGACCATATACCCATTTTTCTAAAGGTAATAGAGCAGGAAGTTGGCTTCTGACTCATTTCCTGTCTTCATGGCATAGAGAGCAGGGGTAGAAGGAGATCGGTAGCCAAGTCCAAGTGAAGGAGTTGAGCTGCCTTGCATAGCTGACTCTGGGAGCTTGTGTGCCTGTTCTTGTGCCCATCAGTGATAGTCTTCGCTGGAACACGGCCCTGCTTGGGGCTTAGTTACTGTTCTGTTGCTGTGATAAACACCAGGGCAGCTTAGAGCAGAAGGAATTTAATTGGAAGTTTACTTAGTTACAAGAGGTTAGTCCATGACTATTATCTTGTTAGGGTTTCTATTGCTTAGAGGAGACACCATGACCATGGCAACTCTTGTTTGTTTGTTTGAGTTTTTTGTTTTGGTTTGGTTTGGTTTGGTTTGGTTTGGTTTGGTTTGATTTGGTTTTTTGAGACATGGTTTCTCTGTCCTAGAACTCATGTTGTAGACCAGGCTGGCCTCAAACTCACAAAGACCCATCTGCCTCTGCCTCCCGAGTGTTAGGATTAAAGGTGTGTGCCACCACTGCCCAGCTACCATGGCAACTCTTATGTATTTCATTGGAGTAGCTCACTGGCAGTTTCAGAGGTCACTATCATCTGGAGGGGGAGAGGCAATGTGCAGGCGGGCATGGTCCTGACTCCATCTTCATCAGAAGGCCACGGGGTGTGGACTGTCACTGGGCATGGCTTGACAAGGTGTGCCTCCACAGTGACACACTTCCTCCAACAAAGCCACACCTAATAGTGCTCTCCCTGTGAGTTTATCGGGGGCCAGTTGTGGCAGGGAATGTGGTGCCAGGCAGGTGTGGCACATGTGGCTGAGAGTGTACATCTGGTCTAAAAGTTGAAGACAGAGAGAGTGGGCCTAGTGTGGGCTTCGGAAGCTTCAAGGCCCACCCCCCGTGACACTTAGACTGAAACAAAGCCACACTTCCTAATTCTTCTTAAAGAGTTCCACTAACTGAGGACCCTGCGTTCAAATACATGAGCATATGGAAAACATTCTCATTCAGACCAGCACAGGGACCTTGGGTTTTGTTTTTGTTTTCATTGTCTTTTTTCCTCATTACTGTTTGGCCCTGTGGTTCCCTGCTGTGATGGTGTGCTCTGATCATTGTGACCCCTGAGCGCTTGCTGCTTCTGTGGCTCTCAGTCTCCTCGCTGACTCAGAGTGACAAGCTGGAGAGCATAAAATGATGACATGATAATTTTGTTCCTTTAGACACTGAAGGGAATTCATAATTTCCGAGCCTCTGGTGATTATGACAACGACTGTACAAATCCCATAACCCCCCTCTGCACACAGCCCGACCAGGTTATTAAAGGTAAGAAGACCACAGCAGCACACACTTGTGATGAGGTAGAGTCAAGAGAGGTGGAAATAAAGGCACTGCATTTCTGTGACTGCAGTGCTGCTGGGGACGTGTGCTTAGGATGAGAAAAGCGGGGGCGGGGGGGGTGTTAAGGATATTTTTAATTTATTCTTTGACAGTTTCATACACATGTACCATCTATCTTCATCCTATCCATTCCCAGGTCATCTCTCCTGCTCGCTGGACACTACCTCAGCACATTCCCATGCAAGATTTCTTTAGTCACCTCCTGGTCCCATAAGTGCCACCCATGTGCACAGGGGTGTAGTTGTGAATTTTTTTTTTGAGTGATGTCTAGAATAGTGCAGATCAGGGGTTTCTGTGGGGCTTCAGTACTTGTGTGTGCACTGAGGAGATCTGGCCTCCCTCTGCCACCTTCCCAGACTCAGTGATGGCTTTGTGTGTTTGATCTGTGTGAGTGACAGCTGTGGTGTTCTGCCTGTGTTTGCCACAGCGTCTTTAGTTCTGACTGCTGCAAACAGAGCATGACAAGTTTTGTGTTCAGAATACCCAAGAGCTTCATGCCATGTTCTCAAGTTTGTCTCTTCCCCTGTAGTACAGTAGCCGTGTAAAATACCTCTCGTCTTGTCTTTCAGCACAGCACACCAGACAGTCAGATGTGAGCCTCAAATTCTATGCTTTGGCTAGCTGAGAAAAAAAAATGTCTATGTAATGTTAGCTCCAGGGTTAGCCTCCTACAGCTCTTCCCACTAGATAAGAATGGGTAGAAACTGGGCAGAAGGACTGAAGGAGACGACGGAAAGAAGCGAGAGCACATGCCAGGCTGGCACGCTGACCAGTACTTGCTGCTCATGCCTGACGGCTTGAATTCTCTCCTCAGAGCCCAAGTAAAGATGGAGGAGGAGAACCAGCTCCAGAGTTGGCACCTGACCACATACATGTGTACCTTCTACATGCATTCTAAGGATGAGTAGAAAGGCATTGGTTTTTTCTTTCACCAATTGTTCTTTTTTCTTTCTTTAGGTGGCGCTAGTATCATTCAATGTCACATCCTTAATGATAAGAGACATATATTAACCAAAGATACAAATAACAACGTGGCATATTGGGACGTGTTGAAGGTAAGCGTCTTTGAGATTGCTGGTTATGGGACCATGCATTCCCCCTAGTTTTCCTTATTTGTACATGACAATCAAGATTTATTTGGGGTGGATACTTTAGATATATAGCATGGTGTGGTAGTTTACATTTTTAAGCACCTAAACCATTTCCCTGGTTGCTATATTATGAATTGTTTAAAAAAAAAAAAGGCTGCCTTACTTTAAAAGGGTCCACCAGAGTTCTTGTTCTTTGTGCTATTGGCATTTCAGGCTGCATAATTCATTGACTGTAGGGATGGGTGTTCTGTCCTGCCCTTTCTTTCACAAGGGGCCCCATGTAACTGAGCAGATCCAGAGAAGCCTCAATCACTCATCGGCAAAACTGCTCGATTCTTCCGTGGAACCTAACCTCACCCCGGTGCAACCCTAGGTCATGCTGCCCTTCACTGACTATTTCCATGGCACCCGAGAGTCTTGTCAGAACAGCATCTCTGTAAAGTTGAACTACTGGTTTTCTGTGTGTGGCCTCAGTTGCCCACTCTTGGTCTGGTTACCTGCTCTCAGCAGAAACCTACTGTCTGAATGAGATCTAGTTCTGCTTGGGTGGAGCTCTGAGCTAGTGTGAACAGCTTCCCATGTCCAGATAATGAACCTTGAAAGGTCTGAAGTCACATGATCTGGTATCCTAAACCTAAGGAGGTAAAGAAGACAAGGAAGCCTGGGGACATGGCAGAATAGGCAGGGCTGTGTTCTAGTCTGTAGCCAGTGGCCAGTCACATGATCTGCTGGACTTTATCCCCAAAATGGCTTTTACCCATTTCCTAGTGATGTCAAGTGCATATTTCAGAACCCTGCAACACAGAGCTCAGCGCACAGGAACCATTCTGCTGCAGCGAAATGGGTGGGAAAGAGGATGGGAAGAAAGAAAGTGGAGAGTGTGAAGGAGAAAGGCCTGTGTCCTCGGGTCTGCTGTGGGTGGAGTGCTAGAGGGAGAAGGGGACAGAATGGTGTGAGCTATCGTGGGCAGACAGCGTGCAGTCCTCAGGGCACTTAGATAGAACAACACAGCAATCCCAGCACTCGGGAGGTAGGAGCAGGCAGAGCTCTGAGTTTCAGGACAGCCAGGACTACACAGAAAAACCTTGACATGGAGGGGAAAACAACAACAAAAGCTCCACAGGTTCCCAGGAAGGAAGGGCTAGAACACACCCAGAAGAGAACCTTTTTCTTGCACTGGGAGAAAGATAGAAGGTTTTCTGTCCACGCTTGCCTGTGCACTCACGTGCTCTTCCAGATAGCAGGGATGGTCCGTTGTGCTGCAGACTTTATGTGGTGGAGGTATGACGGGCAGTGTATCCTGTGTGTTCTCCGTGTGGGCATTATTGTAGCTCAAATGAAGTCAAGAGCCTGTGATGACTGCATCTGAATGGAGCCAGGACTTGGGTTTCCAGAGAGGAAAGGAGATGGTCTGGGGGTGGGGTGCTGGCCTGCATCAAGGAGTGTGTGTGCAGTGCAGTAAATGACAGACTTCTGGGAAATTGACGTTCCCGGGGCTTGAGTATGTTGCCGTGGTGTGAGCTCTCCCTAGGTCATTGGGAGGAGCAGTGGGATGTGGGAGAGTCCACGTCTGCCTGCCCGTGAGGAGCCAGCTGCAGCACTGGGTGAATGTGAAGGCAGTTTAGTATTAGCAGAATTAAGTTACAGCCCCACCCCCTAGAAGATTGTTTTCATTTTCAAAAATTTTTTACAAAATTTAATGTGTATGAGTGTTTGCTTGCATGCATGTCTGAGTACCGTGTGTGCCTGGTACCCAGGGAGATCAGAGGGGGCACTAGATTCCCTGGACCTGGAGCAATTGGATGATTGTGAGCCAGGTGGGTGCTGGCAACTGAACCATGTTCTTTTCAAGACCAACAAGTACTCTTAACCACTGAGCCATCTCTTCAGCTCATTAGTTTAAATTTTTACTAACAGGTAGTTATTTAAAGACCTTAGAATAAAAGAAATCGGCTCCTATGGTGAGGGAGGAGTTCAAGACAGGGTTTCTCTGTGTAGCGTAGGGGCCTGTAGACCAGGTTGGCCTCCAACTCACAGAGATCCACCTGCCCTGCCTCCCGAGTGCTGGATTAAAGGTGCATCACGCTGCCCATTAACTCTGTTCTTCTTAAAGTATACTTTAGAATTATTTAAACAAGTGTAAAATCTGGAAGTGTGAAGTGTCAGTGGATCCATTACTCCATCCCGACCCTTGTGCTTCCTTGTGCAGGCGTGCAAAGTGGAAGATTTGGGCAAAGTGGACTTCGAAGACGAAATTAAGAAAAGATTTAAAATGGTGTATGTTCCAAATTGGTTCTCAGTAGATCTGAAAACAGGGGTGAGTTAGCAATCAGTATTTGTGTAATTTTGGATAACTGCAGATCCCTAGCACACCCTAACTTCTGATGGAGTTTGATGTTTTTAAGTAATGTACAATTCCTTTTCCCCCATGTTAATAAACTGTCATTGAAGCCTCTGACATTTGAGTAACGTGAGCCATAGCGGCATTGATTCCCATGGAAGCATGGCTTGATGCCTTAGTCTAGTGTGCAGATGCTGCAGGTTCAGGTGCTGCAGAAGGGAGGGTATGCACTGATGTTGTTGTCTCTGGCAGATGCTGACGATTACTCTGGATGAAAGTGACTGCTTTGCTGCCTGGGTTTCTGCAAAAGACGCTGGCTTCAGCAGTCCCGACGGCTCAGACCCAAAATGTGAGTTAAGTGTTTAGGTGGAGCTAGGCAGGGATTGCTGGCTAGTCATCTCTGTAGTGTCCCCCTTTTTTTGTTGTGGTTTGGTGTGAGGTTTTTTGTTTGTTTTTTTTTTTGTTCAATTGAGACAAGGTTTCTCTGTATAGCCCTGGCTGTCCTAGAACTCATTCTTTAGACCAGGCTGCCTTAACTTTAGAGATTAAACTGCTTCTGCCTCCCAAGTGCTGGGACTAAAAGTGTGCTCCATCACTGCCCAGTATATAGGACTGTTGAGGGAGCTGCGGGCCTACTTTTCGTCCCGCCCGGCTCCTGCACGGCTAGCTTTACACCAGAAATAACAACACACAAACTGTATTCTTTTAAACACTGCTTGGTCCATTAGCTCTAGCCCTTACTGGCTAATTCTGATATCCCGATCAACCCATCTCTAATAATCTGTGTAGCACCGGTCTTACCGGGAAAGATTCAGCATGTCTGACCTGGCGGCTTGCTTCATCTTGTCTGCCCGGGAGAGGGGAGCATGGCCTCTGAGCTCACTTCCTCTTCCTCCCAACATTCTGTTCTGTTTACTCCTCCCACCTATGTTTTAACCTATCAGGGCCAAGCAGTTTCTTTATTACTTAACCAATGATATCAACAGATTGATATATGACACTCCCACATAATAGGACGGTTATTGTATCTTCCTCAGCATTCTTTAAAAAAAAAAAAAGACTTATTTATTTATTTTGTATACAGTGTTCTGTCTGCATGTGTGCCTGCAGGCCAGAAGAGGGCACCAGATCTCATTACAGATGGTTGTGAGCCATCATGTGGTTGCTGGGAATTGAACTCAGGACCCGTGGAAGAACAATCAGTGCTCTTAACCTCTGAGCCATCTCTCCCGCCCCTTCCTCAGTTCTTGTAAGAACTTGGTGTATAGAAACCACATATGTACAGAAAAAGTATTGCCGGTGTCAGGGAGTATCTCCGTAAATAACATCATGTTATTTAGTTTTTAAGGAATAGCTGAGCCAGGCATAGTGACTCATGCCTGTGATCCCAGCACTCAGGAGGCTAAGGCAGGAGAATAGTGTGAGCTCCAGGGCAGCCTTAGCTACCGTGTAGGACCGTGTGACTTGTGAAGAACAGAGCCGTTCCCCTGCGTTGGCACCTTAGAGTGGAGGTCGGGCTGAGCCCTGCATCCGCACCCCAGCATGAAAGCACCTCCCAATCATCCCTGGACTTGGGGGTAGGAAGAAAGAAGAGAAATCGAAGGCCAGGCTGAACTCACAAAGAAAAGACAGTGCCACTGTAAAAGCCACCAGAATTGTGTGGAATGCTGTAGGCACTCAATGCCGCCCCCTCTCCCAAGAACCTGCTCTCCCTTTGGGTGTCTCCAGATGCCCTGCTCCTAGCCTGCCCTGCCTGTAGTTGGCTTCTCCAACATCATCAGATGTAACATCCGAACATCGCTCCTCTTTGTCTGAGCTTGGAGATGACACACTCTCTCCTGTTCCCCTGTTAACTTTCAGTGAACTTAGGAGGACTCCTACTACAGGCACTTCTGGAGTACTGGCCGAGAACACATGTGACTCCCATGGACGAAGAAGAAAATGAAGTCAACCACGGTTAGTGTGTATGTTCACAAAAGCAAGAGTTGCTTGGGGTCAAAGGGTACTTAACACAGTGTGCTGAAGTGTGGCGTGTATCTGTGGTGTGCCCAGTTCATTGTCTCCTTTCTGCACCAGAGTGAATATTAAGTGGACTGAGACAGCTTACAGAGATAAGACCACTGTGGGGTGTAGCTCTCACAGGTGAAAGAAACCCCATGTTTGATATTCAGAACAGAAACATGCTGTGTGGTGGTGGGGTGCACACCTTTAATCCTTGCAAAAATAAAACAGAAACATGACCAGCTCCTTCTGTGCAGGGGCAGTTAAGACTCCTGGTATGTTATTAGTTTTGATTTGGTTTGGTTTTTTTCAAGACAGGGTTTTTCTGTGTAGCTTTAGCTGTCTGGAACTCATGCTGTAGACCAGGCTGGCCTCGAACTCCCAGAGATGCCTGTGCCTCCCAAGTACTGGGATTAAAGGTATACACCACCACTGCCTGGCAAGACAACTATTTATAAATAATATTTCTATTTCCCTTCCCTTTTTTTTCTTTTCTTTCCTTTTTTTGGACAGGACTCTTGTAGTCCAGACTAGCTCACAGTTGCCATAGCTCCTCCCACCTATAGCTCCCAAGTGCTGGGATGGCAGGTGGTGCCACTGTGCTCTGGTTTACAGGGGGCTGGAGGCTGGCAAGGCACATGCGTGCAGGGCAGGCAGTGGGTCAGCTGCATTTCTCTTGTATTAAAACCCTCCAAAGGGACTCTATTTACAGTTGGTAGCATGCTGACTTCTGATCAGATCCTCTAAAATACAGTCGATATAAAATACCAAATTCTTATTTCCAGGAATTTAATGTTTGTTTTTTTACCTTTATTACTCTTTTTAATATTTAAAAAACTTTTATATGTGTATGCCATATGTGGGAATGTATGTGAAGGCCACACACAGGCATCATATCCCCTGGAGCTGCAGGGTGCTGGGAATTGAACTCAGGTCCTCTGGAAGAGCAGTCTTATCTGTGAGCCATTTTCCAGCTTCCTCCACCAATTTTTCTAACTCTAAGTAACAAGATTTTTAACTTTTAATTTTTTGACTTTTAATTTGAAATGTGTCCGTGTTTTCCTGCTAGTGTACATGTGCAGCACTGGGTGCCTAGTCCCATGGAGGACAGAGGGGCTGTGGGTCCCCTAGAACTGGAGTTACAGATGGCTGTGGGTCCTCTGGAAGAGCAGTCAGTGTTGTTAACCACTGAGCCGTGTTTACAGCCTGTTGTAATGAGTGTTCAGAAGCTGTGGTCTCAGCACTAACAGCCTGCCTGTCTTTCCTAGTGAGCGGGGAGCAGGAAAGCAGAGTCCAGAAGGGAAATGGGTATTTCCAAGTGCCCCCTCACACCCCTGTGATCTTTGGCGAAGCTGGAGGTCGCACACTGTTCAGGTATGGATGAGAAGAACCAGAGGCCTGCCTGAGAAAGACCTTGCTTGATAGTCCAACCCTTTTGCTAGGAAGTGCTGGCTCAGACGTGAGCAGTGTGTCACTAACTTGTACGAATGTCTGGAGTTGGCTTTTCCGTCTGCTTGAGATAGTTAAATGCTTGGTGCAGTGAGTGATGCGACAGAAGGGCCAAGGCAAGAGTCATAGCCCCTTCCCCTCAGATTCCTGCCTCCAGGCAGCATCTCTGGTGGTACTTCCTCTCACTCCTGACTGCCAGGCAGAGATCAGAAAGCATTACAGCAGTTCCTACCCACAGGGGACTGGACCAGACAAGACAGGCTGGGCTGCTCCTGGGAACTGTTAACTGCACTGACTCAACCTGGGCTGCCGGAGAAATCCTCTCTGGACCCCCCCCAGGAAAAGGAAAGCTGATGTGGCTCACACCCAGCACAGCTGTGGGGAGCTGGGCAACTGTCACTAGTGTCGCATAGTTGTCAGAAGTGTGGAAGATGTCTGTCCTGCCCAAGTGTAGTAACCAAACTAGAGCCCTCAATGCAGGCGAAGTCCGTGTCATGCACCATGGCACTGTCTAGGCCCTATGGTGACCCAAGTCTCCCTGCTCTATCTACTGCCACCTCTGCTGTCCTCAGTGAGCACTGTGAGGGTTCCTCCTCTGATGTCCCCTTGTCATGACACTGACTACCTGATGGATTGTGTCTAGGCTGCTCTGCCGGGATTCCGGGGGCGAGACTGAGGCGATGCTTCTCAATGAGACAGTACCACAATGGGTAATTGACATCACTGTGGATGTAAGTGTCCCCCACCCCCACTTCGCCCTCTGACTTTTCCCAGATTGTGACATTAAGGACTGTTGTAGACAGCACAGTCTTAAACTGTAGCAAAAGTCACCTGTCAAGTGGAGTCCCTCTGCTTTTCTGAAGTTCTCAAGTTGTAGATGCATCTGATAATGGTTTACATATCGATTTTTATTTGTCAGGATTCAGTTATGATGATAATATATGCTTATTCTATAACATTGGTGTTTGGGGTGCGGTGCCTCTTGCCACCCACCCTCCTCTCAGAGCCAGCACCTACTAGGAGGCTGACACAGTCTTGGCTCTTTTCTTTACCTACGTGAGCATATATTATGTGTGCATATGCAAGTGTATAGCTCATTTTATTTTGCACAAGATCTCTTACAGTGTTCTGCAACTTTTTATACTAAAAGTGTGTCTTGGACATCTGTTCATGCCTGTACTCAATGGACTATTCCCTTTCAATAACAGCACCCTATTCTTTTGTGTAAATGTAGCGTTCTTTATTTGATCAGCCCCTTATTAGTGGACTTGGGTTGTTTCCAATGTTTTCTGTTGCAAACAGTGCTGCAGTGAATGTCCTTGTACATGTATCTTTGTGTGCTTTTTAGGATAGATTCCTAGAAGTGGAATTGCTGGATCAAAGGGTATGCACATTTTAAATTCTGATAGATAATGCCAGATTGCCCTTCACAAAGGAATTTACTTCTGAGCCAAGTGTGCGAATGTCCCGTTCCCACAGCCACACAACACTGGACACTAGCTTTGCTGTACGATAGGTGAATACTGTCTGATGACTTTGATGTGGCATTTCCCTTTATTCATGGTGAGGTTAAGAGTCTTTCATATTGGCCATTTGCATCTCCCCATCTCCTGCCTGTTTGTGTTCTCTGCCGTCCCTCTAATGGGGTCATTCTCTGACTGACTTGTAGGTAGTCTTCCGTTGCATACTAACCTGACTCCTCTGTGCCTTCATTAAACTTTTACTTTGTTCAAGGTTCCTTCCCAGGTGGAAACCTAGTTTTTGTGTAATCACATTAAGTTATGACTCTGGGTTCTTCCTTGTTGTGTTAGGTATTTCCTAATCCAGGATAGGGGTGGGAGAGCCTCCTTTCTTAGGCTCTGTACCTTCTCATTGTCTTGCCTGGCTCTGTAATGTTATTTATTCTTGTGTTTGGTGTACGGTAAGGCTCTAACTGTGCCGGTGCAGCCTGTGGAGTCTCTGTCTCTGCTAATCTGGAAGCTGTGTCAGTTCGTGCACTAAATTCCTGTAGACACTGCTCAGTCTGTTTCTAGACGTCCTTACATCCTCTTGACTATTTTGTATATTCCTAAAGCCATATGAAAAGGGATTTAATCTCTTAAGGCTTTCAAAAATTTGCTTTCTACCCCAGATATACAACCCCAAGAACTTAAAGCCAATATTACACCTGTGGCCTTCTCTGTCCAAGCTTCCCATAAACTACTGCTTCCTTTGAATGTAGAACTGTTACTGACCCTGTGGCATGGCTTATGCCCTTAGAAAGATGACCAGATGATGTCAGCCATCATTTGAGAATGGGTATTTTCTTCATGGTAGACCTCTGTCTGTCAGGGGGATAGCAGGAGAGCCCCCAATGGTGACGGCCACCCATGCAGCAAGTGAAGGCTCTCGGGCTCTCTCAGAACGCTTAAGCTTCTGGTTAGACTTTTAGTCGTCAGCCCCAATGTTTTGATTTATACAGCTTTAAAATTTTAGGTTTGTTTTCCTGTAATGCCTTGTATAATAATTTTAGAAAGGCCATGCCACAAAACCTATTTTTGGCACAAATATTGCATATAATTTGTCTTAAATCTATTTTAACTATAAACTAAACATACTTGGTGATAAATTTTTCTCTTAAGGCACATTCAGTTGATAACTTACTATAGATTACGTCAAGTCATTGTAAAAGTAGCTACTTGTAAATCTTGTTTTCCTATTGACAGCATTTTAGCTTTATCAGCTAATAGAAAGTATTATACCTCTTCAACTTTTAATATTTCAGAAAAATATGCCCAAATTCAACAAAATTCCTTTCTACCTCCAACCTCATGCATCTTCAGGAGCAAAAACTTTAAAAAAGTAAGTAACTATTGCTTCCTTATCCCATTCACTGCAGATGCCTCTGTCCTTATGGTCGCTTCATAACAAGGGAGACAGGTGCTAGGTCGGAGGCTGGTTATTGTGGGGCTAGTCTCCTGCCAAAATTTAGATTAGCCCATAATGGCTGATTCGTGCCTTTGTAGTCTCAGCACTTGGAGGCAGAGGCAGGAGGCCAGCCGAGGCAATATAGTAAGCTCCAGCCCAGCCGAGACCAAGCAAGCCGTATGTGGCGGCACACACCTGTAATCCCAGCTCTTAGGAGGTGGGCAGAGGAGGATCAGTTCAAGGCCATGGGAGACTGTCTCTAAAGGACAAACCTGTGTGTAGTAGCTGCTTTTACAGATACTTAGGGAGGAAAGAGAATGGGAAAATAACCAGCTTCTGAGCAGAGTTTTCCAGGAGGTTTCTAGAAGGAATCACCAGAACACTTACAGATGGGTGGACTGCCAAAGACACAATTCCCAAGCAGAAACAGCCTCAAGATACCAAAAATGGGTATGGGGGTGCATGTTCCCGCTCGGGGTGGAGTAGGAAGACATGATTGTATGCCAGGTCGCAGAGCGTGCCATGACATACACCAGAAATTCCTGATAGGTAGATGTGGCTCCAAGAGAGGCTAACGGCAGAGAGGCTGAAATCTAGCAAGGAAGTGTGAACCATGAGCGCGTATGTGCTAGCAAGCACAACCAGCAGGACTGCTAAACTGTCACTGGATTCGCGAGCTCACACAGGAACCAGTTCCCACTGGCCAATCAAGACACTTGAGGAGTGACCATGTGTCTAAATGTTCTGTTCCATCTGTACCTCTGTCTGCGTGCACACGTGCACACACTGGATCACAAGGTGCAGACATCACTTCAAGTAGACTTAATGACTGAACCTCAGGCTCCTTGAAGAGTTTAAACCTTGCTGAGAGGTTCGATGATTGACTCATACCAGAGATAAGGGCTTAGTAAAAAGGGCTTCCAGTTGTGTAATTTACAACAAGCCAGCTGCTAGGTTTATGGTCTGGAGCAGGCTGTGGCTTAGTGTCTAGCCTGGGGTGTTTGTTGTTTGCTTCTAGTTGAAGGCACAGCAATGGGAAGTAACACTGAGCCCTGGGTAGTTAATTGGTGGGTCTACCCAGGGCTGCCCTCGCTTCAGGCAGTACTTGGAGTAAAATGCAGGTAGCCATTGTGTGTGCATGAGCCCTAGAGGACACCATAGGAACTCTGACAGCTCTCAAATGGATCAAGACCATGACTAAATACATATATTGATTTTAGATGTCTGTGTGACTTTGTTGACACAATGAAAAATAATAGTTTTCGTGATGTCAAAACATGTCATTATCTTTTCTAGAGACAGACTCTCTGCCAGTGACATGCTGCAGGTCCGGAAGGTGATGGAGCATGTCTATGAGAAGATCATCAACCTGGACAACGAGTCTCAGACCACCAGCTCTTCTAATAACGAAAAGCCAGAGCAGGAGAAGGAAGAGGATATTGCTGTGTTGGCAGAGGAAAAAATTGAACTTCTGTGCCAGGACCAGGTGAGTGGACCTGAGGAGCATAGCTTCGTCGTCTCCCTGCAGAGATAACCACAAAGCCCAATACCACGTGCTTAGATTCTTAAGCTGTTGGCCTCCAGGGGCTCTGAAGAGCCTCTCGCTCCCCGCCATGTCTCCCGGAAAAGTTCTTCAGCACACCTTAAGGAAATAGATGCACAGGAAGAGGACACAGCTTTACAGATGCCCACATCTGTAATGTGCCTGGTTAACAGAGGCAGTGGCATCTTTTTTTTTTTTTTTTAATTAAAGATTTCTGCCTCCTCCCCACCACCGAGGCAGTGGCATCTTGATTTGCAGGGTGGCATCTGTCCTGTTAAAGAGTTTGGAATGGAGGGGGGTGGAGAAAAGATGGAATCACAAGCAAGACGCACAGTGTGTCCTCAGGCAGGGCTGAGCCGGTGCTGCTGCTGGAGCGGCAGAAGCACAACTTCGGATTCCATGGATGGAAGTAGAGACAGGGCAGTGGGGAGCACACTGGGCCACCTGGCAGAGCCCCTGGTTAAGGGTGCCTTTAGCTGTTAGTGACCTTAATGTTTTCAATGCACTTTGGCTATTCAGGTTTTGGACCCAAATATGGACCTTCGAACAGTAAAGCACTTCATATGGAAGAGTGGTGGAGACCTCACGCTCCATTACCGTCAGAAGTCCACGTGAAGAGTGGGCCGTGCTCCTGGGTTATTCATCAACCTTCCTCTGTGGCCCCGAGTAGTCCTAGGAAGCCCGCCAAGCCCTACTGGGAGCAGGAGCTCCGCCGGCCGATTTGATGACGTGACTAATCGAGATGTAATATAGAAGCAGGCTCCATGCATAGGTTAAGGTGTCCCCAGGGATCAGTGCAAGGACAGACGAGCCCCAGGCACTGTCCTTCGAGATGTACAGAGAACCTGCAACAGGCCAGTGCAGACTTGGCTGACTCCTTGGAAGGACCCACCTTTGTCTCTTAGCACTTGGTAGAGAACATCAGCGGGGCCATCTGTCAGCACGTTTCAGTTTCAAACCCACGAGTTCTGCAGCTTTTCTAAGTACATTCCACTCATGCAGTACCTATGAAGGCTTTTTCCAAATTTGTCATTACAGAGAACAAAAGTTGTTTTCATCATCATGTAAGAGTTATTTCTAATGGGAACCCTCACTGCTTGCTGCGCAGTTCAAGAGCCAGCCCATTTCAGGAGAGATGGCCACGAAATACCGAATCTCAGCTCTGCTGAGTGGTAGGAAGACCTGCCACTCCAAGGCTAGGGCACAGTACTCGGACTTGCAGGCAGTGGCCTGTGTAGTGAAGTACTGCCCCGTCGTCACCTGGCCGCACGACAGCACAAGCAGCTGTGCCGCTCTTTCTCCTCCAGCGCCCGGTCTTCCTCACAGACAGAGCCAGCAGGAGCCACAGCTTCCTGCCCTGGATGAGCAGCACGACGCGGTCAAACTAAGGCCATGCTGAAGTTTCCGTTTCATGTGAATGCTACCTAGAGTTTATGTTATTAGAGTAAAGAGATCTCATAGTGAGTTGGTTTGATATTTATATCGTGGTCCATGTTTGTTTTTCCAGTTTTATACGCGGGCTTTTGTTATACCTGTGTCCAGATCTTTCCTCTGTCTTTCTAACAATCAAAAGCTTTCGTAGACTCACTGAATCTTGTACAGAGTATTAACTTACTGGGGATAAACACGTCAACTCTGGATTCTCCCCAAGGCCATTCTCATTCAGACAAATCAATGGTCCCACCCTCCCTACTCCAGAAGACAGCCTTGAACAAAGCCAGAAGCACAAGTGCCTTCAGGGGCAGTTTATTCCAGTCCAGTGGCCTCCTTACCACGTGGCCTGTCCCCCACAGGAGCAGGGACTGGGGAGGGCTGGCTTTTCTACATCCTCACCGGTTCTGCTGGGGGCAGCTGATGGGTCCAGGTCCGTTCCTTACAAATTGAGGCATCGATCCGCACAACTGCAGAATGGGGTCCCCTTACTGCTAACTGTGGAGCACAGACATGCCATGGCCTCCACACCTTCAAGTGAGCAAAGACATTTCCCAGGCATTAAAATGTTCTCCCTCAGAGCAACTGACAGCTTTTTTACTGAAGTCCTTTTTGTCTGTGTTAGAACAGTGCACTCGGGGTGTGTGTTTTTAGTGATGGTCATGAACTAAAGCAAGGGATGGGGTGGGGTGCTGGCCCTCAGCACTGTTTGCAGGAAGGGCCTCTGCACTAAGGGTTCTACTGGTTATGGCCCAGCAGTGAGCGGCGGGCAGCTGTGCCCCTGTGGTGGATTTTACCTCCCAGCATGGTTGTACTTTCTTTTCCCCTCTAGTCAAAATAAGTAATAAGTTTCCAGAAAATTGGACAGTCTGCAATGCCGGAAGGGTCAGAGTCTGTATTTCAGGTTGTATAGAATAAAGCTTTAGTTAAAACACTTCGGTGTCTTACACGGTTATTTTCCACTTGTCGTTTTCCTGCACAGCAGACTACGGGGAAAGAAAACACCCTCAGCATCCATCTTAACCTGCTCATGGGGTCTCTCGGGGAACAGAATTTTTCAGTTAGGGCAACCAGGGGTCAGAGTGCCTAGCTACAGAGCTAAAGTGAGCTGGCCCCAGAGCAGCCTTGTGGTGGAGGCCCTGTTGTGTGCCCACATTCCTGGCACTCACCAAGAGGCCCTGGGATGCCTCCCTCATAGACCTGGCTATAAATATATTCCTAGTGCCCATCTGGGACCTGGGCCGGCGCTTCTGAGCACAGTGAGTGCCCTGTACATAAGAGTTACATGCGGTCTGTGGACACAGATGGGCAGGAGACTGCAGCTGCAGAGGGCATGCCTGGCACCACCTGTAGAAAGCCAGCAGAGCCCACAACCTCCCCCAGCCTTGGCCTCTAAACTCAAGGCACCTAGAGTTTTCGGGACAGTTTCCCTCATACTAAGGACAGACAGAAGGCCTGTACCCACTCTCTAGCAAAGAGGTAGAGGGGTTTCTGATGAGGAGCCATCAGACCTGACTGAATACCTTCTGCATTCAGGCAGTTGTCTGTATGAGGGGCCTGGTAGGAGGGGTCACGGGACACCACAGCTAGAGTGTGCCCTCCTGTGGGGAGGGGAAGGTGTCACTAGCACAGGTGGTGCCCTGAGAAGAAAGTGGCCAAGTATACACCTCTCTCCTCCAGCATAAAGATTAGAATGGGAAGGGAGGACCCTGGGACTTGGAACCCCACCTCAGTACAGGGGGGGCTGCTGGAAGACATAGCCTCTCGTCCCTCGTTTTCACACTCATTCAAGATCGGGCCCTGCTGCCTCTCCTTACCCATGAGGCTTCAATGCTGTTGCTCCCAGCTTCCCTGCCCCTTCAGTCAAGGACCATGTACTGGGTTAAAGGTGGGACCCTAGGAGACCGCAGCAAAGCCCATGCCTCTGGGAGCTACACAGACAAGCTAAGCAACACCAAAGGTCACGGACCCTTCTCACAGCCCAGGCTGCGGTTCTGGGGTGACCCCCTCAGTCTCTGTGTGTGCTGGCTCTTCAGTCTGTGCCTCCAGCAGCTCTGCAGACAGCCCATCTGGTGAGGATGCAGAGATGAGTCCATCAGGGAGAGTCAGCTGGGGCAGGTGGTCCTGGGTCTGGGCACCGGGACTGTCCGGGAAGGAGATCTCAAACTCGGAACCTGACCACGTGGCTTCCCCTGAAACAGAGTAGGGCCAAGGAGGCCTAAGCTCAGTGGTCACTCCCCTGCACTCAGGCTGTGGTGGAGGTTAGACAGCATGTGAACCCCTAACCCGCCTTCGAATCTCAGGGCAGCCTTTCCCAAACCCAGGGTTTCTCGGGGCGTCACTGAAGGTCACTCACCACCCCGCTCGTGCGAACTGCTACTGGAACCCATGTCCTCTGGTCCCGAGGCTGAGAGAGCTGTGGAGGTCAGCACTATGGAGGACGACAGGCTGGGGCACACACTGGTATTGCTGCTGTCCAGGAGAGACATCCCTGACACATCCAGGAAGCCTGGGGAAGAGAGCAGCTCAGTTCTCTGCTCACATAAAACCCCAACTATTGGAAATCTGGGAGCTTGTCTCCCCCTGCCATGTTCCTAACTTGCCTTTGGCCCTACCAATACCCTCCACCAAACCCTATGGAGGCTGTCTCTGAGGGACAAAAAAGAGTTGAACATCATGGGGTAGACCATGGCAATGGGCCCAGACCCTTCTCTGCTTCTATCCATCTACCCTTGACGACACAGGTTAGCAGGTTCTGAGGAAAGCCAGGGCACTGCTACACGAGTGTAACCCTGAGCCTGCAGCCCACTTCAGCACCAGGGCTCCAGCTGCCTCAGTCTCCCCTGGAGCCTGTCCCATACCTGGGTCCATGACCCGCTGCACTGGAGGTGGAGGCTGAAGAGGGATCTCCATGGAACGTGGGCATCCCCCAAAGTCAGCAGCACCATGGCTAGGACTCTCAGGACCAAGGAGCTGCCCTTCCGTGAAGCCACTGGGGACCTGTGTCAGGGCCTAGAGATGCCAGGAAGGAAGAAAGTGGGAGTCAAGACAGTACCAATAAAGATTCAGTATAGAAACAGGTGTCCAGCCTGACTGCGGCCCACCCCGGCACTCTATGAGTGGTGGGGTCAGGCCAGATCCTCCCTGCAACAGACACACTGAGAAAGGTTTCTGACACTCTGGGGGGTATCCACAAATACCTGGGAATACTCCCTGAGCCTCACTTGAATCCAGCTACACATGGGGACCATGCATCCTAACGTGTTCTCCACTGGCCGGGCCGTCCCTCCCTCACTGCAGCACAAGGTTCTGTCCATTTCAGGGTCTCAATTTCCCACTCAAAAAATGACCACCAGTGCCTTGTCTCTACTCCCAGGGCAACTGAGTCAGAAGTGTGTTTCCCTGAACCCAAGCAGAGCCTCTCTGCTTCTACTGCATACCGGGGCAGATGGGCCTCCTCCAGGCACAAGAAGCTCACAGGCCCATGAGGAGGCTTCCCCAGAAATTCCTCCCATCCCTACCATGACAGGTCTCCCCACATACCTCCATATAGTCACTGTGCCTGGAACCCAACTCTGGGCTGGAAGAATCTTGAAGGATGGGCCACGGTGGCGGCGCACCAAGAGGCATGTCACTAGGTTGTGGAGTGTTAGCTGCTGGAGTACCAGACGGGGAGGTCCCGCCTGGCTTCTTGTAGTGGCCGGAGGGCTGTGTTGGGATTCGGTGTAGATACCCATAACCGATACCACACCCCAGACTATGGAAGGCCAGAGACATTCAATCAGGGTTGTCCACAACACAGCCCTCCCTACCTATACCACCCCCACCCACAACCATGACTGAGCAAGGACACTCCTGGGCAGGGATGAACCTCAGGACTCTGGGTTACAGTTCCGTCTCCTCCAAGAGATGCAAGAAGCCCAAGCCCACTGGGCCAGCCCACCCATCTAGCCCTGTAGCCCCGTGACCCCAGGAAGTACCTGCCCTCTCCACCCCAGGCTGCATTGGGAGTCACAGTCACCTCCCGGCAAGAGTCGGACTCAGAATTATACACCATCAGCTTCAGGGGCTTCCCCTCATGGGACTCAATGAGTGAAAAGAAGTCTTCAGACTAGGAGAAACACAGTGTCTGAGGGCTGCTCCCAGCGCTGGCCTGGAAGCCTCAAATGAGACACCTATGCACAACACATCTGTCCACGACCCTTCAGGGGGCCTGGAAACAGACGGCACGGGTTCCTTACCTCCTGCAGAATCTGGTCAGAGCCAACCACATAGTCTGTGTAGGGACACAGGCCAGCCAGGGCAGCAGGTGAAGAGGGCTCCACATCCTGAGGTAAGAAAGAAAAACTAAGACTCACGGCTGAGCCAAGAGAAGAGGCAGGGGGCTGTCTCTCTAGGAAGAAGGACCCTTGTCCTCTGTTGCCAAGCACAGCCTCAAGAGAGACTTCCTTCTTACAGGGCCCACTTCTCTGCCTCCCCCAGGTTTACAGTCTAGCCAGCAGAGGGCAGCACCTGCCTGCAGTCCAAATCTGACCTGCGGCTCCACTGCCTGGGAAAATGCTACCAAGCCAGCCACAGAAGAAAGCCAGGGGCGAGGGAGTTGGTTTGTGGGTGGAGTGTAAGCATGAGCTCCGGGGTTTGAAGGGAGGAACCCATCTCAAATGGTACTGCGTGAGAGAAAAGGTGCCGGTGTGACACCGGGCTGCCACAGCAGGTAAAGTATGTGCCACAAAGCCTGGCACCCTGAGCTCAGCTGCCTTGTTGCCCATGTTGCAGACAGAGGCTAGAAACATGAGGACTAAGAAAGTGGCTCCTTCCTTCCTCCTAGGAGAGTTCCACTGGAGCTCGGGTGTCCAGCCCATGGCCTATGGCCACATGCGGCCCAGGACAGCTATTAGGGGGTGGGGGGTGGAGCCATCAGTAAATCACTGGCTTCACCTGAGTTCAAGCCCTAGCTAGCATCCAGGTGGTCTGCGCCAGGGCTAGGGAGGTGGCGACAGGCAGAGCCCAGGGATTCACAGGCCAGGAGTGTGGTCCAGCTGCTGAGCTCAGGCCAATGTGAGAGACACTGCCTCAAAGGAGGTGAACAAGATTCCCAGGGATGAACCCAAGATTGTCTTTCTGCCTCCACGTGCACTCACAAATGAGCATGTACATATCCATGTGCATATACATCCATATATATCCATATATATATAGGATTGGCTAGCGAGCCAGTTTAGTGCAGAGAATGTCAAACTGGACCTGAGTTCCGCCCCCAGGAGCCTACGTGGTGGAAGGAGTGTTGTCCTGACCTCCACGTGTACCAGGGCACACATGTGCCCACTTGTACCCACACAAAATAAATGTAACTATTTGTGAATGAAAACAAAGCACTAGGGGACTGGAGAGATGGCTCAGAGGTTAAGAGCATTGCCTGCTCTTCCAAAGGTCCTGAGTTCAATTCCCAGCAACCACATGGTGGCTCACAACCATCTATAATGGGGTCTAGTGCCCTCTTCTGGCCTGCAGGCATACACACAATGTTATATACATGATTGATAGCTAGATAGATAGCTAGATAGCTAGATAGATAGATAGATAGATAGATAGATAGATAGATAGATAGATAGATAGATATTTTTTTTAAAAAAAAAGCACTAATTATGAGCTGTTTTGTAACCAGGCTGTGGTTTGTTAGCGTGAGCTTCGTAGACAACAAAAGCACACTCGAACACCACAAAAGGAAGAGGTGCGCTTCCAAAACCCACACGAAAAGCTGGGCACCCCTGAACACGTCACCCAAGCCAGAGGAGGCCCCACTGCTCCTAAGGAGTGCTCGGGTGGCTGCTTTACCGGCCCATTTCCTACACAGCTGTCTTTGCAGTCAGACTGCAAAGATGCCCCAGAGAAATCGTGGGAGGCAGCTAGAACCCCAACCAGCAAACCTTCAAACCTCCCTCCGCCAACCCAGGAGACTGAGCATCGGAGAACTCGGGTGCCACCGAAGCACACAGGTGCCAGGTGTGCGTGTGTGTCTGTCACCGAACGCTAACATCTGGGGCGGCTGTTACTGAGGTTGGTTCACGTGGCTGCTATACAGCAACAGGTCACAGAAACTACCATGTGGTCTGTCCCTATCTACCTGGAGCAACCATCAATACTGTGGACAGCTTCTGGCAGCTCATTCTGCCCCACCCTTCAAAAGAAACCATGGCGTGGGGCTGCACAGACAGCTCAGAGGTTAAGGGCACTGGCTGCTCTGGCAGGGGACCCAAGTTTGATTCCCAGGACCCACATGGCAGCTCACAACCAGTGGTAATTCCAACCCCAGGGGACCAAAGGTCCTCTTCTGACTTCCAGGGGCACTGCACACACATGGCGCATAGATGACAGATAATACATGCAGACAAAACGCCCATATACACAAAATAATAAAACAAAATTTAAAAGAAAGAAACTAAGGTACAGAGTTAAGAATGCCCAAAGGTGCTAGGTGTGGTGGCGGCGCACACTTAATCTGGCACTCGGGCGAGAAAGGCTGATTGATGGGTCTGTGCAGTTTGTGGCCAGCCCGGTCGATACATTCCAGGCCAGTGAGGGTTACAAAGTGAGACCCTGTCCCAAAACAACAAAATGGAACAGGAATGCCCAAGGTCACACAGCTAACAGAAGCAATGTTCATCTGTCCTCTGGGGACAGGGACACTGGGGCAAAGCCATATCCCAGGTTTTTGCTCTGCCCTCTGCTCCCTGCCCCACCCGCCGGCCCTGGCCAGCCGGCCCCTGCATGCCCCCGCCCTACCCAGTCCCACGCCCTGCCGGTACTCACCAGCACATGCCACACGTGCTCGCTGGCCCTGCGGAAGCTGCAGAAGCGCACGCTGGCTCCCAGCAGGCCCTGGCCACCCCACATGTTGCTGGGCACCACCTCCACCTCGCGCACCTTCATGGTCTTCATGTTGAAGACCTCCAGCTTCACCGGCTTCTCCACATTGGCCTTCAGCAGGGCCTTCAGTGTGTCGTTCTCCTTGTTCTGCATGGGCCAGGAGGGGCTGGCTCAGTCTGAGGCTGCCCACCCCTCCACACAGGTCAGGGCGTGGAGGGCCTGTGTGAGGGCATGCTCGAACAATACTGGGTCCAGCTGCATGGGCTAGGTAGGATTGGGCCTGCAGCCACTGTGGCCATGACTGTCACTACCCAGCTCCAGGCACCCCAAGTCCTACCAAGCCTCATTCCCTAAGCCTGCCAGGAAGCACAACAAAGCAAGCAAAAGGCCTCTTAGGCCCATGTCCAAAGGCCTTGCATGCCTTGAAAGGCCGCCTTCTTAGGGCTGGTGGCTACCTCCAGAAGTCCCTCTGGCCCTTGACCACCCACGACGAAGCAGGCTGGGCATCCCGTGGGGATAGGGAGAAGCGGGGACCCTCACCAGCCTCGAGTGCCCAATGGTGATGATGAAGTCGAAGTAGGGTTCCAGGCCTGCCTGCTGGGCCGGCGAGTTCTCCTGTACCTGTCACAGGGCAGAAGCAAGTTATGGCCCCGCCCAGACTCACGCAGATTCCAGAAGCCCTGCTCCAGGGAAAAGAACTCAGGCATGCATAACTTCTCTGGCCATTGCCAAGGTTCCCCTCAGCTCCCGCTCACTACCTCCTCAGACACAAGATTCCTCTGAGGAAAATGACCTCTCCTGACTGTGACATACAGATGATTCCAGAAAAGACTCCCACTGCCCTGGACACCAGGGAATACGGCCCCTCACCCAAAATCTGGGCTGCAGCTGGCCAGGAGGTCAGGGGGTTTGGCCAGGAGAGCCCAGACATGCAGGAGAAATGCTGTCAGGCCCTGCTGGTCCTAAGTGGCCAGCCTCGCCCCTGTCCAGCAGGCAAGGACGACAGCCTGACAGGGAAGGAAGGAAGGAAGGAAAGAAGGAGGGAGGGAGGGAGGGAGGGAGGGAGGGAGGGAGAAAGGAAGGAAAGCAGATCCCAGGCGCGGACCGGACAGGATCGGCTTCTACATGAGTTCAGCTCCAGGAGTTCCCCACCCCTTTGGGTGCCCCCTGCCCATCTCCACTACCAGCTCACTAAAGATCAGCCAGTACAGCCAGCTCCCCATCTCAAGCTGTCCCCGGCCACACAACAAGCACCCTCACAGTGCCTTGCTCAATGCAGCCTTTGTCCCCAGGTCCTGAATCCTAAAGATGCACCAAGGCCATTGGCTCCAGCCTGTTGCTAG
>NC_022012.1:92139107-92151993 GCF_000317375.1 Microtus ochrogaster
CAAGGCCGTTGACTCCAGCCTGTCGCTAGGAACACTTGATTACTCCTTGGGCATCAGCCAGGCCTCAAGGTGACAGGTCAGGTGACAAGGCACAGAACTTGTGTGACCTCAGATCCTTGGTGCTTCACTGGATTCCCCAGGATGAAGGAGAACTTTCCGGGAGCCGGATAAGAACACAGTATCTGAGGTACCTCCAGTTCAAGGCCAGTTATGCCCTGGCATGGCAACCCCCTCCTAACGGCAGCACCAACTGAGTCCCTGAGTGCCACCTCCTTGAGCTGCCACAGCTGCCAATGGGAGTAAACCCATGTTGGTTGCTGGCCCATCCCCAAGGGCAAGCTGCCCCTGGCCTGTTTAGGGACTTCAAGTCCTGCTCCATCCCTCTGGGGGCCCTACTTCTGAGATTTGCCCTCTGACCCTCTTAGACCAGCGGTTCTCAGCCTTCCTAATGCCGTGACCCTTTAACACAGTTCCTCATGTTGTGCTGACCCCAGCCATAGCATTATTTCCACTGCTACACAGAACCGTAATGTCACTACTGTCATGAATTAGAATGTGAGTATCTGTTTTCTGATGCTCTCAGGAGACCCCTGTAAAAGGGTCGTTCAACCCATGCAAGGGTCACGACCTGCAGGTTGTGAACCACTGCTTTAGAGGCTTTGGAAGACCACAGGACTAGAATATATTAGAGGGTGGGGCGCCCCCCCAAAGCAGGGCCACTTCCAAACCACCCCAACTCCCTTGGGTAAGGCCACTTTGCTCCTAAGAGGCAAGTGTCACTGTCCTTCATATGATGTGAGCAACCCACCACAGTAATGGGGTCCAGAAGCCCTGGTGTCCCTGCCCATCTACGATCTCCACCCACTCGGGCCTGTGGATCTGTCCTCCACACTGTCTACACTGCCCACTAGAGCTCCAACCGCTGAAATGATCTAGGCTGTTGCCCAACTTAACCTGTGCCTGCAAAACCCACTGCCTTTCCACCCTGCTCTGACACCTCCCAGTGCGCCCCTGCCCCCACCCCACCCCCAGCCTACAGCATGCTCAGCCTTTCCTAACCCCACACCTTACCTCCCAAACAAGGACCCTAAGGAATGAACTGGGCAAGACTCTCGACAGGAGCTGGGTGCCAAGTATCCCAGATGCTAACGTCTCCTATGCTTTAAAGCGGTCTATAGGCCGTTTCACTGCTCCAGTTTACAGATGAGATGTAACCTGGCCATCTGAGCCTAGAAAACACAACCTAGTGACAGCAGCATTTTCTGTGTGTGTGAACCGTCCACCACTGCGCACTGCCTGAGTGCTGAGGGCAAGGGCATCACCAGCATGCCTGGGAAGATCGGGAATGACAAAATTCAGACGCGTTACCTCCCCATTCTTCAGCTCTTAAAAATATAAATAAATGGCAGCTGGATGGTGGTGGCGCACATCTTTAACCCCAGCACTTGGGAGAAGCAGGTGGATCTCTGTGAGTTCAAGGTCAGCCTGGTCTACAGAGCAAGTTCTAGGACAGCCAGGGGTGTTATACAGAGAAACTTGTCTCCAATATATATATAAAATTTTATATATTTTGTATACATAAATGTATACATACATATACATACATAGGGAGCGAGGTGACTCAGCAGGTGAAGACACTTGATACCAAATCTGGCACCCATATGGTGGACAGAGAGAACCAATTCCACCAACCTCCACATATACATGAAACGTCACACATGCATACATACACCCACAAATACAAGTGAAAAAAAGCCCTTTAAAAAGTGTGTGTGTGTGTGTGTGTGTGTGTGTGTGTGTGTGTGTGTAGGTAAAGTCATCCCCCACTTAAAATCTTCTGAGAGGAGCTGGAAAGATGGCTTAGTGGTCAAGAGTACGTGTTGCTCTTGTAGAAGACCTGGGTTCAGTTCCCAGAACCCACAAGGTGGTTCACAACCATCCACAACTCCAGTTCCAGGGCACCAAGCACCCCAATCTGGTCTCTGTGGGTACCAGGCACATATACACATTCTTACACATAAAAAGGAAAATAAAATCTAAAACAGTAACCAATATCTCCAAATATAGAACCAAGTCTCCGGACCTGGGGAAGGCACAGGGCGGCATCCCGGGCTGCCGGGAGTCCTAGGTTGGAACCCCAGCATCCAGGAGCTCAGGACCTGGGGGCTTAGCTCAGCGGCATCCCCAGTATCCAGGAGCTCAAGAGTTGGGGACTTAGATGGGGACATCCCCGGCATCCAGGAGGCCTAGGCTGGATTCCCCCACACTGCAAAACCAAAGGCTCTCCAAGTCTTCAGGACAACATGGAAGGCCTAGGACGCCTGGCCTCATCCTCCACACTCCTCTGACCACACCATGCTGCACACCAGCCAGTGTCCGTGTGATTTCTCTTGCACCCTTGCAGAACCCGCCACCTGCCACTGCTGCTCTTCCCTCCACTCTTTACTTTCAAACATTGAGCAGACATCTTTCCCGTTCGGGTACCACTCTTCATCCCTAACCTAAGCTATTTTTCTTGCTAGCAGTTACCATGTAGCACATGTTTATCTGTATGTTTAAGATCTGTGTGCACGTGTGCACAAGCACATGCCTGTACACCCGTGTGTGCAGATGCCAGGTGTATGTGGATGCCTATGGAAGCCAGAAGAGGACTCTGGATACCCTAGAGCTGGAGCTACAGAAGATGTGAACAACCCAGTGTAGTTACTTTTGCTTGTGCAAACACACAATGCCAGGAACTGAACCTGGGTTGTCCAGAAGGCAAGGGTTCTTCACTGTGAGTCATCTCTTCAGCCTACCGTGTGTGTTTCCGAGATAAGAGTCTCCACGTATAACACAGACTGTCCTCACACGTTAAGTCCTCCTGCCTTTACCTCTAAACAGCAGTATGATAGCGGTGAGCCCCGCACCCCACTACACATAGTTCTTATGGCCTTCCTCCTCTAGAGTTTGGCTTCCAATAGACATGCTCTGTCTCCCGTGTTTCCTCTAGTGCCTGAAGTTCTGCCTGCCACAGAGCATATGTTCAAAAACACGTCTATAGTTAGGTGTACAGGTGCTCAGGTGGAGGCAGGGGGACCAGGAGTTCAAGGCCATCCTTGGTTACACAAACAAAGGGACTGGAGAGACAGGTCAGCAGTTAAAGAGTTAAAGTTTCAGTTCCCAGAGTACAAGGGGGGCAGCTCCCAAATGCCTGTAACTCCAACTTGTACAGGCACTCTCACTTGTGTGTGTGTGTGCACGCACGCACACGCACACACACACACACACAATACACCTCTGTGAACAGTTCTCATCCTCTGACGTAATCAACCTGTCCCCCTTCCACAAACCCTCCCCCCTTGCCTTCCCTGGCACCCACAACCTCACCACCCATACCCCTTGTGTGAATATGCTTTAAAACACCCCTGGTTGGATGCATTCCAATGTCTGCCAATCCCCAATCACAAATCTTGTCTCCTTCGGTCTGCGAAGCCACCGCGGCTTTCCTGCTAGGAACCACTTTTTAGCCCTGATGCCAGCCTTCCTTTGACGTAGACCAGAGAAGCACGGTGGCTCAGGAGGCAGAGGCTGGTGGATCTTTGTAGGTCCCATCCAGGCCAGCCTGGTCTACATAGCAAGTTCCAAGCCAGTCAGGGCTACATAGTGAAACCATCGCAAATAAAAATAAAAATAAATAAATAAAATGTAAAAGAGGCCGAGAAAGGAAGGCTACTGAGAGTTGGAGGCCAGCTTGAGCTACAATACTGACCCTGTCAGAAGGCAGGCAGGCAGGCAGGCAGGTTGACCAACAGCCGGGCACCAACCTGATAAACATGCCTGCCTGCACACAGCTCTGCATCTACCCACTTTTCAAGGAAGAGGAGTGGGGGAGCTGGGTTCAAAGCCCTTCCTATCCCCAACACCATATTTCCCCACCTCTTTTACCAACCAGGTTATAAACCACTTTGTCTCTACTTCCCATAAGCCTGTTCGCTCGTACCTCCCTGAAAATGACACGTAAGGCCTCCCCCAAGTCTCGGGGTGTTTCACTCTGGGGTCCCATTGCCCACCCTGACTCCAGTCATTCTGGCCACCTCACCCTCCTGCAGTCTTCCTGAAGCCCTCGCGCTCCTCCAGCCCCTTGCACTGCGTCTCCCAGAAGGGGCCTCGGGTCTCGGGTGCACTGAGCTTACTCAAGCTGGCAGGGAGGTCACCGCGGGGCCCGGAGCTGTGCAACCCTTCCAGATGCCACCCTGACTCAGCGGCTTACCCCGTGCAGGTGGAAGCCCTCGCCGCCCGCCGGCTGCTCCGTGCTCGCCCCTAGCCCCATGGCCGCCCTGTCCCTCCGCTGCGTGGCTTGGTCACGTGGGGCAGGCCACGCCCTCCCGGATGTCACAGCTCTTAGCAACAGGTTACCAAGGACGCGCGCGCCTCGGACTTCCGGCTGCGAGCCGGGTCGCGAGTTGGGCAGCCAGAGCTGGGAATCCTGCTCAGCCAGGCATCAGCTGAGCCCGGCTGCAGCAATGAGCAGCGATGACTCCTCCCTCATGGTGCGTGAGCGCTGGGCCGCCTGTGTCCGGGCGTCTTCTGCTGCCAAGACAGCTTTGCCCTGGCCTGTCCCTCTGCCCTCTGGCCATTTCTGCTCCGGGGCCACCTCTCCGCTCTCTGACCATTTCTGCTCCGGGGCCACCTCTCCGCTCTCTGACCATTTCTGCTCCGGGGCCACCTCTCCGCTTTCTGGC
This sequence comes from Microtus ochrogaster, assembly GCF_000317375.1. Classification (NCBI taxonomy): domain Eukaryota; kingdom Metazoa; phylum Chordata; class Mammalia; order Rodentia; family Cricetidae; genus Microtus; species Microtus ochrogaster. The sequence continues at coordinate 92,143,832 of NC_022012.1, forward strand.
CATGTCTGCTTCGGGGCCACCTCTCTCCTCTCTGGCCATTTCTACTCCGGGGTCACCTCTCTGCTCCCTCATCATCTGCGCTTGGCCCACCTCTGCCTGACTACACGCCCTGCTACCCTCAGGCCACCTCTACTCTTGGACACTTCCACCCCTAACCATCCCTACCCCTCTGTCCACTCCTCTGACAGCATCAATGAGTCGTCCTATCTTCCCCAACTCCCTAGCCAATGTATTGCTTCCTGTGTCCTCTGTACCCCTGACCTGACCCTGTCCCTGTGCTCCCCAAACTAAACCCATATCCATTGTCCTGTCATTTCCTCCTCTTAGCCTCCCTCCCAAGCCTCTCCCGTGTCCCCGCCCCGTCTCAGTAGATGCTATGAGCTGTTACTCTCTTCTTGTGCACCTCTCAACCCTAGTCCTAACCCAACAAGCCAGATGTCAATTTTATTTCCTAAGCCAGAGCCGCCATGTCTCCCCTAGACACCCCTAACCTGGTTTCCCTACGTTGGCTCATTTCTTTAGAATATACATTTGAGGTGCCTGGAGCCTCAGTTTCTAGAGGATGCAACAAGCCCTGGGTTTGATTCCTATCACCATACAAAACAGGTCTGTCTGGTGGTGTGTGCTTGAAAACCCAGCACTTGAGAGGTGAGGAAGGAGGGTCAGGAGTTCAAGGTCATCCACGGTTAAGTAGCTGAGTTTGGTGCCAGTTTGTCAAAAGGAGACTCTATCAAAACAATCTTAAAAATCAGAGAGCACTACTCCCCTGCTTAAACCTCCCAACTGCTTCCTCTTTGGTGCCCTGGGCTGATGTCTAGGCTCTTTCAAATGGCCTGTGAGGCTTTTGCGACCCAACCACATCTATCCTCAATTCAACACCCACAAACCTTAGAGGAAGTGAGACTTGACTTTGAAATCTGAGTGTGATCTCTGTGGAGCTGTATCTCCCTGGCCTTCAGCTTCTTTGACTACGACGATGATGGACATAGAGCCCATGACAACGGTCCCTAGCTTGTCCCTGCAGCTATTCCTACATTCGTTCCAATTATTGCTCCGTACTCCTCCCCTACCCTTAACAAGCCTGAGTTTGTTTACATTGCATCTTAGCCAGAATCTGTTGCCACCGCCCAATCACCTATAAACTCTGCCCTACAAAAACTACCTGGAGCGACTCCTGGGGCTGCAGAAGGAGAAGGCAAGGCCTGGTTGTTGCCTTTCCCTTCCTGAGTGTAGAACTGAAGAGGAGTGCGGCCTGCCTGGGTCAGAACAGAGACGGGGGACCGATGCTATTCCAACCATGTCTTCCTCATAGGCTTCGATCATTTACTACAGCCAGGAAAAGTACTTCCACCATGTGCAGCAGGCTGCGAGTGTGGGCTTAGAGAGGTACAGCAATGACCCTGTACTGCAGTTCTTCAAAGCTTACGGAGTTCTCGGGGAAGGTAAGGCCTTGCACTGACCCCGGGTACCATCCTCGCCCTTATCCTCTGGCAGCATCCCGATGCCTAGTTCCCATGGAAACAGCCTCATGCTGCCCACAGAGTCCTGCTGATAACCAACCCGTGAAGTCCGTATTCAGGTTGGATTTTGAGATCTTGGCTCATTGTACCTGCCATGAGCCTCAGTTTCCCTATCTGCAGAATGAGTTGTTAGAGAGGGGGCTACATGACTTGAATTCTCCTTGGTCTCGGAAGCTGAGAGCTGGAACTTCAGGAAAGAAGTGGGAGGCTTGAGCACAGGAAAGCGGGGCATAGACGTGAGAGGGCGGGACTTAAACAGAGCCCAGATGCTGAGACCTGTCTGAGCAGCCTGTGGCCGATGTTGGGGACATTCAGGATAAATGGAACTGAGAATGCCTGTCCCTCTTCAGAACTGACTCCAGTCCCCTGGGGTTCCCAGGTTCATTCTACGGCACACCTCCGGGTTCCAAGGCTCTTAGCCGGTGGTCCAGGCGTAAAGATGTGCGCTTGTCCTAGCACTAGGAAGTTCAATATTATCTTAGGCTACACGTCAAGTCCCATGCCACCTGACGTACATGAGGACCTTTCTCAAAGACAAAATACAAAGTGGGGGTTAGAGATGATGGCTCACCAGTAAGGAGCACTTACTAGACCGATCGTTGATGGTGCACACCTTTAATCCTAAGCACTCGGGAGGCAGAGGCAGGCGGATCTCTGTGAGTTTGAGACCAGCCTGGTCTACAGAGCGAGTTGCAGGACAGCCAGGGGCTACACAGAGAAATGCTGTACCAAAACAAAACAAACAAACAAAACCCACCTAAGGTCACCCTCTGACCTCCAATCACAGACACACACACAGACCTCCCCTTGACAGCCTGGACCACAAAGCCGATGGCCTTCAGAGAGTTTCACCCTCCAGAAGTGTGGGTTCTTGGGGACCTTTCAAATCAGTCTGTCCCTAGATTGTGTGTGTGAACGCAGGTAGCACTTACCTAACAGGGGTCCCCTGTTGTCTGTCTGGGACCCCAGAGCAGAACAGTGTATAATGCTCTTTCTACAGACCATATCCATGATGCCATCAGTGAGCTGGAGAGCATCCAAAGCCACCCAGATATGTCCCTGTGCTCTGTCATCGCTCTGCTTTATGCTCACAAGTGCTGTGACACCATTGGTGAGTGGACCGGGCCCCTAGGGGAAAAGCCACTGCACAGACAAAGCCCTTGGAGGGCTACTGAAGGAGGGGCATATACCAGCCCACTTGGATCTGCTGTTAGGCAGCCAAAACAGATCATCCCTCATGCTCACCCCACAGGCCTCAGAGAAGACCTGATGCCTGAAACCACCTGAAAGGGAGCAAGCAGAAAGCATGACAGGAGAGGTCATCCCTCCAGATGAAGCATTAGAAAGCATCCTTCATTCTTCACCAAGATTCTTAGAGAGAGAGAGAGAGAGAGAGAGAGAGAGAGAGAGAGAGAGAGAGGAGAAGAAAAGAAAGAAAGCCAGCCATTCTAAATAATTGTGCGTTTAATCTCAAGTCTCTAGGTCAGGGAAAAGTGCCAATGTAGACTCCCATCTCTTGCTCAGGATAGGGCATGGATCTCAGTTAGGGATTAGGGCTCAGTTGGTCTGCTCAGCACACCGATGAATGTGGGGTGGGGAGGGGTGCCTTCCAGACAGTAAACTGAGCCCACGCGCACACACTCCCGTGGGGCAGTTGTCACTGGTGCAGATGAGAACCCCTTGGTCTCCACTCGGCCTCTTTCTCTTCTGATGTAGACGGAGAAGCAGTTCAGGAGTTGGAGAGTAGCTTGAAGGAAATCCGCAAGACGGCCAGCGGCACTGCCCTGTACTACGCCAGCCTCTTCCTCTGGCTCATAGGCCACCACGACAAGGCCAGGGAATATGTTGACCACATGCTGAAGGTCTGCCATGGCTCCAAAGAGGTACGAGAGCATCTCAGGGCCACAGCCAAGCAAAGCAGTATCCAGACACATCGTCAGGGTTACTCCCTGAGAGCCTTGGGACCAGGGCCACATCCGGGCACTGAACCTCACACCTGTACCTTGTCTAAAGCCACGTCACATTCATGTGCAGCGTTCTGTTTCTAGACTGCTTTCCTATGGCTTATCTTTTTTTTTTTTTTTGAGACAGGGTCTGTGCATAAACTTTTCCTGAGAGACACAAACAAGCACACTCTCACCCATCAAGGATAAACCAAAGTACCAAATCCTCTGAAGTCCAACTTGGTAGAACAGTGAGTCTATTGGGCTTGACCCCAAAGCAGCCACACAAACCAAAACAACCTCACCACAGCCTGAATGACCAATCCCCCATAACCACATAGACAGAGTCTCTCTTGAAAGGACCCCCCCCAATATGTACCTTAGCACCTCCCATGACCACAAGGCCACCTGCAATTAGGGCAAAATGACATGCACGCAGCAGTGAGGTGCAAGCTGGTCTACATGAGGCTCCCAACCCCTTCTGTGAGCAAACACAACAGCCTTGCTCTCGAGAGAAGCACTTACAGCTGCTTCTGGTGATGGTGGCACTGGCTGTTGTACTCAAAGCCTGACCCTGCAGCTTGACAAGGTTGTACGTAGTTCACACTGTAGCCAGGGATAGCCTTGAACTTCTGCTCCCCTGCCTGCACCTCCAGAGCGCTGGAGGTGCACTCATCCAATGCTGGGAATGAAACCAAGGCAGGCACCATGCAGTATGCACCCATCCCAATACAACATTTTTTTTTATTTTTTGTTTTGAACTTATTTTTTATGTGTATGGATATTTTGACCACTGTTATGTCCGTGCACCATGCTAGATGCCTGGGACTAGAGTTACAGATGGTTGTGAGCTACCATGTGGGTCCTGGGACTCATACCAGGGTCTTCTAGAAGAGCAGGCCAATGCATTTAACTACTAAGCCATCTCTCGAGCACCCTCTGCCACCGTATTCTTTAAATATCCTGAATTAGTCGCTGACATGTAGAAAATCAGACGATTTGGCCAGCAAGGTGGCTCAGTAGGTTAAGGCATTTACCACCAAGCCTGATGACCTGAGTTTGATCTCTGGAACCCGTATGGTGGCACATGTGTGAACACACGCATACACACACATACTAATATACACATACATATATACATACATGAATGTAATAAAACACTTTAAAGTAATCATAAAATTTAAATAGGCAATCAGGCATGGCATGATGGTAGCACATGCCTGTCCCCGTAGCACCTGAGAGGCAAGCAAGACGCCAGTTTGGGCTATAGGGCAAGACGCTATCTCAAAAGGAAAGAAGCAAGAAGGGAAAGTCCGGGTTCCCTGGTTCTTTTGAAAACCCAAGTGAGCTGTCAGACACCCTGGGCTCTGCCCTCTCTGCAGTGTCTTGATGGACCTGAGTGGTCAGTACCTCATGTTGGTGCTGATGCTGAGACTGGAAGCCTTTCAGGCTGTCCATTCTCGGAAACCTCGTAGCAATGTTCACGAGTGTAAGCCTTCGTCTGTGGGGAGGGGTGCAGACTGACATGTCTGGGACAGATGAACTGTGCGCAGCTCTAGAGGGAGGCATTGTTTCCTTAGGAGAGAAAAGAGAAGCATTGCCCTGTACTATCAAGGGGTGCTCAAGGCCGGGCTTTTCCCAAGTGCCCCTCTCCTCCAATGCCGCTTCCCAGGCTTAGCCCTCCCTGTGACTGGAAGAAGCTGTGTGCTGGTCGGAGGAGGACCAAGAGCAGCCCCTGCCCTAGCCCCAGGGCTGATGACCTGACTGTGGTGACCAGTCCCTGCAGATACGGGAAAGGGGCCTGAGTGAGGAGCGACAGAGAGCTATGGGGTGTGGAGAGCGATGGGGATGTAGGAAGGAGAGGTCCCTGGGGAGGGGGGAGCTGCCAGGCTAAACCGTGAGTCCTTAGGAGATGGATGCGGACTGATTTGGAAGGTGAGAGGCAGCAGGAGTGACCACCCGGCAGAGGAGGTAGCCCCCTGGGATCTGCACGAGGTGATGCCCACCTGCGATGTGGAGATGGTAGAGGGCGGGAGGGAGCTAGCTCGGGTAGAGGCTGTGAAGGACCCAGGACTTGTTTCCCTCTTGTTCCCCCCAGGGCTATGTGCTCAAAGGCTGGGTGGACCTCACCTCCAACAAGCCCCATGTCGTGAAGAAATCCATCAAGTACCTGGAACAAGGAACTCAGGACACCAAAGATGTGCTGGGGCTGATGGGCAAGGTGGGCAGAGGGAAGTGGGGGAGCCTCTGGCTGGCTCACTGGAGCCAGAGAGCTGCCAGGTGAACTCAGGCCAGATCCGAGATGCGGGCCCAGAAAGGGCCAGCAGCCAGCCCACGGTCACGCCAGTCCAGAGCCCACTCGTCCTTGCTTTGTGTGGCAATCCTCATTCTGTTTTGTGTTGTTTTGGATGCTAAGGAATTGGGCCCAGGGCTTTGCACGCACCAGGCAAGCCCTCTGCCACTGGGCTACATCTCTAGTCCCTGTTTGGTGTCTTGAGATAGGCTCTCATGTACCCAAGGCTGGCCTTGTACTCACTATGTAGCTAAGGCTAGCCTTGAGTTCCTTCCTCAGTTTGCCTGGGACTGGGTCAGGCCGCCTTCCTCTTGGCCTCTTCCACCTCTGACTTTCACTCCTCCCATTCCTACCCCCATCTTCCCCACACTTGCTAGTGACTTCGCAGCCACAAGAAAAGGGAGGCATGCACTCTGCCCCTTTTTGCATTTCCTGTTCTTAATTTGAATGAATTTTTTTTATTTTCCTTTGTGACCCTCATTGGCTCCATCTTTGAGAGAAGAAAACTGATGTCTTACTATCTTTCTATGTGTCTGTCTGTCTGTCCTTACAAAATGACTACATCATCATTAGATCACAGAGGGACAGGAGGGACTGGGAGACACCACCAAGCCTGGATAGAACCCAGGGACTCACCCGTGCTAGGCAAGCATTCTGCCAACTGAGCCATCCCAGCCCTCAAGCCTCTCTGGAAGTCCTGCTCTGGCCCTCAGAGCTCCTGGCAGGACACCCCAGGGGAATGGTGACTAACACTGAGTCCCCAGTCACACAGAATGAACATCTTCCCAGCTGGCTACCTGACAGCTGGGTCCCTACAGTTAAACTCTGGATCTTTGGGCTCTAGGCGGGTCAGAAGGATCTGGACTGCCCATCCTGCCCCCCATCCCCTGAGGTTGAACCTGCCCCTGCATCACTGGTGGGGGCTCTTCTCTCGGGCTCCCACAGGCAACATACTACCTGATACAGCAGAACTTCTCAGGGGCGCTGGAGGTGGTGAACCAGGTCACTATGGCCTCAGGGAACTTCCTGCCGGCCTTAGTCCTGAAGATGAGGCTGTTCCTGGCTCGGCAAGATTGGGACCAGACAGTCGAAACTGGACACAGGTGAGGGAAGAGCCAGGCCGCCTGCCTTTTAGGTATTCTGGGGTGCTGGGGATGGAACCCAGGGCCTTCTTCAAGCTACAGAAGCACTCTACCACAGAGCTATAGCCTCAACCCTCTCAAAATTTTATTTTGAGACAGGGTCTCACTAAGTTGCCCAGACTGGCCTTGAACTCATTCTGTGGCCTAGGCACATCCTCCTGCCTCAGCCTCCCAAGTAGCTATGATTATAGGCTTAAGCCACCATGACTGGCCTGTTTTTCATGTTTGGTTTGTAGTCTAGGTTGTTCTGAAACTCACCACATAGCACAGGCTGGCCTCAAGCCTATGGCAATCCTCCTGCCTCAGCCTCCCAGGTGCTGGAGTTACACCTGGCTTGGTTTTCTTTTTCTTTTTTTAAATTTTGCTTTGCTTGTTAATTATCACCAACATGGTGAATGTGTGTGCGGAAGTCAGAGGACAAGTTCCCGGAGTCGGGTCTCCCCTCCCACTGTATGGGCCCCGGGGTCAAACTCAAGTCCTCAGGCTTGTGCTAATGCCGTACCTACTGAGCCTTCTCTCTAGATTTAGGTTTAATGCTTTTGAGACCAGGTATCACATGAAGGCCAGACTGTACTTGAACTCAATGTCCTCCTGGCTCTGCCTCCAAAGTGGCTCCTGTTACACTGGAAGGGGCAAAGAGGAGACAGAAGAGCTGTGAATGGTGACAGGGTCAGCTTCCGGGGCAGAGGGGTGAGGGCAGCAACTGAACATTGACTCATTGCGTCTTCCTGGGTCCTGACTGGAGGAGTGTGTTGTGGATTATTATTTTAACTAGACAGAGATGTGTTATATTTGTTTATGCCACAGAATGTTACTTTACTGTGTAAAGATGTATTACTTTTGTTTATGCTGCATTTGTTTAATTATGTAAAGATGTGTCACTGTTTCGCCTTGCCTGCCTAAGGCACCCGGTTGGTGTAATAGAAAACTAAACACAGTCAATGACTAGGCAGGAGAGGGATAGGTGGGGCTTGCAGGCAGAGAGGATAAGTAGGAAGAGAAATTTAGGAATGAGAGAAGGAGAAAAGAACGAGGGAAAAAGAGAGGGACATGCCCGGGGCCACCAGCCAGACATGGAGATAGAGAGGGACATGCCCGGGGCCACCAGCCAGACATGGAGACAGAGAGGGACATGCCCGGGGCCACCAGCCAGACATGGAGATAGCAGGAAATGTAAGATATATATAAGATATACATAAAGGAAGGAAGGAAGGAAGGAAGGAAGGAAGGAAGGAAGGAAGGAAGGAAGAGAGGGAGGGAGGGA
>NC_022012.1:92152728-92155535 GCF_000317375.1 Microtus ochrogaster
GTGTGTGGTGTGTGTGTGTGGTGTGTGTGGTGTGTGGTGTGTGTGTGTGTGGTGTGTGTGTGTTTGTGTGTGTTTGTGTGCGTGTGTGTGTGTGGTGTGTGTGTGTGTGGTGTGTGTGTGTGTGTGTGCAATCTCACATGTACCTTGGCAAATGTGGAGGTCAGAGGACAGCAGTGTGGAGTTGACTTTCTCCTTCCATCCTTTATGTGGGTCCTGGGGATTAGGGAGATAACCCCTCTTGTGTGGCAACTGCCTTTATCCCCTGAGTCACCTAAAAGTTGTGTTGCTTTGCTTTGTGGCTTTGGCTTCCAAATGGAAAAACAGCAAGAGCTCCTGCCTTGGGGTCTCCGTGCTTTCGGAATCATTAGCCCTGGCTAGACCTCTTTCAGTGTAGGTTACCCCAATCACATTGCAATTTTGTTGTTAATTTGAGTAACCCTGAGCTAAGTGTGGTGGCATACACCTGTAATCCAGCTCTCTGAGGGTGAAAGCAGAAGGATTTTGAAGCCAGCCTGAGTTACAATAACAACTGTAGCTCCAGCTTCAGGGGATCAAACAGGCATACACACATACATATAATTACAAAATAATAAAACTAAAATGAAAAGGAATGGCTCTTAAAAGACAATCAGATGTTTCCAATATCCCATCCTCACTGAGCTGTGAACACTGTCAGTCCATGTCCTTCTTGTCCGATTCCAGAATCCTTGAAAAAGACGAAAGCAGTATTGATGCCTGGCAAATTCTAACTGTGCATGAGCTTGCGAGGGAAGGAAACACGGCCACGGTGAGTCACCCCACGGCTCAGAAGCTGAGCCAGGGACGGGTCTTCATACTCAGTGCTGAGGCAGGATGATCAGATACGAGGTCAGGCCAAGACCCCACCCCACCCCCACAGACAGAAAGAGATGGAGGGAGGAGAGGCACTGAGTGAGAAGGGAGCACCGGACAGACGGGATACAAAGAGGAACCCACTGTAGCCCCAGCTCCACCGCAACTCTGGCTTTGCCTTTGGAATAACCAGAAATACACCATCCTTTGATGAGGCCAGCAAAGCAGAAACTAAGGGGGTCACTGTAGGAGGAAGGAAGTTCTGGTTCCTTCCATGGGCAGAGCTCTGAGATGGTGGGTCTCTGGGTTGGGGTGACATAGAGGAACAGTTCGTACCAGTGGAAAACCCTGGACAGGCCTTCATCGGGCCTGATAGCAACAGGGTCAGCATCTTGTGCCCCATCTACACCCCCACCTAAAGTTCTGGGGCCTCCCGGGCAAGCTCCCTGGCTACCCTGGCTGCGTACTTCTAATCCTGTCTCACTGAGGAGAGCAGCCCCATCTGGGCTTCTTCCCCATTTTTCTCCCTCTCTCTTGCTTTCTGGATCTGTGTTGGGGGCCGGCAGGGCGGGGGGCAGAGGGCAGGAGGGCAAATGAGTAGTGGTCAGAGGATAACCTACAGGGTGTCCAACCTTCTCCTCCACCAAGTGGGTCCCAGGGCTTTCCCTCTGAGCCCCTGATGTGGGCAGGAGAGTCAAATGCACAATGGAAGCTCCTGGGTGGCTGGGTGCCCCTCCCAGATTTCTTAACCCCTTCCTCTGCTGTGCTGGGGAGTCGGGACAGCAACACCCACTTACAGCACTGTAGACGGTCCAGTGGAACAACAGGGGTGCCCTGTTACCCACATTTGAGAACAGAGCTGAGGACTTGACTGCTGCAGGCTGCAGGCTGCAGGCTGCAGGCTGCAGGCAGGGACTTAAGGGCAACCGTGTGGTCACTTAGAGCGACGGCCTCTGCCTTGGTGGGGCTGTCAGGGCAGCTTCCTCTCACACTCAGGGCAAGGGCCGGGGTCACCCCTGGAGGGAATGATGTCCCTTCAGGCTCCACTTGTGGGGCTTTGAAATAGTTTTGTTGTCTTGGTCATCTGGGACAGGCAAAGCCGCATCCCAGAGGGTGGCATCAGAGCTAAGTGAGGAGTGGACCCAATCGCCCATCTAATGTGCAGCCAAGACTGAGAAAAGTTCCGCGCAACTCTGGTTTTGTGTTTTGGGGTTCAGTTTTGCTTTGTTCCATTTATAGACAGGGTCTGGAACTTCCTGTGTAGTAAGGATGTCCTCTCTCCCACCCCCTGCTACCTCTACCTCCTGAGTGTTGGTATTACAGGCATGCACCACCATGCCTGGTTATATGCTGTGTACCTCAGGATTTCATGCATGCTAGACAAGCACTCAACCACCTAAGGTATGTCCCCAACCCCCCACGTTTTCTGTTTTGTCCCTGCAGGCTACCAATCATGTTAAAAATCTCATCAAGGCACTAGAGACTGGAGAACCCCAGAATCCCAGCCTCCACCTTAAGAAGATTCTTGTGGTCAGTAGACTGGTAAGTGGGCAGCATCCGGTTTCTGACCATGCCCCCCATGAGAGGACCTTGGCTTCTCTCTGTGCTCTGAGCACCCATCCCTTCCCCTTCCCCTGATAACAGAGACATGATATGACCACATGTCCTCCACCAAGATGCCCACGGAGGTGCTACAGTGACCAGAGAGATGGGGTCTGAAGGGCTTCTAGAGTGATAGCTCAGCCATGGGGGAAGGTACCACTGCCTCTGCCATGCAGAACCAAGGAAGCCAGCCCTGTTCCAGGATCCATATTCTTCTCATAGGAGTGACCTAACGGACAGTCCACCTGGGCCTCTGGCATCGAAGGTCCAAACAAAGTTGCCAAAGAACTTGTCTTTTGTAAGAACATTCACTCCAAAAAAAAAAAAAAAAAATTTACGGAAAAACTAAGAATGAGGCCAACCCTGGGCGCTGC
>NC_022012.1:92155635-92173126 GCF_000317375.1 Microtus ochrogaster
GAAGGTCCAAACAAAGTTGCCAAAGAACTTGTCTTTTAAAAAAAAATAAAAAAAAAAAAAAAAAAAAAAAGTTTACAGGAAAAACTAAGAATGAGGCCAACCCTGGGCGCTGCTGGGTGACTGTCCCCCTCCATGTGTGTGTCCAAGTTTCTCAGCTGTGTCCCTATGTGGCATGGGACATGGTTCATCACAGCCACTTCCCATCACCAAACTCAAATAGCTTTTCAATAAGCTTTAGGTAAAAAATAAAAACAGGGGCTGGAGAGATGTCTCAGTGGTTAAGAGCACTGGCTGTTCTTCCAAAGGACCCGGGTTCAATTCCCAGCACCCACATGGCAGCTCACAGCTGTCTGCAACTCCAGTTCTTGGGCATCTGACACCCTCATACAGACATACATGCAAACAAAACACCAATCCATATAAAATGTAAATAAATAATCTATTTATGAATAAATATAATATAATATAAACCAATGCAGTACAATAAAACCCACAAAACCAAACCCCACCTTCTGGTAATAAGTTGGGAGTGGTGATGCCTATGATTCCAGCAGTCAAAAGTTTGAGGCAGAGGATCAGGAGTTCAAGGCCAGCCTCAGCTACGTAGCAAGTTAAAGGCCAGCCTGGGCTACATGAGACCCTGTCACAAACACAAAGCAACCTGTTGGTAACTACTAAGATCAGTTACTACCAAGTGGTGGTGGCACACACCTTTAATCCCAGCACTCGGGAAGCAGAGGCAGGTGGGTCTCTGTGAGTTCGAAGCCAGCCTTGTCTACAGAGAGAGTTCCAGAATAGCCAGGACACAGAGAAACCCTCTCTCAAAGAAAAAAAAAGTCAGTACTGTGGCCAGCCAAGATGTGTTTGTAGGACACTATGACTGGAGGCAGGTTCCTAGGAGATGGATAGCTAGCTACACACAGATCCCAGGGACCTCTTGGACTCTCTGAGTCCTTCCCAGCTCTGCTGTAATGCCCCCACTTCTGGCGTTATCTTCACCCAGGCAGCTGGACTGACTCTCTGTTCCCATCTGTCCACTCTTGGCAGTGCGGGAGGCACCAGGCGGTCCAGCGACTTGTGAGCGGCTTCCTGGAGCGCATCTTCATGAGCACACCTACCTGTGCCCTTGTGGCCACAGAGTTGGGCTATCTCTTCATCCTACAGCAGCAAGTGAAGGAAGCATGCTTGTGGTACAAGGAGGCCATGAAGCTAGAGGAGAACCGGCTGGCTGCCTTGGCAGGTCTCCACGGGCTGGGCAGGGTGGTGTTCTGCTCTCCAGACTGTGTGTGAGTTTAGGGCGTACCGTCCTATGGGGATCTTCCAGTGAAGCCACCGATTTAGATGGAAGCCTAGGACTTATCCATGTTGTGGCTGGAGCACCCACATCCTACATCAGCAAAGATGGGAAGTTTGGCGTTTTTCCATGGGTGTTGGGACTCCTGGAACTGGAATTATAGACAGTTGTGAGCTGCCATGTTCGTGCTGGGAATTGAATCTGGGTCCTCTGGAAAAGTAGTCAGTGCTCTTAACCCTGAGTCATCTCTCCAGCCCCTGTGGAATACTCTGTTTTGTCCCTTAAGTAAAGGGCACAATCAGCTGGGTGTGTAGGTGTGCACCTGTCATCCCAGCAGGTGAAAGCCAGGGATCAAGAGTTCAAGGTCATCCCCAGCTATGTAGAGCTTTGGAGGCCAGCCCAGGCAACATGAGACCCTGTCTCGAAAATAATGATTAAAAACAAGTTAATTACCCTAGTCTATATAACAGGCAGACATGGCTTGGTAAGTGTTTGCCTGGCCGGTGTAAGCCCCCCAATCCCTACTACACCACCACTATAGAAACAGTCACCATAAAAGAAAAGAAGGGGGGCTACAAATAGCAAATCCAATGTGATTGAAACATCACCAACGTAAAGATATAAAAATATGTTTATTTAATAATCAGGAGAATATTAGAACCCATTCCTTTGGTCCTTTGACATTGTGTGTATACCTGAGAGGGGTGTACGTGTGTGTGAGTGTGTGTATGCGCACACACCCCCACAGAGGTCAGAAGAGGGTGTTGGATCCCCCAGAGCTGGAGTTGCAGGCAGTTGTGAGCCCTCTTTTGTGAGGGCTGGAAACCTAACTCGGGTCCTCTGGAACATGTTTAAATTCTTAGCAGGGACGGCAAGATGGCTGAGTAGTAAAGTGGCCTCCTTCAAGCCCGACAGCCCGAGTTCCGTCTCCTGGACCCCATAGCAGAGAGCCAGCTCCCACAGTTGCCTTCTGACCTCCACATGCACCGCATGGCACACGAACTCACGCATGTGCTTGCACATACACAGTCTTGTCCATGCTAGGAGCTGAACCCAGGGCTCCATGCATGCTATGCTCTGAGCCCCTAAATCTGTAAATCTTCGGGTTGAGTGTTGGTGTGTGTACTTTAGTCACAAATACTTAGAAAACCATGGGAAGGGTTAAACCACACATAGTTAATGGTGCTTCTAACTGGAGCCATTTTTAAGCCAACACATGGATGGGGGATGATTCTCTCTCGGCCTTTCTGCTTCAGTTCTCTGCCCCACACCTGTCTCGCTCCTGCAGTTTGTGAAGATGTGAGGCCACCTCCTGCCTGGGCCCTTCCTTTCCCGTCTCAGTCTGCCCCTGAATCTGCCCAGCTGCTGGTTCTACTGCTTGCTCAGCTTCGTTCTTGTCCCATCTACAGGGAGCATCTGGTGCCAGATCTTGCAGGGCCAGCTGGAGGAGGCGGCGCACCAGCTGGAGTTCCTCAAGGAGGTGCAGCAGTCCCTCGGGAAGTCTGAGGTCAGAGCTAATAGGCAAGGATGGCTTCCCTGTAGAGTCTCCAGCAGAGGGCGATCCCAATGGCCGGCCGCACTGCTCGGGCCAGCCTCGGCTCCAGGCCCCAAGCCTCTCTTCCACAGGTACTGGTCTTCCTGCAAGCCCTTGTGGCATCTAAGAAGCAAAAGCCAGAGCAAGAGGCCACCGCGCTCCTGAAGGAGGCAGTGGAGCTGCACTTCTCCAGCATGCAGGGCCTGGCCCTGAGCCCCGAGTACTTCGAAAAGCTGGACCCCCTCTTTCTGGTCTGCATTGCCAAGGAGTATCTGCATTTCTGCCCCAAGCAGGTTAGGGGGATGACCCATCTTCTCGGCAGGGGCCTGAAGTACAGGGGTGATTGGACAAGGGCTTTACCTGGCCAGCCACCAAGCCCGGCTGAACTGTGAGGAAGCAGGCAGGAATCTAGTGTTTCTGTGGTGTTTATTTGTTGTCTTATTTTTGAGACAGGGTCTCCTGTAGCCCAGATTAGTCTCTAACTGGCTGTGTAGCCAGGGATGCCCTTTGAACCCCTGATCCTCCTGCCTTCACATCCTGAGAGCTACCGCCACACCCAGTTTATGGGGTGTCATGGATGGAACTCAGGGCTTCCACAAAGCAAGTGCTCTGTCCCCTGAGTGGCAGCCCCAGCCTGTGCCAGGTCTTTTCAAACAGGAACAGGCTGAAGCCAGATCACCTCAGAGGCTGTTGTGGTGCAGAGCCGGATGTCCCAGGTGATGCGCAGTGTCCTCTCTCTCACAAGTTCCCAGGCCTGTCTGTAGCTGGGGCACAGGCTCCGTATTTGGGTGGGGCAGCACACCGGCCGGCCACGCACTTGTCCTTGTCCTGACAGGAGCTGTAATCTCAGCTCTCAGGCGGCAGAGGAAGGAGGGTTAGGAGTTCAAGATCATCCTTGGCTGTACAGGGAGTTCAAGGCTGTCATGAGCTACGTGAGACCCTGGGCGGAGGGCGGGGAGGGGGGCACGGTGGTAGGAAGAAGAGGAGGTAGGAGACCCTGGGCGGAGGGCGGGGAGGGGGGGCACGGTGGTAGGAAGAAGAGGAGGTAGGAGAAGAAATAAGGCGGCCACACATTTAGCCTCTGATCTTCCCACAGCCTCGGTCACCTGGCCAGCTCGTGTCTCCACTTCTTAAACAAGTCGCTATGATCTTGAGTCCTGTGGTGAAGGTAGCCCCGGCCATGATGGACCCACTGTTTGTGACGGCTCAGGTCAAGTTCCTCTCAGGTGAGCAGCAAACGCTAGCAGACACCTGGTGGAGCTTCTGCCTTAGGTTGTAGCCACAGGCTCCTTGCCTGGGATTCTTTTCCTGTTTGTGTATGTGACACACACACGCATACCCGCATACCCGCATACATACATACATACATACATACATACGTACATACATACGCACATACATACATACACACGTATGTACATACATACATACATACACGCATATGTACAAACATACGCACACAGAATACCGCTGTGAGGAAACTGGAAGGCCACGTGGGATAGGAAGAGTATTTCCATGAGGCCCCAGATGGCAAGGCTTTCACTGAGGCCACAGTCAGGTCTGCAGTCAGGTCTGCTAGCTTCTCCCGTGTCCCAGTTTAGGCATCAGAGAGAGGAAAGGGAAGAACATTCTGTGGGCGGCCAGTTGTTCTCTGCGATACACAGCCCTCCCCTGAAGCACTTTGCTTAGGGCCTGCACCATCTCCCTGCCTGCGAACTGACTATTCCCACGTCTCCTGCTGTCTCTACACTGAGGGCTTTCACTCACCTGAGGGCTCTTAAGACTTCGTCCTCTAGGCTCTCTGGGCCAGGTTTACTCATAGTTTTAATGTCTTCTGGGTCCAAGGCCAGGGAAGAACTGTCCCAGAGGTGCTGGCAGCTACCAGCAGGTTTGGGACCAACGCTAGGTCTCTAAGAGGTGAGGTTGCCATAGTGAACTCTTCTTCTCCACAGCACACAAGAAAAGATGAGGGAATTTGGGGCCCAAAAAAGGTGTATCCCAACCTACAGGTGATGGCTTTCAGGCAGCAGCTATGGAGAGGCCTGGCTACAGAAGGAGAAACTGCCCCTCCTAGCCCTCTGCACCCTGGCATTAAGCTGCCAGTATCAAACCAGGACAGCCTGCCTGGCTTCAGAGGGGGCACCTAAGTCTAGTGTCAGGAGTTCAGACCTTCATGGGCTTGAGTTTAAATGAAGACTTTGACCCTTGGCTTACATGACTACATCCTGAATCCCATATCCAAAAGACAGTATGTGAAGGCCCAAGCAGGTATAGGGCCTCATTAACATGCATGAGGTCCTAGGTTCGATTCCCAGAACCACAAAAAATAAAGATAAAATACAAGGGTCAGAAACAAAACTTACAGGATCATGCAGATGTTAAGTCTAGTCAGACTTTAACAGGCCTGGCAGGGCAGAGCAAGAACTCAGTCATTAAAGCATGTTCCTTGTGATTGCAATGGCCTGAGCTTGATCCCTGCTTGTGATCCTAGTGCCAGAGAGGCAGACAGGGACAGGTGGAAGTCCGGGGTGGGCTGGCTGGCCAGCCTAGCCTGCATGCTGAGCTCCAGCCCAGAGACCAACCCTGTCTCAACACAAGGTTAATGGCTCCTGAGGAATGTACTGAAGTTGGCTTCTGGCATGCAACACACACGCACACACACAGACACACACACAGACACAGACAAATACACACACACCACATATTCTCTCTCTCTCTCTCTCTCTCTCTCTCTCTCTCTCTCTCTCTCTCTCTCAAACTGGGTAAAATACCAACATTTGATAGAGATTTCTGTAAATACCAGATTTCCGAATGGCCACATACGTGAAACCCATTCTTCCTCTACTTGTTGGGTCTCGGGGGCTCCTAAAGCTCTTATGCAGGCTTTGGTTCTGTGTCCCTAGGAGAGCTGGAGAACTCCCAGAGCACCCTGCAGCGCTGCCTGGAGCTGGATCCCACCTTTGTGGATGCCCACCTCCTCATGTCCCAGATCTACCTGGCTCAGGGCAACTTTGCCATGTGTTCCCACTGTTTAGAGCTGGGTGTCAGCCACAACTTCCAGGTGGGAGCTCTCTACACTCTGTGGCCAATCGAACACCCCTTTCTGGACCGTTGCTGGGGTGGGGGAGCATATAAAGGCGTAGGAACTCTGCTAGCCCACAGGCTGGGCAGGCTCATTGGTTCCCCCGGAGAACCTCCCCAGGCTGCCGTGTGAGCAGCAGAGGTAAGCTAGCCCCAGTTCCGCTCTGCCTCTCCTAGGTCCGAGACTACCCCCTCTACCACTTCATCAAAGCCAGGGCCCTCAACAAGACTGGTGACTATGCCGAGGCCATAAAGACCTTGAAGATGATCGTAAAACTGCCCACCACAAAGGCGGAAGAGAGCAGGAAGAGCAGAGGCCCCTCCGTACGGCCCAGTGAGCGGGCATCCATCCTGCTGGAGCTAGTAGAGGCCCTCCGACTGAATGGGGAGCTGGTGAGAAATGCCTTGCATGGGGCTGGGGATTAGGCCATGAAAGCATTGAACCAGAGTCCAGATTGCCAGGACCCCCAGTGCATCTGAGGGTTCTAGGTTCAGTGAGAGAGATTGACCTTGATGATAAAATGATCACAGAGGATGATACCTGATGTCAATTTCTTCCCTGCTCATGCAAACATACGAGTGTGCACCTGCACAATCACGCCTCCACCCCCCAATGCGAACATGCATACACACATGCGTGCATACCAAACACATAGACACACAACAAAGAAAAATACGCTTTGCTCCCATTCCCTGGGCCAGGGCACATTGGAGGCCCCAGGAGACCAGCCTGGGGCCAATCTCTGATTTTGTCTGAGGTTCACTTCACTTGGGCTATGATCTGAGCCCTTTTGTTTGTTGATTTGGTTTGGTTGAGACAGGGTTCTCTAATGTAGCTCCAGCTGTCCTGGAACTCACTATATATACCAGGCTGACCTCAAACCTGCAGAGATGCCCCTGCCTCCGCAAGAGGCAAGAGCAAGGCTTGGAGGAGCTGAAATCTGTATGATACCCTGGCCTCAGCAGCCTTGCCAGCTCACAGGATGCGGTCTGCCCTGGACCATCTCTGTGACCAAGGTCCATATCCTTCCCTTGTGATGCACCTGACTGAGATGGAAAACTAGCCTGAAAGGGGTTTTTTCCCCTTTCAAAATAAAGGACTGTGAAGATGGCTCAGTAGGTAAAGTGTTTGCCATGGAAGTGTGAGGACCTGAGTTGGATCATGGAGGAAAGGGAAGGTGCTGACCAATGTTTCTGTCCCACCAATCCCACAGCCGTTTAGTCCCAAGTAAGCACATAGAAGTCTACATTAATCATAAACTGGTTGGCCTGGTAGCTCAGGCTTCCTATTAATTAATTCTTTTTTTTAAATATTTATTTATTTATTATGTATACAATGTCTGCCTGCAGGCCAGAAGAGGGCACCAGACCTCATTACAGATGGTTATGAGCCACCATGTGGTTGCTGGGAACTGAACTCAGGACCTTTGGAAGAGCAGGCAATGCTCTTAACCACTGAGCCATCTCTCCAGCCCCTATTAATTAATTCTTACATCTTACATTAATCCATTATTCTTGTCTGTGTTAGCCACATGGCTTTGTACCTTTCTCAGTGAGGCAGTCACATCTTGCATCCTCTGTGGCAGGGTGATGACTGCAGACTGACTCTTTCCTCTTCCCAGAATTCTTCTGTTCTCATTGCCCCACCTCTACTTCCTGCCTGTGCCTGGCTACTGGCCAATCAGCATTTTATTAAACAAGTAAAAGAAACAAGTCTTTACAGGGTAAAACCATTGTCCCACAGCAGGGAGGCAGCATGGTGGCCTGTGCCTTTAATCCCAGCTGTGGTGGTTTGAAAGGAAATGGACCCCAAAGGGAGTGACACTAATGGGAGGTGTTGGAGTAGGTGTGGTCTTGTTAAAGGGAGTACATCACTGTGGAGGAGGGCTTCAAGGACTTACATATGCTCAAGTCACACCCAGTGAGACAGTTCACTTTCTATTGCCTTTGGACCAAGATGTAAGGATGCTCAGTTGCCTCTCTAGCACCATGTCTGCCTGCATGCTGCCTTGCTTCTTGCCATGATGATAATGGACTAGACCTCTGAACTATGTGAGCCACCAAAATTAAATGTTTCCCTTTATAAGAGTTGCTGTGGTCATAGTGTCTCTTAACAGCAATAGAAACCCTAACTAAAATCTGGAGAGATGGCTCAGTGGTTAAGAACTTTGCCTGCTCTTCCAAAGGTTCTGAGTTCAATTCCCAGCAACCACATGTGCTCACAACCATCTGTAATGAGATTTGGTGCCCTCTTCTGGCCTTCAGGGATACATGCAGGCAGAACACTGAGTACATATTAAATAAATAAATCTAAAAAAAGAAACCCTAAGACACCAGTACTGGAGAGGCAAAGGCAGGCAGATCTCTGTGAGTTCAAGGCAAGCCTATAAACAAAGCAGGTTCCAGGACAGCCAGAGCTGTTACACAGAGAAACCCTCTGTTCAAAAAGTCGTGCTTGGGGGTACATGACTATAATTCCAGTTCAGGGGAAGTGGAGCTAGAAGGATCTCTGGGGCTCACTAGCCAGTCACCCACTCCAATGAGCAAGCTTCAGGGCCATGAGAGACTCTCAGAAAATCAAAAGGGTGGCTCCTAGGGATGACACCTGAGATTGATCCCTGGCGTGTGGTCACATGTGCTGGTATGCCTGTTCATGCTTGAGCATGCAGCTGTAACTCATACACACACACACACACACACACACACACACACACATGACTCTCTGGGTAAATGTGTGAACATGAAAGCAAAACTACCCAAAGGAACACAAGACAGGTAGAGACAGATGCTCTACCTATGCAGAACCAGGAACTGCCTGTCCAACATCAGCTGACAGCTCAGCTGTTCCTAAAGCTAAGGGTTGGTCTGTCAGGCATCAGGAAGGGAACTGGGTGAAGGAAAACAAACTCAGATGTTCCCGCTGGAGACAGAGAGTAGGGGAGTGGGGTTGGGGACGGAGTGGGGCCCGGGATAGAGTGAGACAGCTCCCCCTGCGCCCAGGAGCACGGGGCACCCCTCGGGTGGCCAGCTCCAATCCAGGCTGATAGAGGTCTCAAATGCAGCACCCTCTGCCTCCATCCATCGTCGACTCAGGAGAACAAGCAGGGGATAAGCTGAAAGTCAGTTCTGCAGTAAGACAAAGATAGGGGCCATGAGCTGAGAGCCCAGGGTTCTGCCCAACTTCCTTTAAAAAAAGGCACTCCAGAGGAGGCTGCAGTCTGGGGCAACAGTGCCAAAGAGTGTTCTCACTACAGCCTAGCACTTTGAGGTTTGGGGATCTAGGGTTGTTTGACTTGGTTTTTTTTGTTGTTGTTGCTTGTTTGGTTGGTTGGTTGTTTTGTTTTGTTGGTCGATTGGTTGGTTAGTTGCTTGGTTGGTTGGTTGTTTAGTTTTGCTTTTGCTTTTTTAACTTTTAAAGTTACATTTATTTATTTTTATGTATATGCATATATGAACATGTATGCATACATGCATGCATGCGTGGAAGTCAGAGGACAAATTTATGAGAGTTGGCTCCCTCCTCCCACCATATGCACCTGGGGATTGAACTGCGCAGCCAGCACCTTTACCTGCTGAGCCGCGTTGTCACCCCTTCACCAGAGTTTTTTAAAACTGTCTGGGTAGTCCAGATTGGCATGAAACTCATGATCCTCCTGCCTCAGCCTCTCAAGTGTTAGAATTGTGGGTGTTGATCATCATGACTGGCCTCCCAGCGAAATGAGCTGTCCCCATTAGAGGAGGCACAATCATGACAGCAGCATCTCTGTGTTCTAATGACCAGCCATTGCCTCCACAGCTGCTCTGCAGGTGGCCGAGTATCTTCTTGGCACAGGTGCACCCCTGGGCTGGGACAGGAACAGAGGTATAAATGTCCTTGGGTCACCTGTAATAGATCTTAACAAAGAGAGGGTCTGTTTGGTCCTCCACCTTGTAGCACGAGGCCACCAAGATCATGCAGGATGCCATCAATGAGTTCAGCGGCACGCCCGAGGAGATGCGCATCACAGTCGCCAACGTGGACCTGGCGCTGAGCAAAGGCAACGTGGACTTGGCCCTGAGCATGCTGAGAGGCATCACGCCCAAGCAGCCCTGCTACACGGAAGCCAAGGAGAAGATGGCCAGCATCTACCTGCACACACGCAAGGACATGCGCCTCTACATAGGCTGCTACATGTAAGCTCCACCCACGCGGCAGGCGGCTGGCACACTTTCCCCTGGAGGCTGGGGAGGGTTCCCTCCTGTTATATGCCTTTAACTTGGTCTCCAAAGTGTATCCCCAGAGTGTATTAGACCACATTAGACCTCGTAGGTCTCCCTGGCCGAGGGTGAGTTCCAAGGACCTCGGCCCTTCCCCCGCGCTGTGTGTTTTACATTATGGTGGGAGCATATAGGTCCGGATCCCAGCACTGGTGCCAACGGAACCGTAAGAACAACTCACACCCTGGCCCTGCTCTCTGCCTTTCCTTGGTGCAGGGCCTCAAGGGTGATCAGTGTGGGGTGGGCGAGGAAAGCGTGGAAGTCGGAAGCACCGACCCTGACTCCTAGAATTTGGTATTGGAACCTCAAGAGGTCCTTTCCAGCCCCTTTCTCTGGGAAAAACTAGGCAGTCTGGGGCTCTAGGAGCTGGGAGGGTAGGAACTGACCAACAGGGATTAGACTTTCAGGGAAGCAGTGTGGGGCTGGGGTGGGGCTCAGTGGCTGTGTGCTTGCCAGACATGTCCTGGGTTCCAACCCAGCGTCTCAGGAAAAGGAAGTATAACTGGGGGTGTAGCCCAGTTACGGGGTGCTTTGCTTAGCATCCCGTTAACTCCATGTTCAGTCTTCAGTGTGACATAAGATCGGGTGGGGAGACCCGCCGCTGTAACCCCAGTACTTGGGAGGTAGAAACTAGAGAACCAGAAGTTCATAATCAGCCTGACACATGGACCCTGGCTCAAAAACAACCAAGTCCAAACATGCAAAACAGTATGGCTGTTCATGGAGAAGACCAGAGGGCTGGGGTGGCCCTCGGCCATGACCCAGACAGACAGCAGGTGTGAGCCTGGCTGTTAGTGCTCTCCAGGATCTCTGGGACTCAAGATGATGAACGGATGGACACTCGCCAGGCCCAGGCCTGAGAGAGGAAGTTGGTTTCTCCTGTAGGGAGCTCTGTGAACACCTGCCCGGCCCCCACAGCAGCCTGCTACTGGGCGACGCTTTCATGAACATTCAGGAGGTAAGGAGAGAGACTCTCTGGGCCTTGCTAACTGGCTCCCAGGATCACTTCTCTGGTGAGAGGAGAAAAAGACACCCCTTCCATACTTTCCCCACCAGCCTGAGAAGGCCCTGGAGGTGTACGATGAGGCCTATAGAAAGAACCCTCACGATGCCTCCTTAGTCAGCAGGATCGGACAAGCCTACATGAAGACCCACCAGTACGCCAAGGTGAGGCTCCCCTAGGGAGGGCCAGCCATGCAGGGAAAGAGCTTAGAAAGCCCACGAGTTGGAGGTCTAGATGGGAAGGGACAGCATTTCGCTCCAGCTTCCTGCTGAGAGCGTGACTTGTGACGGGGAGGGGGGGTGAGCGTGCCAGTCTGCACTGTCTGCCCTCCCTGCTTCACCTGAGGCCTGAGCCCCGCTGGGAGGCGGGAATGGGCCGATCTGATGTGGTGGCTGCTGGAGGGACATGGTGTCAGCAACCCCCATGCAGAGCCAAGCTGAGGCCAGTATTTCCCGTGTGCACAAAGGCCATTAATTATTATGAGGCCGCCCAGAAGATCAGTGGGCAGGACTTCCTGTGCTGCGAACTGGCCGAGCTGCTGCTGAAGCTGAAGAAATATCACAAGGCAGAGAAGGTGCTGAAGCAGGCCTTGGAACGAGACTCTGGTGAGGCGGCGTTCGAACTCGCTCCGACCCCTTCTACATTAGCTAGGGATTTGAACCCAGCCCTTCCCACCAACCCAGGGGCCAGACTAGCTGACTGTGTGTGTGTCTCTCTCTAGGGGTCAAGGATATTCCATCCCTGATGAATGAGGTCAAGTGCTTGCTTTTGCTGGCAAAGGTTTACAAGAACCATAAAAAAGAGGATGTGGTTGGAACACTGAACCAGGTAACTGACCCAAGGTCTTTGTAGCTCCTGATGTGGGGAGGAAGGAGGCTCAGCCCATGGGCCTGTCAGGGTGCAGACCTTCCTCAAGAGAGGCCCATCACCCTCTACTCACATCTGAGAACCCTGGGCTGCGCTGGGCTGAGAAGGGCCAGGAGATAGTGACTTTGTCCTTAGGAAGAGTGAGGTGACCGTCGGCGTGAGAGTGGCAGCAAGTCCATGCATTGAAAGCTCTGTGAAGCTATGTTTGTCCCCCTCTCTCCTCCCCTCCCTCTGTTCCTTCCTCCTGCCCTCCCTAGCTCAGTACCTACCTTCCTTCTTTTGGAGACAGGGTCTCTAAAAAGGCTAAAAGTTTACCCAGCTAGCCTAGAGCTCTCACTATGTAGCCCAGGCCGGTCTTACCGTAGTCCTCCTTCCTCAGTGGGCTGAGTGCTGGTATCCAGGGAAGCATCGCTATGTCCGGCTTCTCTGCTCTTTTTTAAGTTTTCACAGTGGTGCTTTGGGCTAAACACTATGACATTCCCATCTGACTGAGAAAACCTTTCAAGGCATGAAGACTAAAACCCAGAGCTAAGTACAGATGTTTATGACTTGAGGTGATTTGGCTGAGAGTTCTAGAACTTTTCAGAACTGTAGGTCGAGTTCTGAATTTTTACTTTTCCTGGGCTAGAGATAGATGACACTCTACTGCCTGGCAGATGCTAGCAGTGGCAGCGAGCAACAGCTTCCGAGGGGCCACTCGCTGCCAGGCCTGCCCAGTGCTCTACAGTGTTCTTCTTGCTAAGCTTTGGTGCTCAAGGCGTTCGGTACAGTCAATGCTGTTTTCTCCCAAGACAGGGTTTGTCTGTGTAGTCCTGGTTGCCCTGAAACTCACTTTGTAGACCAGGCTGGCCTCAAACTCAGAGATCCACCTGCCTCCCAAGTGCTAGGATTAAAGACTTGTGTCACCACTGCCCAGCTCTAGTCAATGCTGTTTCGTAAGATTTAATTTTATCAATATAATTGTTTACCTACACATATGTATGTGCACTGCATGCATGCCTTGTGCCTGTGGAGAGCAGAACAGGGCAGTAGATCCCTTGGCACTGGAGTTATAAGGTGGTTGTGAGCTGCCCGATTTGGGTGCTGGGAACAAAACACGGGTCCTCTACAAGAGCAGTGTGTTCTCTTCAGTGCTGAGCCATCTCTCCAGCCCAAGAATTTTGAATTTTATTTTTGAAACAGCATCTCACTCTATAGCCCTGGCTGGCCTAGTACTTACTGTGTAGATCATTGTGAGTCATGACCCCTATGGGGGTCAAATGACTTTCACAGGGGTCACCTATCAGAAAGCACAGATATTTACATCACAATTCATAACAGTAGCAAAATTACAGTTATGAAGTAGCAACAAAAATAACTTTATGGTTGGAGGTCACCACAACACAAGGAATTTTATTAAAGGGATAGACTAAGCTGGCCTTGAACTCAAAGATCCATCTCTGCTTCCCAAGTACAGAGATATCACACCTGGACCAATGCATCTTTTACTTGCATGTATTCACCTTATAATGGGTTTATCATAAGTCAAGGAGATGGAACTGAGATTGAAGTCTGGCCTGTACCAACACATCTTCTTCCCATACGGGGCTGCCCTGATCCACATGCCCTTGGCCATTCCTGTCGGGCCTTCCTCACTTTCCACCTGCAAGAAAAGGTTCCCACTTGTTCCCAGGACAGAGCTCCCCCCGCCTCTGACCGCTTGAGGTACAGGGTTTCTCTGTGTGACAGTCCCGGTTGTCCTCTGCCTCCCAAGTGCTGGGATTAAAGACGCGCCTTTAGTCAAGCCCTGATGAGGTGCCTTATCTTGTCTACCACCCAATCCACCAATCCACTTATCTCTTTGTCCTTAAGGGGCCAGCGCTAGTTCCCACGCACTTCTTGCAACTTGGCTATCTTTCCTGTTCCTCACCTCCTCCATTCACTTCTTGGATGCGAGAGAACTGCCTCGTTTTCCAGAAGGGAGACAAACGCAGAGCAAATGTGTCCGCCAAAGCACAGCCCCGGGACACAGTTGAGTTGGTAGCAGGCACAAATGCCTTGGTTCTCCCTTCAGTACTACACAAACCACGCATGGTAGCACAGGATCTTTGATTATATAATGAGTTCCAGGCCAGCATGAGTACGGAAGACCCTGTCTCAAACAACAATGAAAACCCAGCCCGGGGCTCTCCGGAGGCAGAAGACAATCTCTGTAAGTTTCAGGCCAGCCCCATCTACATAACAAGTTCCATATCAGCCAGGACTACATAATGAAACCCCGTCTCAAACAACAAAAAGCCAGCCTGAGCTTGGTTGGCACATGCCTTTAATCCCAGCTCTGTAAGGCAGAAACAGGACGGTCTCTGAATTTGAGGCCAGCCTGATCTACTTAACAAGTTCCATATGAGCTAGGGCTACATAGTGAGACCTCATCTCAAAAACAAAGCAATAACCACCACTAGTAACAAATGCCCAGCCTGCTCTGGGCACCTACTGTAGGTTGCTCTAGCCCGCAAGACAGCCCAAAGCAAATCGACACACAGCCCCAAGGTATGGTGGAGGCAGGGCAGGCAAGTGAAGACAAGTTTGCCCTCCACTTCTGCTCCTCCTGGGCGGAGGGTGGGGGGGGCAGACAGGGGCAGGCGGGTTGGGGGGCAGTGCAGGCCTCCCTCCCGCGTGCTGAGGGAGTGGCCCAGATTTCCTCAAGGTGCTCTTTCTGACATTGCCAGCTATAGAACACACTGGGAAGTCCTGTGGCCTGGCACCTGAGCTGGGGGTCTCTGATCCTAGCCTCACTGGTTCCCCCAGGCCTTGGACCTCCAGTCCCGGATACTGAAGAGGGTTCCCCTGGAGCAACCCGAAATGCTCCCCTTCCAGAAGCAGCTGGCAGCCTCCATCTGCATCCAGACCGGGGAGCATTACGTGACAGAGAAAGACTATGACAATGCCGTGAAATCCTACAAGGATGCCCTCTCCTACTCGCCAACGGACAACAAGGTGCATGGCCCTCGAAATAACACCGTGGGGGCCGGGGAGGTGGCCGGGTGGCACAGCACTTGCCTAGCGCCCACAAAGCCCTGGCTTCAGTCACCATTCACTACAAACCAAGTAGGGTTGTACCCAACTGTAACCTCAGCCCTTGGAAGGTGGAGGCAGGACCAGGAGTTTGGGGTGGGTGTCCTTGCCGAGAGAGGCCTTCTCCGAGCTGCTGCAGGTATAAAGCCAGAGGGGAGGCAGGAAGGCCAGCCCACTGGAGCCTCTGGGGCAAGAAGCGGCTCTGGCTGACCCCAGACCCTCACCTGCTACCATTCTTTAAGCAAGGCTAGGAAGGCCAGCTTTGGGCCATTTATGAAGGCTAGAATAGGGAAAGACAGCCCTGGATGTCTCGTCGGCCTGGCCTTTGTCAGTTCCCCCTGGTGGGGGTGCCACTGGTGTGGGTGCGGGGTGACTCGTGGTTGCCAGGCTGCGTGGGAATCCAGCCCAGGTTGAGTTTCCAAGCCAGCTGAGAGTCGTGGCAGAGGTGTGGTGCCAGATGAGGAAGCAGTTCACACTAAGTTCACACTCTTCTAAAGAGCCTGGACATTGGAAGAGTGATCTTGGTTTGGTGTCCCCCGCCTGTGCCCCCTCCTCCCGTACTACATAAAACTTGTCATCTCAGCACCTGGCAGGAGGCAGGAGGTCACCCTCAAGTACAAATGAGATGGAGGCTAGCCTAGGATACGTGACCCATGAAAGACATGTCTCAAGAACATAGTTAAACATATTGTATGAAAAAATAATAATAATAATAAAAATTAGCTTGGTAACTGTTCACCCTTTGACAGGCCTTGGTGACTTTGGGGTAGGGCGGGCATGACCCTTGCCTGAGATTGGCCTCAGGCAAGAGGAAAAGAGTAGCAAGAAGGAGATTCTAGCACGTTGTCATCTGTCCAGGAATCCAGGACACAGAGGAGTCCCCAGAGGAAGCAGCAGAGGCCAAAGGATGAGATTAGTGGCTTAGCCAGGCCCCAGCTCATTCCGTTGGTAAAACCAACAGAACGGCAGGGGAACTGGGTGAGAGGGAGGCCTGCTTTCAAAGCCAATAGACGAGGAGGCCCGGAGGGAGCCAAAGGTGACTGCAGCGAACGCGGAGCTGGCTTGTTTTCCTGTCTGTCTCCGCACAGGTGGCGCTGGAGCTGGCGCAACTCTACCTGCTTCAGGGGCAGCTGGACTTGTGTGAACAGCGCTGTGGCCCCCTCTTACAGATGGAGCAGACGCAGGAGAGAGCTGCGGTGGTAGGAGCTGCCTGTCATGCTGCGCACCGCCCCGAGGGGCCCCGTGACAGATTCCTAATTATTTAACCTCAGACAATTCACCGTCCTACCCTAAGAGCTTTGGGGCCCTGTCCCAGCCTCCTGCTCTGTCCTTCTTTTGGGGCGGGCGGGGGAGGGGGGGCGCGGGGAGAGGCATGGGAAGGCCAGCAGGGGGCAGCAGCGTCCTCGAGGCTAGGCTGGGGGCGGGGCACGATTGGACCAACTTAAGGGGAAACCACACCCCCTGTTAGGTGAAGGTGAAGGTCGGGTGACTGTGAAATCACCCTCCCTGGTCTGCCTTCACCGCCTTGCAGGGTAGAAAGACACCTGCAGTCCTCCGGGGGTTCACAGGCTCTCTGGACCAGGGAGGCTACCTGGGGAGTCTTCTACTTTCCTTCCCTGCCAGCCCCCACGAAGCCGCCCTTGTGTGTCTTCTAATAGATGCTGGCTGACCTGATGTTCAGAAAACAAAACTACGAAGAGGCCATCAGTCTCTACCGCCAAGTGCTGGAGAAAGCTCCAGGTACCTGGGGCCAGAAGACCACCTCCCCACCCAGCCAGGATGGCTATCCCAGAGAAGGGTGGGCCTTCTCCCCTCCTTCCTGGCTGGGCAGAGGAAGCCCCTTCCTTCCCAATTGTTCCCAGAGAAGCAGGAAACTGATAAAGACCCAGAACGTGGCAGCCCTTCCTGAGTCCAAGGGGGCCAGTTCCTGGACCCAGGCGCTTGGCACTGGAACCAGGACAGCCTGTCTGTCCCTATATCGCAACTACTGGGGCTCAACACAGTCCCCTCTATGGCCACACCCACCTGGAAGCCGGTAGGCATTCTCTCTAGGTTGGTTAGCCACACCCCTAGTTGCTACTGAATGAAACAGCAGCTTCAAGGGTCAAACCTGAAACCCAAGCCAGAGGCCCAAGCAGTTGTGCTTAGCAGCAGAGTCTCCCAGTCAGGCTGCCTGGGTGTGAAGCCTGGTATCGCTCAGTAGCCATGCAACCTTTGAAAACCTACTTCACTCCTCCATGCTCAGCGTCCCCTTCTGTCGAAACGGGGACAGAAAGAGGGCTCAACCCTGTAGTTAAATCACAGGTAGGACATCACAGAGCCAGGCAGGGGGTAAGTGCTGCGTCTGTGCATTTGTGAGTGCGTGTGTGTGTGTGTGTGTGTGTGTGTGTGTGTGTGTGTG
>NC_022012.1:92173226-92185057 GCF_000317375.1 Microtus ochrogaster
GAGAGAGAGAGAGAGAGAGAGAGAGAGAGAGAGAGAGAGAGAGAGAGAGAGAGAAAGAGCGCACAGGGGACAACATGGGTGCCCTGCTCTAGCACCTTCATCTTGTTCCCTTGAGACAAGATCTCTCACTGAACTTGAACTTGGAGATAGCCAGCAAGCCCCCAGAAATCCTCCAAAGTCTGCCACGCCGCACTTTGCTTTCCGATGGGTGTGGTGATTCGAACTCAGGTCCTCGTGTTTGTTCGGCAGGTGCCTTCCTGACCAAAGCATGTCGATATTCTAAGCACCGTATAATTTACTCACTTTTGTGTATGCAATGTCTCTGCTCAGCCTAAACAAGTAGCGTCTCCTGAGACCTCCTCAAGGTCCAGCGCTCCCTCCTCCCGCCTCAGTCCTCAGAACACCAGCCTGGTGTGGTGCTGTCCACTGCATGCTGCAGATTTCTGCTCTCTCACTCTCTCTCTCTCTAGACAATTTTTTGGTATTGAATAAGTTGATCGATCTGCTACGACGGAGTGGCAAGCTTGAAGAGGCTCCTGCTTTCTTTGAACTGGCCAAGAAGGTGTCTAGCCGGGTGCCTTTGGAGCCAGGGTTTAACTACTGCCAAGGCCTTTACTGCTGGTGAGTTAGCCTGGAGCATACTGAGGGGCCGTGGTAGGATAACAGGCCTCCCTAGCAGATAGCCAGGGTCTTGCTCAGTAGAGGGGAAGCAGAGAGCAGCCTCCAGGAAACGCTCAGAACAGATATCCAGAGTGCCTCCCATGTGTCCACGCACCCTGGTCTCCACGCGCTTTACACAGCTCCTCTGACCGACTCCTGGCATTTCCTGCACTCTTTGTAGGCACATTGGACAGCCCAACGAAGCCTTGAAATTTCTGAACAAAGCCCGAAAGGACAGCACCTGGGGCCAGATTGCCACCTGCTACATGGTCCAGATCTGTCTGAACCCTGATAACGAGATTGTCGGTGGGGAGACCTTCGAGAGCCTGATGGCTGACAGCAAGTAAGAGGGCTGGGGTAAGCACGGGGTGGGGGCGCACAGGAAGGGGCCTCAGCCAGGCCAGGTGAGGGCCACAGAAGCAGGCTGTCAGCCCGAGCCCCATGCCTACAGCTCCACCAGTAGGAAAGAGTCCCAGCAACACGGGGTGCGCACGGCAGAGAAGCTCCTGCGGGAATTTTACCCGCACTCGGACTCCAGGCAGACCCAGCTGCGGCTGCTGCAGAGCCTCTGCCTGCTGGCCACCAGGGAGAAGGCGAATGTAGAGGCGGCTCTCGGGTCCTTTATCGAGATGGCCCAGGCTGAGGTGCGAGAGCCAGGGATGGGTTCTGGTGGGCAGGGGTCAAGATGGGGGTGATAGCCTAAGTGCCCCAGTGTCCCACTCACGCTTCCGCGCGTGTGCAGAAGGACAGTATCCCTGTATTGCTGGCCATGGCACAGGCCTACATGCTACTGAAGCAAGTCCCCAAGGCTCGCACGCAGCTGAAGCGCCTCGCCAAGGTCCCGTGGACGCTGGATGAGGCCGAAGACCTGGAAAAGAGCTGGCTTCTGCTAGCTGACATATACTGCCAAGGCGGCAAGTTCGACCTGGCCTCGGAGCTGCTTCGCCGCTGCCTCCAGTACAACAAGGCAAGGATCCACTGGGATGGGAGAATAAGGGAGGTGTGAGCGTGGTGGGAAGAGGTGGAGTCAGAGGGGAAAGAGGTGGAGTCAGGGGGAAGAGGTGGAGTCAGGGGGAAGAGGCGGTGTCAGAGGGGCAAGTCAGTGACAAACCTGGAACCAGGAGCCACAGGTCAAGGAAGAAGCCAAGTTTAGTGGGGTCAGGCACAGCTGGGAGAGGAGCGAGGGAGGTCGGTGGGCTTGAGGGATGCGCAAGGATTAGCTTCTGACAGATAGGATGCTAGAGGAGGGGCTTTCTATGAAGGGGTCGTGCCAGCTTTTGAGTAAGGAGTGGGTGGGTACACAGTTAAACCCTCAAAATGTTGAGGGTGCTCTTGGGTGTCTCTGTGTACTTTGGGTTAATGGGGCTCACTGCCATCCCGTTGCCCCCTCCTGGTCCCAGCCTGAGGACCATGGTGGCTGCTTTGGGGCAGGCAGACATGCTCACAGGCTTTCCCTGCAGTCTTGCTGCAAGGCCTATGAGTACATGGGTTTCATCATGGAAAAAGAGCAGTCCTACAAGGATGCGGCCACCAACTATGAGCTGGCCTGGAAGTACAGTCACCAAGCCAGCCCTGCCATTGGTAAGACAACAGGCCAAGGTGCCCGGGGGCTAGTGCCCAAGTCCCACATCCTAGCGGTTGACAGAGCCCGAGGGCTCCCCCTTAATTAAGGCATCCTCCCTACCTCCGGACAGGTTTCAAACTGGCTTTCAACTATCTGAAAGACAAGAAATTTGTGGATGCCATCGAAGTCTGTCACAGTGTAAGTCGTCAGCACAAGTGGGATGGTGCAGGAACCCCCTGCCTGGTTCCACACGTCTGATCTATCTCTGTACCAGGTCCTGACGGAGTACCCCAATTATCCCAAGATCAGAGAGGAAATTTTGGAGAAAGCCCAAGGGTCCTTGAGGCCCTAGCTGTGCCTGGAGAGAGCTTGAGCCGGTAGAGGTCACCAGTCTATACGCACTACATGGGGGGAAAGCAGGAAGTGCACCGGTGGAGAAAGAATTGGGAAAATGACATATTCTCGCCATTTCTGTATTGTCTGTGGTTTATTTGGACTCATGCCTCATCTGGCCTGAAGGTGTCTAGAAGCTTTGTCTTTAAGGCTTAAGAAGCAACTTTCCCTGGGGCTCTCTGGCCTCTTCCTCATGGAGCTCACTTTTGTTCCAGACTCTTGAAGAAGCAGAACAAAGAGATCTCCCAGTAGAGCGATGGCTGGGAAAAAGCACCCTAGAGCTATTTCAGAGTGTCCCCTGCCCCAATATCTCCCAGTATCTCGGAACTAGAGAAGCAACTACCCCTCCCTACCATGATGTCCACTGAGCCTGCTCTGGCAGTGGGCTCAGACCATAGGACCACCTGCAGAAGGACCTGAACTAAGACCCTGTGCAAAGAGGGTCAACAGATTATCAAGGCCCATTGTCTTCATTGTATTCATCCACCTCCCCCAAGCTGGACCTCACCTGGTAGGGACAAGTCACATTCCCACCGAGCCACATCCTGCCCCTGCAATCACCACACTTTGGATTTTGTGAAAGATACTGGCCAGCCAGCTCTCCTTCTAGGAACCCATTTAATGCCTGAGTGGGCAGGCGGCAGGCACAGTGCAGCGGTCCCTATTCAGATGCTAAGATCGTTTTACCTGGTAAGAGAACTCACCTTTGCTGGGTTCCCAGTGCACCTCTCCCTGTTTCTCAGGATGAAAGTATGGGTCAGTCCAGCCTTGGGGGGATGGGGAGAAGTGGGGACTCTGAACTGGGTATCTGGAGGCCCCTCCCACGTGCTCCACTCTAAGATCAGGCCCCCTTAGCTGGTGGACCCCTTGTTCAGTGTGCATGAAGTCCTGAGTTTGACATACACCCCCAGCACCCATAAGTCCCACCTGGAACCCCAGCACTTTGGAAGGTCAAGCACATCCTAACTGAGTGATCTTGGGCTACGTAAGACCCCATCTCAAAAAAGAAAGGCTCCATCTCCCGAATCTTGCAGCATCCTTTGCCAGTAATATCTAGAAAATCATTTATTTATAATGGGTTGGAAGTGAGGGTGTCATGATCCCCAGGTACACACAGTACCCCTGAACTCACCTTCTACCCTTAAATTGAGTAATGATGTGCTTACCCATGTTTACTGATAGCTAGCACAACAGTTAGGAATTCTTGGGCGCTGTTGAAAAGGATAGGTCTCAGCTGGTAGTGTGTGCCTTTAATCCCAGCAGCATTTAGGAGGCAGAGGCAGGTGGAGCTCTGAAGGCTAGCCTGATCGACAGAGTGAGTTCCAGTGAGTGAGCTACCACACAGAGAAACCCTGTCTCCAAAAAGAAGAAAAAGGATGGGCTTCCCTTTTAAGCACATTCCTATATTCTAAAGAAAACTTCCAGGCCAGCCCGGTCTGCATAGGGAGTTCCAGGCCAGCCAGGGCTCTGTGGCTGGTTGCAGTCTCAAGACCAAAGACTGGAGCTGGTGGGACAGCCGGGCAGGCAAAGGTTCCTGTCCCAACTCTGTCCCATGTAGTGGGAAAGAATCAATTTGCACAAGTTGTCCTCTGACCTCCACACGAGAATTGCGGCATGCGTAAGCTCGTGTTTACACAGAAAATAAAAAGAGTGGCTGAATTAATGAATAAAGCAGTCTCAAAATAAAGGCCTCAGTATGGGTAGAACGTAGATGTGTGGTGGCCGATGGATGACCTACTATCCCAGCACTGGGGAAGTGGAGATTAACATCACCGTCCACAACAAAGCAGGTACAACCTGGGCTACATGAGACCTTGTCTCAGAGGGGGAGTGTGTGTGTGTGTGTGTGTGTGTGTGTGTGTGGTGTCGGGACAACTTCCTATAATCCCAGGATTTGGGAGGTATTGGCAGAAGGATCAGGAGTTCAAGGTCACTCTCACCTACCTGACAAGAGCGGTTTAGACCTTTAGTTGCCTGGATGGCTGCTAAATCTTGTTTTGCATCTTTCTCCCGGTGCTGGAGCTAGAACCCAGGGCTGTGAGGGTGCCCAGCTGGTACTCCATTGTGCACTCCAGCCCCGGGCCTTTCTGTAACACTGCTGACCATGTGCATGGGTCTAGAATGCTACCCTCCCTGACAGGGACGATCCGGTCCTTTTCCTTGCTGTTTGACAAGTGTTGTTGGGACAGGTTTATTAGGCGGTCTGTGTTTGAGTTTTGGGAGCGTGCTGCTGTAAGAGATTGATATTAATCATGTTTTATCTGTCTCCATTTAAACAAAACTCCCAGAACTGACCCTGTGACCCTAGATGGGAATTAAAGGCCTCAGTCTGAGCTGAGCAGGGACGGAGTCTGTGGAGGAGCCTGTAGGGGCTGTCACCAGGCACTCTCAGAAGAGACTCAATGCTGCATGCTAACGCCATCTCTGCACAAGGGTCTCCAGGCCCTGGTGATAGCAGGGGCGAGGAGGTAGGTCAGAACGGACCAGGAGACTCTACTCCGAGAAGTTAAATAAGCTAAGCCAGTACACGTGGCCCCTCTGCAGGCGGTGATCCAAGCCCTCAGGCCGTGGTGGCACACGCCTTTAATCCCAGATCTCTGTGTTCAAAGCCAGCCTGGTCTATAGAGCAAGTTCCACAACAGGCTCCAAAGCTACAGAGAAACCCTGTCTCAGGGCTGGAGAGATGACTGTGGTTAAGAACACTGACTGCTCTTTCAGAGGACCAGATTCAATTCCCAGCACCCCACATGGCAGCTCACAACTGTCTAACTCAAGATCTCTGACACCCTAACACATACATGTAGGCAAAACACCAGCGCAAAGAAAGAAAAAGAAAAGGTCAGAGAGAAACAGAATGGGTATCAGTGTGCTCACAGGCTTATACACACCACAGGCTTTCGAGCTGCTGCCCGGGTAGGAATCGAGCAGTCTGAGAGTAGTCACCGCACGGGATTGGAGAAACCCAGCAATCTGCACGGGCCCTCACCAGGGAGTGAGCTGGGTAGCACACAGCAGGGGGGCTGGAGCATAGGCAGGGGCGCCTGCGGTCATTCCTTGGAGGACTGTGCAAGTCCCTTCAAGCTCCAGACTGGGGTTCTCCAGAGCAGGGCACAGCCTGGCCTGCACCGCTGGCCTAAGGCCTATTCTGGCTGCCTTGGGACAGGTCTGACAGGTCTGGCTGGCAGAGACACTTCCGGAGCAAGCGCAAGTCCCCAGGGACTACAGCTGCCGAGCCCTGTCACCAGGCCAGGCCTCCCCTAGCCACATCTTACTGCTCTGCCCTTCCTGGACCAAGACAGTAGCTTCTGGGCCAGGGCCCAGACCAGTGTGTCTGTATGCAAAGGACCAGCCTAAGCGACAATTCTGCCGCCTTACAATTCCCCGCTGCGGCCCAGACGGCACTGCCAAGGAATGGGTTAACGCAGAGGGAAAACTTCCATTTGCCCAGCCAACCTCTCAGCTGGCTTTCTGCCTCTGGGCTGACTGGCCCGCCTGGAAGGAAGCCCAATGTGCTGGCCCTGCGGCATCAGCACGGCCAGCCGCTATCCATGCTACCCTGCAGTGCCCTGCCCCACTGCTTCCTGGGGGTGCACCATGCTCCCCACCCCACCACAGAGACCACACTTAAAAATAGAGCATCTTTATTGGTACCTGTCAGCTCAGGTACAATGTGTTCCCACAAGCACACAGGCTGGCAAGGCCTTCTAGCCTGAGCCTGTGTCTCTTGGCACACACACATACAAAGAAATGAATAAATTATAGTTCTGACACTTAGAGACAATATAAAAATGCATACAAAATCCAACATCAGCTAATGAAGGGCATAAAAGCCCTCAACAAGAGCCACCCCCTGCCAACTGGCCGAGGGGCACACGGTGGGCAAAGGGTGGAGTTCAGTGCCCAGAAAGCCCTGAGACAGTGATGGGGCGCACTTTGGGGTGCGCTTCATGCCCTGAGGCAGGCCCGTTGCCCCTCCTTGGGGCCTCTGGCTTCCCATCCTACAGGAACAGGCTCTATAACCCATGGCCTTGGGGGAAAAGGGAACCGGGCACAGGACAAGTGGTGGCCAGGCAGGGGCAAAAAAGGTTTTTGGTCAAGGCTGGTGCAAGGCACACCCTCAGCTCAGGAGCCAGGCAGCTGACGTGGGTAACAGGCTCAACCCACGCAGACCACACCAAGGCCCAGGCAGGCAGCGTACACTGAAGGGGCTCTGCCCCAACACTGCCCACCTGCCAGAGAGGCTCGACCACTGATGCCACCCACAGTCCCCAAATAAATTACAGGAATAAATTACATCTTCACAGTCCAGACGATCTAGTTCCCAGGCTTCAGAGGAACCCATAAGCCTCTGCTCTCAGCCCTGTTGCTGTCTTGGGACAAGGAACCTATCACAGTGCAGAAAGACAGTTCCTGAGGCTCCAGGAGAGCCCCACCCCTCTTCCTCCTGGAACACACTGGGAGGTGGAAGACCTCTGTTTGAATACAAAGAGACCAGGCATTGAAAGAGGGACACCCCTCCCTGCCCTCTCTTTAGTACAGAATAAAAAAAAATAAAAAAATAAATAACTTCAGAGTGTTAATGTAAAAATAAGAGGGTGCATTCAGCACCCATGGCCAGGACCAGCCCATGGGAGACCGTTACATACAAAGACCTTGGGGAACCCCAAAATCACACAAAAAGCAGCAACAGGGCTCTGGGGGCAGGGAAATGGCACCTTGGTCCTTACACTGGCACAGGCTCCACCAAAGGTGCCAAAGCAGTGTCCTCAAACTGGCTCTCCAGAAGGGGTGCCAGGACATCGGTAACCGGCTCCGAGAGGCCCATGAGTGACTCCGGGAAACAAGAGCTCGCATCCCTTGGCGGAGAGAAGCTGGGCAAGGCGTGGAGGGCCTCAAGGCTGTCCTGGCTGCCAGATACCCTGCGGGAGGTATAGTGAGGACCCAGACTATAGTCCGGCAGAGCCTGGAGCAGCTCAAAGGAGTCACAGGAGGATAAGCTGAGGTCCCAGGAGCCACTCTGCGGGGCCTCCACCCCAGGGGACCCGGAACCGCCAGGGAGACTACCTTCCCTCAACCCTTCAAGTCCACTGTTCAGGAAGCAGCTGGCGTCCAGGTTGGCATTCTCATCCAGGATGCCCGACGCAAGGCTAGAGTAAGACTGGCTGTGAGTCCAGCTGGCCAGGCTGCTGGGGTCACCGGCACCAAAGATGTCAGCCAGATGGAAACAGCTGAGGTTATCCAAGTTGCCCACACCCCTTTCCTCCTCCTCCTCTTCCTCCTCAACACCGAGGTCAGAGTCACTGAAATTCAGGATCTGCACCAGGCTGTCTTCATCCACGCCAGGCCTGAAGCTGGGACCCGGCAGGCTGGGGCAGGCGAGGTGGTCTGGAGGCTCAATGCCGCCGGAGGACGAGGATGCGGATGAGTCGGTCATGTCACTGCTGCAGCTGTTTTCTCCCAACTCACCGCTCCTCACCGGGGGCTTGGCCAGCGGAAAGGGGGAAACCAGGGCTTGTTCAACGGGGCAGTCCTGGACGGGAGACTCCAGGTCCCCCAGGCTCTCGGCACCCTGCTCCATCTGCAGGCGGGTGAGCGTATGGATGAAGTGTGTCTGAACTCTTGCCTGATTGAATTCCACACGGCCATTGGGGTTCTCACAGCCCTCACTGCAGCAGCCACAGGGGAAGGATGTGTGATCCATCTGCAGAGAAAGACAACGCACAAGTCAGGACTCAGCGGGTGCTAGAAACCCACTGGCTCAGCTCCCCACCCCACCAAATCCAGTAGGCTCTGCTTTTTGTTTTGATTTTTGAGACAGGGTTTCTCTGTGTAGCCCTGGCTGTTCAGAAATTCACTCTGTAGACCAGGCTGGCCTTGAACTCTGAGATCCACCTCCCTCTGCCTCCCTAGTGCTGGGGTTGAAGGCATGTGCCACCATGGCTTGAAACAGGGTCTCACTGTGTAGCCTTCGCTGGCCTAGAACTTAGTATGTATAGACCTGGCTGGCCTTGACTTTAGAGACCCGCCCGCCTCTGCCGGGATTAAAATTTGGAGGGTTTTTTTTTTTTTTTTGATGGTTTTGTTTAGGTAGTGGGGGTAGGGATTTAACCCAGAGATCTTGAACATAGCAGGCATACCCCACCCCCCATTCTCCCCAGTCCAGCTGCACACCTGGCATTTGATCCCGGCCAGGCTACAACTGCAAGTCTCAGGGTCACAGACTCCATCACAGCGACAGCCACAGTCCTCCCGCGACTGGCGCAGCGCCTGCAGCTCCCGCTTCTCTTCTCGGTCGATCCTTCGGACACCCGAAGCACGAAGCAGGGCCCGTCGCTGCCGAGGTGGATGGGGCTGCAGGAAATTCACTTCCTCCAAGCGGCCACCCGCTACAGCCGCCGCCAGGTCGTCCTCCACAGAGGCGTCAGGGATGGCGTCTGCCGTGAGGGGCACGCCTGCCCCTGACTCTGGAACTCCAGCCACGGAAAGCTATGCACACAGGAAGGATGCGAGAGATTTAACAGATGTGTCAACCGTGTCATCCTAGGTCAGACACAAAACCCCTACTCTAACCAGACACACATACTAGCAATGTCAGCTCTGTCTCCAACCCTAGGAAGTCTAGAACAACTCAAGCATTATGCTTCAGGCCTGATCCTCGTCTGAAACTGCCTACTTTTCTTTTGACAGGGCCTTGGCCTCAAACTTGCTAGGTAGCTGAGGATGACCTTGAACTTCTTACTCCTCAGCTCCCACCTCCCAAGTTCAGCACCAGGATGCCTGGTTTCTGCGGTGCTGCTAACGGATGCCAGGACCTCCTATACATTCGGCAAACATTCTATTTGCCCGAGTTATAGCCACAGTCCTTGAACCCTCTCTGTAAACCTCCCCTGACACCAAGCACATGCAGACCAACTCCATAAGTCTCCATACCTTCCACCTCAGCGTCTCCAGCTTCTCCTCCTTCAGCCGCTGTCGGAGCTTCTCACGCCGAGTGCGGACCTGCTCCTGTGTAAACTCAGCTAAGGAGAACAGGCGGCAGGCGCTGTGGCGAGGAGCCATGCCCAGGGTGCAGCCACCACGGCTGGGCACACTGGTGAATCCCTGGCACCGTGGGAAATAGTAGACAGTGATGCCATCGAAGGTCACGCGACCCGGCCGTTCCCGCGGAGCCCGCTTCAGGATGGATGGGGCTGGAAGGGACAACGAGACGGGTAGAAAGTAAGTTCTCCATGCGGTATCATTCCTAGGAAGATGCTTACCCCGCCATTCCCTCCACCCAGAGGCCTGGGTGATCTGGAGAAACTGAAGGCAGCACCCAAGTCAACATTGGCTTACTGTCGTTCATCAGTCCAAAGGACCGCATAAAAAGATTAAGCACCCACCATCACTATCAACCAATTACAGATCCTCTGAACAGTTTTCTGTAATTTTTGTGCATTTGCTAAGCGTTCTTTACATGTAATAAAGGCAATAATTCTGTGTTTAAATATATCGAGGCACTGAAGAAATGACTCAACAGTTAAGAGCACGGGCACCCACACGGTTGCTCATAACCAACATAACTCCAGTTCCAAGGGCTCCAACGCCCTCTTCTGATCTCCTCGGGTATAGCATGCACATGGTGTGCACATGGTATTCACACACATAAATTAAAAAAAAAACACTTATTGATGTTTTCCTTGATAGTTTAAGTGTTCTTCGGAAGACTTAATCTTTCTGTTTCTAAGTTACTGATTACATATT
This sequence comes from Microtus ochrogaster, assembly GCF_000317375.1. NCBI lineage: Eukaryota > Metazoa > Chordata > Mammalia > Rodentia > Cricetidae > Microtus > Microtus ochrogaster. The sequence goes on from NC_022012.1 coordinate 92,183,587, forward strand.
TAGTTGGCTCTCCCACCATGTGGGTTCCAGGGGTTGAACTCAGCTCATCAGGCTTGGGGGCAAGCACCTTCACCTGCTGAGCCACCTCGCTGGTACCATTTAAAAAGAAAAAAAGCTCATTTACTTTTAATAAGTACATGTGAGTGTATGCCCTGCATGCAGGTGCCCTTGTTAGAAGGTGTCTGAGCCCTAGTGTGAGAAGTACAGGTGATTGTGAGCCGTCTAATATAGGTGCTAAGGTCCTCTTATGGCCTAGAACCTGATACATACACCAGGTTGGCCTTGGACTCAGAGATCCACGAGGCTTTGCCTCTCAGTGGTGGAATTAAAGGCATCCGTCATCACGTCTCACTTATAAACAAGTCTGCCCTGAGACTGGTTCTACACAGGAGATCTTGAATCCAGCCATGGTGGGGCACTTGTATAATCCCTGGACTATGGAGGCAAATTGGAGGACAACTTGGGTTATATGGGATTCTGTCCTCAAGACTGGGGGGAGGGGGAGGGGAGAAAAAAAACTAACCAGGAAAAACCCTTCAGAAAAAAGCTAAAAAGCAGTAAAACAAGAGGGAAGTGGCTCAGCAGGCTATGTGCACAGGGGATAGGAGATGCAGGACCAACTCCAGCTGGGTTCCTGGGAGGGCAAGTGTACTGGGAAACTGGAAAGGCAACAGAAGACAGCCCCTTAGGAAGGCCTGAGCCCCAGGACTCCCAGGGTCAAAGGGAAGTCAAGGCAGGCAGGCCCAGGTGTCTCTCGCTAGGAGGAAGTAGGAGAGGCACCCCAAGGCTGCAGAGGGCAATTTCGCCTTTGGAGAAGGAAAGGGTATGTGTGTGGGGAGGGGCTCCCAGGAAGACTCACGAGTGAAGCTCTGATCGGGCCGGAGGGCCTGACCACATGATCCCCCCTCATCTGAGTTCCAGGCAGGGAAGACAGAAGAACCGGGGGAGGAGGAGAAAGAGAGACTGCCAGAGGAGGAGGAGCTGGAGCTGAAGAAGTCGTCTTCCAGCTGGTCAAACTTCCTCTTCAGTACCCCAGCCATGGTGGTACGGAGGGGCTCTAGGAGCGGAGGACAGATGACCTGGAAAGAGAAGAGACTCTGAGCGCAGGCTCCCAGCCTAACCATGCTTCCCCATCCTGGCTTACCTCATGGTGTACCCCAAACTCCATCTGGGCCCTCCAGTCCTGCCAGAAGCTTCAGGCTCATGGTAGGCTCACCAGCAGGGTCTTCAGAACCAGAACCAGACACCATAGCACCTCTCCATCAAACGACTCTAATCCCAGAGACTTTGACCTCCCAAGACCTGGCCCTGATAGCAAGCCTTCTCGGGAAAACAGCCAGGTACCTACACACAAACACACACACACACACACACACACACACGCTGGTGCGCACGCACCACCAGCAGCCAGGTACCTTCCAACTGCCTCCTACACACACACACACACACACACACACACACACACACACAC
>NC_022012.1:92185157-92191444 GCF_000317375.1 Microtus ochrogaster
CCAACAGAGCCAGAAGGCAGACAGACTGACAGATGGACTGACAGAACTCAGCCTGCCCTGGCTCATCCTCCCAGGAATCCTGGAGGCTGACTCACAGGCACTCGGGTCTGTGTGCCTTTGTGTGCTGTGTGCAAGGCTTCTGCAGCGGCCATCTGCACAGCCTGCCTCTAAAGGCAGTGCTCCTCCACTGCACAGGCCTGCCACCTTGCCCAGGCTGACTAGGCACTCTGGGAGTAGCCACTGGGTTTGACATTGGCTCCACTCCAAGCAGAAGGACTTCCCCAAGCCCCTCCCCTCCCCAGGATGGAGCTTCTTAGAGTTTCCCTCAGAAAGTCCCATGCCACAGGAGAAAAAGTCCCCTGCTCTAGGCTGGACTTCAGGCAGGATACTATGATCTCAAAATTCACCTATGTTTTGCCTTCTACTCTAACATGGTTAATTCTCCTTAAAACAAAACAAAACCTCTAATAGTGAGACTGACCCAGAAAGCTGCAATCCAAGCCTCCCTTACTTGTGGCTTTTCTGGACCTCTGGCAGGGTGCGGTCACTCACCAGTCAGGCTGGCGGGGAGGGGTGAAAATGCCTTCCCTAACTCCCAGAGCTTGAACCAGTAACAGCCCCTCCCTCCAGGACTTAGGGATCAGAGAATGTGGGCTGAGGGAAGCTACCTGCTGCGTGACTGACTGGCTAGAGTCCCGAGGAACTCACTCCTTCAGGGCTGAATGGCCACAGCTGGGACCCCTCCCCCAGCACCATCACAGGAAGTGAAAGGGGCAGGAAAGCTGTAAGGGTCTTCTCCACTGAGGTATCTGTCATTCCTACGGTCGCATGCCCTATCCCAAGCCTTCCTGCAAGCCCCTGATCTGAGAGAACCAGCTGTCAGCCCACTCAGTGGATAAAAGTACTCATGGAAGCGACAGCCTTCTCCTCCATGGCAGGCATGGGAGAACCAGGCCAAGACCCCACCCTGGACCTGGGGGAGAGAGGATGACAGGTGTTTCCGGGGCGGCTTCTCAGCCTTGGCTACCCCCCTTCCCAGAGTCAAACCGCAAACACAAACAGCTCGGTTGACCTGTAGGCTCTCCCAGGAGATGTTTGGGCATGAGCCAGGCACCCTGACCACAGACACACTCATACACACAAGCTGACAGGCAGCCCCTAAACATCCTGTCACGGCCACCACCACAGTCCAAAGCGTGGGACACAACACGACACACACCATTCTTTTCTCTAATTTCAGGTGCTGTCCATAAGACAAAAGGTCCATCTCTGAGACCCCAAGACCAAGGGCCCATTTCCCCTGGAAATACATAATTCCCAGGCCCCAAATTGAACCCTGTCTGTTCCCCATCCCCCATGCCATCTGTTCCTCTTCCTGTGTTCCCTGTCTTAGTAACAGCACTGCCACCCACCCAGTTGCTCAAGCCAGAAACCTGCAGCCACCCCTCCCCAGTCCTCCCCCCACCCCTTCTTGCACCCACACCAAGGCAGTGCTCAGTCCTGAAGTTCACACAGGCCAGGCAGAGATTCTGGAGGTATCCTAGTGGCTAACCAGTGCCAGAATTCGCTAGCTACATTTGAACCCTGGCCTGGTTATTGGCTGGGCCATCCTGGGCTAATTCCTTAACATCACTGTCTCCAATGGTCTTAAATCCTCAGAGGCCAGGCAGGGCGGTGCACACCTGATATCCCAGCACTTGGGAGGTAGAGGCAGGAGAATTAAGAGTTCAAGATCAGCCTCAGCTATGAGATACAGTGTCTCAAAGCAAAGAAAACAAATTAGAACCTCTAGGACTGGGAGGTGTACAGGAATCAATACCCATCAAGTTCTCTCTCAGTGATTTGTGCTCATTGAGTGTGCAAAAAATAATCGGCTCTAGGACTCATGAGACTAAACACGGACCAAGATTATCAGAAAGTAGAACCAGTCGGTGGGGACCCCAATTGTCTCTGCCCTCTCCACAGCCAGGCTAGAGAAGCCAGCAGGAGGAGTGTGTACTGCGGACAGTTTGCAGGGGTCCTGGAGAAGTATGGGAAGATTGATGTTCAAGGTAGTTTGTGTGGGAATTAAATGTTTTAAAATTCCTCTAGCTGTATTTTTTATATTCCTAGACTGTGTGTGTGTGTGTGTGTGTATGTGTGTTTCTATGCAGGTCACTATCTATCAAAATTTGGGCTGATGGTATAGCTCCGTGGTGAGGTGCTTGTGCAAAGCCCTGAGCTGGCTTCTCAACACAAGTGTGTAGTTTACCACCTGTTCCATGTCTTTGCCCCCACCTGCTACCACCTATCCCTCTCCTGAGCCGCCCTAGACCCCACAACCAGGGTAGAATGAAGATACTACCTTGCAGGCCCCATGCTGAAGCCCTGTCCCTGCCAACCTCCTTGGCTTCTGCACAGACTGGAACAGCCCAGCCTTACACCCTTCCAGAAGCCACAGCTTGAATCTATCAAGTCCCAGGTGAGGCATGAGAACTGCCTGGAGTTTCAAGCCAAACTGATTTACAGAGTAAGACCCCCTTCCCCAAAAAGGCATTTCCAAACAAACCTCAAAAGCTCCCCGCTTCTGCCTTTTCAGGGGTGCTGCTATGGACAGAACACTTTCCAACAAAAATACTCCTCTACTGAGTATCCTGAGTGAGAAAGGGTCTCCTGTAGCCCACGATGGTCTCAATTCCTCATCTCCCTCCCAAGTGCTGGGTTGACAGACATACGCTGTCACGGACCTGCACCTCTGAGGGCCAGGGACACGGCTCAGCTATCTGACCCGCATGAAACCCTAGGTTCAGTTCCTTGAAGAAGAGAGTGGCTGGAGGGCAATTAGGAGCACCTGCTTCTCTTCCAGCAGTCCGGGATTCAATTCCCAGCACTCACATGGCGGCTCACAACCATCTGTAACTCCAGTTTCAGGGGATATGACACCCCTTCTTGCTTTCAAAGGCATCAGGCATATACATGACACACAGACCTACATGCAGGCAAAACATTCACACACAAAAATTAAATCATTCTTAAAGAGATGGAGGACCTGTCCCTCTATTATAAGAAAACAGTAAGATAGTGCCCATCTACGCCAGGTTGGGGCCTTGATTTTGGATGCCCCAACCGCTGGAAACAGAAAAATGTCTTTTGTAGGCGGTTCAGACTGGCTGAAATGGCTCAGAGATCCTGGATTTTCCTCAGCGCTCTCTCCTTATCTAACCACAGTGTAACGGCCTCCCTCACCCCAGCCATAGTAAACCTGGCCCCAAACAAGCGGTCAGGACAGTTCGTTGCCCACGGGTCTCCATGTGACTTTTTCCTGCTCCTGAAAGCTAATTTAAGGAGGGGACACATGCCCATCTCCCAGCCAGGGTCAGAGCTTAGTGTTCAAAGGTGGCTTTGAGGGCAGGGGAGGGAAGCTCACTGGGCTGCAGGCAAGGGTGTGATGGTATCTCAGAGGCTCCCAGTTCCCCAAGAGTAAACAGACAGATGTCAGAGAGGGAGGTGCAGCCCGGACCAGGGCTCCACAGTCAAGTGTATCCAGATAAGAACTAAGGCCAAAGAGTGTTCACATCCAAAGCTGTGAACATCCCAGAAAGGTTAAGCTGTGCTCCAGGCTGGACCTCTGGCTGGGTCTGAGCAGAGGGAGGGCAGGAGGGAAGGGTGCCACCTGGGATCCAGAGGCTGAGAAGTCAGGGACAGGAAGAGGCCAAGTCAGTAAAAGGAATGGAAGATAGCTAGAGAGTGCGAGAAAAGTGCCAGACAGTGAGTCAGGGCGTGGGGGAGGGGCCGCGGCAGCTACTCAGGAATCAAGATCCCGTTCCCAGGGTGAGCAGAGTCCTGTCCCAGGGACCTGGAGGAAGGAAAAGCCATTCCCAGGAGCTGGCTCAGACAGACACCACACTCCCTGAGAGCACCACAGACAGGCCCCGGAATCAAAGAGAACCAGGCAGGCTCCTTCCGGGATGGCAGCAGCCTGAGAATCTGGGGCCTCCCCCTTCCTGCCACCATACACAGGCACTGACAGCCCAGAGAACGGAATGTCACCCCAGGCTAGTGACCACAGCTATCTAGTACTCTGAATCCAGGGAAGGCTATTATTCCACCCCACAACCAAGGGGCAGCTGTGGGAAGCCTCAGCCCACCGATGTGGCCCAGCCCCCAGCCAGGGCTGGTACTTGGGAGGGGGCACCTCGAACTACCTCGATCCCCCTTCCAGGAATCTGAAGAATGTGTCCTTTGACCTCAGAACCCCAGGTCCTGATCAGTCACGCTCCCACTCCTGACACCTTGGGTCACAGGACCCCAGACCCTCCTGGAGGACTTCCTGGGCTGCGGAGAGATCACCTCGGAGCTGTCTTGGACCTCGCAGAAACAAAGTGCAGGGCAGCTCAAGACACGGCAGACAGGAAGCACATCGACATGCCCCTCCCCCACCGGTGCCTCCGAAAGTGATCAGGGGGGAGGGGACAGTTCTTTCGATTCAGCCTCGAGGGCCCTGCACTGGGTAAATGCCAAATGTTTGCAGGCTATATGAAATACTTGGTTCTTCTACCCAGGGAAAGTTGTACCTGACAGTTAGTGCTTCCTCTGCCTAAAGCCCGTTTTTCACATTCATTCATTCATTCATTCATTCAATCAAATTCTTGCTAAGTTTCCAAAAGACGCCAAGCATTGTAGGCAGACACTTGGTGCACAAGGGAAGAAGACCTACAGCCAACATCTCTCAAGCTGGAGTTATAGGAAGGGTACAACTGGGGACTCTGTTGCAGGTCCCTCTGAGGAAGGGACGTTGGCAGATTTCCAGAAGGGACACAGCACGGTCCAGGGACTGGAGCAAGGACAAGAAGCGCGCCTTCCTGGTGGAGGTGCAGTTAAGAGGGCTTGTGTTAGCCCGAGGGCACAGGAAGCCACCCAAGGGTGTTAAGCAGGGACCGACAATTCTAGATTTGCCTGGCTAAAAGGCGGCTCAGCACCTCTGAGGGAGAGGGTGTGACCCTTAGGACACACAGGGCAGGGCCAGGTGAACTGACAGGACAAGGGCCTACGAGAAAAGGGGGTGGATACGGTGACAGCGGGAGGGATGGGGGCGGGGTTGTCAAAAATTCGGGGGCAGGGAGTGCAGACTTACTCCCGGCAATGGGGGTGAGACTTCGGGCCGGAGGTGTTGGGTGAGCAGCCCGAGCGCAGGGTCGGATCCTCTGCTGTCAGGAATGTGGGCTACGTCTGAGAATGACTGTACCGGCAACCCGAGTGACTAAGTGTGTGGCTGTTGCTGTGGTGTGGGCATTTCTACAGTACGTGAAGAAGGCGAGAGGGCCCCCGGGGAGGGGAAACTGAGGAAGGGGAGGAAATGCTTGCAGAAGAGGGAATAGAAGTGCGTGGGAGAGAGCCTACGAGTGCCCGCGGGTGGTCGGTGGAGTTGCGCCCCGTGACTCACGGCAGTGGCCTCTGCGTGTGACGGTGACAGGTGAACGTACGACACAATCTTCCGCCCCCCTCCCTGCCTCCCAGGGTCCGTGACTCACCGAGCCTCACTCATTCCTCACTCATCCCTCCACGCCCTCCCTGACCCCCGCCTGCCGGGGGCGCCCGGCACACGCCGCAGCTCCGGCACTCTCGCCCCCCCTAGGGAGCCCGAGGAGGAAGACGACCAATGTCACCTGCCCCGGCCACGCGAGTAACTTCTGAAAAGTTCTCAGGCAACTAGGTCAAAAGGAAACTCAGCCGCCGGGCACGCGCGCCCCGTCCCTCTGCCACCTGCACCCGGCTTTGGGGCGCCTGGGCATCTTGGGGTAACAGCAGCGGCGCGGGGGAGGGGAAGGGAAGCCTGGGGCTCCCCCCCTCGCAGCGGTGGGCTCCCACCCGGGGTGCGCGATCTGCAGCCGGGCTAGGCGTCCGGATCCCGGCGGCCCCTCGGGAGGACCCAAGATAAGCAAAAGAGGTCGGAGTGACAGCGCCACTCGGGCTGAACGACCCCTGCCCCAATTCCCTGCCGGTCGCGTTTCTAGGTCTCCGGCTCTTACCTGTGCAGCCAACGCTCGCCAAGGACGCCGCGGCTACCCTCGTCCCCGTCCCAGGGTCGCAGCGCGCGCAGCGACCCGCAGTGCGCTCGGCCGGGCGGCCGTCGGTGCAGCCGAGCCAGGTCTGCGCGTCCGGCCGCAGCGGCGGGAGAGACTGGCTGAGCCCCGGCCCCGCCCGCAGCTCCGCCCTCCTCGTCAGTGGAAAACTCCGGGGCTCACGGCGCTGACGCACGCCGGGCCTCCCGCCAGGCCGCCCCGCAGCCCGCAGCTCGCGCAGCCCGC
>NC_022012.1:92191544-92196002 GCF_000317375.1 Microtus ochrogaster
GCCCCGGAGGCGCCGCCCCCTCCCCCGCCCGGAGCTTCCCCGCGGACTCTGACCCGGCCGCGGCGCCGCTGCTCCGCTCCTCCGATCGCCGCCGGGCTCCATGCAGAGCCAGGTCCTAGAGATGCCCGCCCGCCTCTCGACAGTCCTGAGCTGCAGACTGGGTAGACTGAGGCTACGAGCGAACGGAGGGAGCTCCTCCCCCACCCTGCCTCCGCCCGCCCGGGACAGTTTAGTACCAATCCAATTCGACGACCCTTCCCTGGCCCTGGCCGCCACCCTACCCGTCTCATTCCCAGATCCCGTAGAAAGGGAACCGAGACCGGAGACTAGCCAGGGATGGAGGAGAGGGCGGAAAACGTCGTCCCAGGGCCTGGCGCCTGGCCTTCACCTCTGCCCTCGGGCCAGAGCCCCTACTCCCGAACAATACCTAAAGCAGAGATTGCTGGAACCAGCTCCCCCGCCCCCATCCCTCTTTTAAACACAAAAAATAATTTGGTTTCCCCTAGGCGGGACCCTAGCCATTAAGAGCGGCCTGCTACCTTCTCTGCTCCCGCCAAGACCGTCCCTAGGCTTGCAGCCAACTGCCTGTCCTACTGGGCAGAAGAAAGTGTGTTCTAGCAGGAAGCTTCTATCAGGAGCCCACCCCAATCCTCGGCCCACGGCAGGTCCGGTACCTAGAGCGTTTTCGGTCTTGGAGTCTGTCTGCACTGCCTGGAACGTTCCACCCAGTCTGCTCTCACCTGAGGGAATCACAGCTATGCCTAGGAGGGCTCGGCCTGTACTGCCTCCTCCGGGAAGCCTTCGCGGAAGCTTGACCCTCCCCCTCAGCCAGGCTCCCGCTGCAGTCTGGGTTCTTCAGAACGTCCTAGATGAATATTATCAGTGGCTAGTCCAACCCTCAGGGATTCCTTTCTCCCCTCCCCCGGATGCAGTAGGGAGGTGACCTTCTTTCCCGCCTAAATGGCTTCTAGGGTGGAGATAATGGTAATGGTAGGGACCCTTCTTCGGTCTTCAATCCTGGGTGTACATGTACAGACAACAGGCAAGGTTCGGGTATTCCCTTCACCTGTGGTAATCTGGGGTCTGAGGGGCAAATGAGATTCCTGACACACAACTTATATTGAAGCTGTGGTGGCTGGGGCTGCTCAGGAAATAGTCTACCGGGCTAGGCGAAGATGCAGGGGACTTGCCTGCCATCTTGAAAGCCCGTTTGAGACCAGCCAACGTATATGAAACCTTGCTTCAAAAAGCAAACACGTAAACCGAGTGTGATGGTTTATATCTATAATCCCAGCACACAGGAGGCAGAGTCAGGCAGATCTCTGAGTTCAAGGCCAGACTGGTCTAAAGAGCGAGTTCCAAGACAGCCAGGGCTACAGAGAAAAACCCCGTCTTGGAGGAAGAAAAAAGAAAAGAAAAGAAAAGAAAAGAAAAGAAAAGAAAAGAAAGAAAAAAAAAACCCATGGTGTGGCGTGGTGGCACACACCTTTAATCCCAGTACTCTAGAAACTTTGATCCCAGCTCCTGAGACAACCAGAGTTAGAGTCAAGCTCTGTCTGTCTCAAACCAAAAAGCAACAACAACACTACAGAACTGCACACCAGTCTCTGCAGGTGACTGAGTGGTCGCAGGACTGTCCCTCAGGCCACACACACTTCCACTATCAAGATAGTCAGCTGGGCACGCCCTGTGCCTGCTGATTTGCCCTTGGTGGCCCAAACATATCTTGGCACCACCAGCCTTCCTATTTGTCACCAGAAAAAGGGTTTTTTGGTTTTGGTTTTTCAAGACAGGGTTTCTCTGTAGCTTTGGAGCCTGCCCTGGAACTTGCTCTGTAGACCAGACTGACCTAGAACTCACAGAGAACCTCACAACTCCCAAGTGCTGGGATTAAAGGCGTGCACCACCACCGCCTGGGAGCAGAAGGGTTTTTAGTCTTGGAGACACGTCTGACGTATCCGAGTCTCGCCTAAACTCAAAGTGAACAGAGGATGACGTTGACTTTTCTAATTCTCTGACCTCTACCTCCTGAGTGCTGGGATGACAATCGGGTACCAGCATTCAAGATTTTAAGTAGTGCTGGGGACCGAACCCAAGGCCCTGCAGAGCACTCTGCCAGCTGAGCTACCTCTCTAGCCCAGAAAGGGCTTTGATGATGGCTGAGGTGTTGATCTATTTGCCAGCTCCTGCTTCCAATGCCTAAGATGGGAGCCCTGGACCAGAGAGCCCAGCAAGCTGCACATTCCTCACCTAGGATTCTGCAAGATGCTGATGAGGGAGCTGGGCAAGGCTGGACTCTAGAGTTAATGAGGTTCTCGGGGCTACCGGGGTTTGCATCCTGCCGGGCTCTGTATCCAGGAAACCAGACGAGGCTGAAAGCAGGGCAGGGAGTTGGCACGGACTGCAGTGGGGGCTTAGAGCAGGGAACATGATGGGCGAAGGAGTCTGGCGAGCGGGAGGAGGAGGAGATTAAAGGGAAAAAATATATAATCAAATAAGTGATGTATTTTCTGCAGAAAAGCATTTCCCTGTCCTGGGATAGCTCGCCAGATGTTGCCCAGATGTTGCTGGTGATGGGGAAGCATCTCCCTCAGGGATCTCATCTGAACTCTTCCTGTTCAAGGGGAATGGTGGGTCTGTTCCAAGGCAGGCAGGGTGGGGTGTGGAGCACTCGTCTGTAACTATGGCATACACACACACACACACTGCATAATGTGTGTGTGTGTGTGTGTGTGTGTGTGTGTGTGTGTGGTGTGTGTATGCAAGAACACCCACACACCAGGAAATTTCTGAAGAAAGTGGAGACCTACAAGCTCTATGTCTTCAGCATCTGAGGACCAACCACCCATCCACTCATTTAGGTAAATTAAAATTATTGCAAATTTTTGTTTTTTTTTTTGTTTTTTTTTTTTTTGAGACTGGGTTCCTCTGTGTAGCCCTAGCTATCCTGAAACTCATTCTGTAGACCAGGCTGGCCTCGACTCAGAGTTCTGCCTGCTTCTGCCTCTGAGCACTGGGATTAAAGGTGTGTGCCACTACTGCCTGACCTTATGTAGCATTCTCTTGATTGCATGGAGAAGGGCTTGAGGTAAAATAGCCCTTAGGAACATAGTCACACTAGAAGCAGAGGATGTTGGGGCAGGAGATCTAACAGCAATCATTACTGTCATAACTTTACTAGTGAGAAATTCAAGTCAAAGGGAGGAAGATGTCTTGGAGTTTGGCAGGTGAGTGAAGGTCTAATAAGATGTAAGTTGTGGTTGGTGGTCTCTGCCGGAGCAGAATCTGTGATCTATCACTGCCAAACTTTCTTCACGGCAAAGATGCCCTCTTGTAAGGCTATAGATTTGTAGACAGTGGATCCTCGCATCTCTGAGCCACAGTTGGTTGTAGAAGGAACTCAGGGGATTCTTAATGACATTTGGGAAAACAGACCGTATTCCTACCTCCTTAGGACCCAAAAATATTCCCTTCTGGAGATCTTCAACTTCATCATCCCTGGAGCAAGTTCTGACCTTCCCCTTGGAGCTGTTAGTCCCTTTTAAAGGAACCCTCTAGATCCCCGCCCCCATCCCTCCACCCTCCTAGGACTCTATGGAGCCTAAGGCAGAGCAGCAGAGATCCAGGGCCTGAGGGTTGAATGGTAACCTGGGCAGACCCCCAGCAGCTCGTGAGATAGCAAGTACTCCAGAGCGCCTAGTTCAGCAGCCCTAAGACTCACTGAGCACTAATTCCAGAGGCTGCCTTTCTGTGTTAGTGGAAGGCTTGGGTGCATATCACTGGCCTAGATCTGACACTCAGGAGGTAAAACAGGAGGATCTTAGGGCCATCCTCAGCTACATAGCAGTCAGAGGTGAGAAAAAAAGAAAAGGGGTTTTAGTTGAAGACAGGGTCTCACTATGCTGCCTAGTAATGTCTCACCTTCCTAGCTATAGCCCAGTTTTAAATGGGAAGACTTTGTGGTTAATAACTTGCTGGGCATGGTGGCACTTGGGAGGCAGAGGGAACTCTAAATTCAAGGCCAGCCTGGTCTACAGAGCAAGTTCCGGGACAGCCAGGGCTACATAGAGAAACCCTGTCTTGAAAAATTAAAAGACAAAATAAAACAAACAAAACCAAACCCCACCTATTGGTTTCTGGGTTTTCTGGGTCAAAGATTTTTGACAGATACTACCAAATCACCTTCCCCAAAATTTCACCAGTTTCCCTCACAAACGTCTTTGGGGTGGTTATTTCCCAACATCCTCCCTAGATCTGGGTGTTATCAAATGTACTGGTTCCTACTACTCGGGCTGGAAAAACAGGAGTTTGTCAATTTTGTTTCATCTTCTTAAACTCTTGTTTAAAGCTCCCGTAGCTCAAGCTGGATAAGCAGCCCTGGGGCTGAGCTTGAGTTTCTGATCCTCCTGCTCTTCCCAGCCCCCCCCCCAAATCCCCCCTACACCACCTCACACCCCC
>NC_022012.1:92196102-92203330 GCF_000317375.1 Microtus ochrogaster
ATTTACCTAAGAGATCTTGGGTTGTGAGGGCTCTATCTCCATTATTGGATTCATAAATTTGCTTATTTACTTATTTAGTGCTGGGATTAAAGGTGGAGCCACCACGCCTGGCCCCTTTAGTCACTGAACTCCGTGGTTTAGATATAGAAATGGAGTAATTCCCATGTTATCGTTTTTTCCTTGTTAATTTTTTTTTTTCTGAGTTTGTTTTTGTTTGATGGGTGTTTTGTTCTTGGTTTCGGTTTCCTCTTTGGTCTTCTGGTCTTTGTGGTCTGTATTTCGGATGGTTGGTGTCACCTCTGGCCTAGCAGGACGTCCCCTCAGAGTTGGGAGCTGGACTTAGGCTAGCCTTTGGTCCAGCATGGGGGTCCCCATTCTTCTGATTGCTAATTGTTACTTTTGCTGTCATCTTTCTCTTATTCTCCTTTCCTTATGTATGTGTTTATGTGTTTATTTTTGGTTTTTCAAGACAGGGTTTCTCTGTGTGACAGTCCTGGCTGTCCTGGAACTCACTCTTGTAGACCAGGCTGGCCTAGAATTCAGAAATCTGCCTGCCTCTGCCTCCCGAGTGCTGGGATTAAAGGTGTGTGCCTCCACTGCCTGGGTTTATTTTTGTTCTTATTTATTTTCATTAATTATTTTAAGTGAGAGATGTGCACATGCCATGGACACCATCTAGGTCAGAGGACAACTTTTGGGCGTTGGTTCTTACCTGCCTCCTAGAACGTAGGGTTCGAACTCGGGTTCTCAGTCTTTGCAGCAAGCCCCTATACACACTGAGCCACCTCGCCATCCTTCGTTTTTACGTATTATATATGTGCAAGTTTGTATTTATTACTTAAGATTTCATACATGTATTCAATTTATTTTTACTATATCCGTCCACTACGCCCTCTTCCAGCTCTCCTTAGTCCCACTCCTGAACACTTAAATTCCCCCTCCTCACTTCAAGATCTCCTTTTTTAAGATGTATTTTGTTTTCTGTGTAGCCCTGGCTGTCCTGGAACTTGCTCTGTAGACCAGGCTGGCCTCAAACTCACAGAGATCCGCCTGCCTCTGCCTCCCAAGTGTTGGGATTAGAGGTGTGCAGCACCACCACTGCAAGACTCAGCCAAGATGTCCTTTCTTTAAAAATAATAATAACCCACTGAGTCCACTTAGAGTTGTCAGTATGCAAATAGGAATGAGGCCTCTGCTGGAGCACTAACATCTACCAGTGGTCACACAACTAAGAAAAATGACTCTCCAAGCCAGGCAGTGGTGGCGCATGCCCTTAATCCCAGCACTTGGGAGGCAGAGGCAGGCGGACCTCTGTGAGTTCGAGACCAGCCTGGTCTACAGAGCTAGTTCCAGGACAGGCTCCAAAGCCAAAGAGAAACCCTGTCTCGAAAATCCAAAAAGAAAAAAGAAAAAAAGAAAAATGACTCTCCCTTTTTTAGCCGCCACCAATGGCCGGCCAAAAGCTCCTCAGTTAGGGGTGGAGCTTTCTAAGCCCCTCCCCCACCCACACTCGACTTTCAACTGGCTTGATCTTGTGCAAGTACAGCTCCTTGAGTTTCTTAGCACAACTGCTCGGTCATGTCCAAAAGACAGCATTTCCCAACCCTCCTCTGCATCCTCTGGCCTCTCTGTCCTTCCACAGTCTCTTCTGCAATGTTCCCTGAGATCTGGGGGCAAGAGGGGAGGGGAATTGATACAGCCGCTCCGGCTCCATTCCGGTTAGGGTATTTGTTTTCCCTGCTAATTTAAGATGTACTTTAGGCAAACAGAATTTGTGTGTGTATTGGAGCCTGTTTCTGTATCTGTTATTTATATGTATGTGTCTACATGAGTACATGCAAACATGTATGTGAAGAAATGTACCTATGTCTGCCAAACTAAGGTGTTGAGTGCCCCCCCCCATGGGTCTCCATCTATTTCTTTGAGTCAGGGCCTCTCTTTGAACCTGGGGCTGGGCTGGAAGCCAGCAAGCAACAGCCCTCTTTCCTGTCTGCCCACCTTGGGGTTGCCGGTCCAGGGGTAGATGAGATGCCTGGCTTGTTTCGTGGGTGCTGGGATCCAAATTCATGTACAGCAGCAAGTGCTGGTAACTGCCGGGCCTCTTTCCAGCCCTGGGGTGCAGGGTCTGGGTCACTCTAGATCTTTGGCCTCAGGGAGAGGTTCTCATCACTTATCCTGTTGAGGAAAAGACACCAAGATTTTGAAGATAGAACTAAGATGCCGAACTTTAGCCTTGGAGAATAGAGCCCTTTCATTTTCTTCTCTTGGCAGAGATATTTATATAAAAGTAACCACTGGTTAGGGTAGGGGCAGAGTCGAAGCCTCCAAATCATTGCACGAAATTACAAATCTGTGCACACACTTGCCGCTCACTGTAAGCAAAAACTGGACATGGAAAAACAGAAAAGTAGAAGCATTGAAATAAAAAACAGAGCAGAAGATAATATTAACAATTAAGGTTAATAAGTGTAGTGGGATTAAATTCACCCTCGTAACAACAACAGAAAGACTCTTACACTGGGTAAGAAAAAAAGCAATACCCTCCTCTGTGCTGCACGCTAGGGCTGGGGTTGCATCATCACCACAATAACTTGGGTTGAAAAATGCAAACTGAGCCCAGCGGTGGTGGCACACGCCTTTAATCCCAGGCTGGGCATGATGGTGCACACGTTTAATCCCAGCACTGGGGAGCAGCTGGACTCTGTTCCAGGATAGTCAGGGCTACATAGAGCATCTACCAGGATACTGTGCACTTCACACACACACACACACACACACACACACACACACACACACACTAAATATAATGAAAAATTTTAGAAAGTACAAAAAAGATGGGGTATATAGCACAGAAGTAGAATACTTGCCTAATAAGTACAAGGTTCTCAGGATGACCAAACGCACTCACTGATGAGTCGTCCGTCAGTCTGTCCCCAGCAGTTGTCTGCTTCTCCACACAGACCTCTGAAAACACCCAGAGGCCGTGAGTGCAGACCATCGACTTTTATTGCTGTGGATTCTGAGTCGAGGAATGGGTTGTCACCTGACTGCCAGTCTTTGTAAGGACAGTGATGTGCACTGACACTCAGGTGCAGGATTTGTTTTGTTCTGAATCTGTGAATCGATGTTGGAACGGGTCAGCATACCAAAAGATAAGGAAATACTTGGAATACGATGGTTGTAAAGAAGGTTTATTTATTCAAGTGGGTTCAGGAGATCCCCAGAGGACAAGCAACCACAGAACTGAGATCGGGGAGAACCAGGGGGCAGCTTCAGGAAGGAGAGACCCTGTGGCATTCTCTTGGTAGGAGTGCTGCAAAATCTGTAGTGACCCACAAGAAGGGGGTTCCCCAATCTCTCCCCCCATCCCTGTTCCCTGCTGGGGTACTCATAGCAGAAGCCACCTGGAAAACATTGTGTGATTCTTATATTTTTCTGGGGTTTTCTTGTTTTGCTTTGTTTTTTAGACAGAATTTCAGAATGTAGCTCTGACAGCTCTGGAACTCACTAGTAGCCCAGGCTGGCCTTGAACTCAGTGCTCGGCCTGCCTCAGCTTCCTAGGTGCTAGAACTAAAAGTTTGTGCCAAGGCCTCCAGCTTGACTCTAATCCTTGTGTGTGTATTGGGGAGAGGTGTGTTGGTGCAAACACTCTCGTGTGCAGGAGCACGTCAGACCCACATCAGGTCCCTTCCTCTATTGCTATTAGCACACTCCTGTAAGCCCAGCACCCCCACTTTGGAGGCGAAGGTAGGTAGTTCAAAGTCACCCTTACCTACATAGTAAGTTCAAGACTAGCCTGGGTTACAGGAGACACTGTTGAAAAAATCATAACAAAAATTGTTGCCAGGTGGTGGTGGCACACACTTCTAATTTCAGCCCTTGGAAGGCAGAGGTAGGTGGATTTCTGTGGGTTCGAGGCAGCCTGGTCTACTGAAGTAGTTCCAGAACAGCTAGGGCTGTTACACAGAGAAACCCTGTTGTGAAAAACCAATATATAGGGGGCTGGAGAGATGGCTCAGAGGGTAAGAGCACTGGCTGTTCTTTCAGAGGTCCTGACTTCAATTCCCAGCAACCAAATACATGGTGGCTCACAACCTCCTTGCCAGCAGTACATTGTATGCTTAATAAATAAATATTTTTAAAAACTATATATATACAAAAATTGTTGCAAAGGACCCCCAGGAGATGTCTCATCCTATTGCACCAGCCAGGAGGGAGACTAGCAAAGTGGGGAATGGGATGGTCATGACTGGTTTAGACCACTGTGTTTGCCTGAGCCTGAAGAATGTGTACACGGATCAAAACCAAGGGTCTGTTACCAAGAAAGAAGGGAAGGGATGAATTCCCCATTGACATGGTGTGTAGCTGGCTTCCAGGGCCTTTGTTCAACAATGAAGCTCTTGTCTGCCGGCACTCACTGGGGCTGCAATCGCTCCTCCACAGTTTGTGCCATTGATTTTGTGTGTCATCCAAACGGGTTGTTTGATCAACTCATTTCACCAAGAGCTTGTTCTGCTTTCTCTCTGATCATAACACCTCTCAGCAGCCCGTGGCTCCGCTGATAAGCCACGGAATGGACGGCGGCAGTTTTCAGTACGGGCTGGGCAGTTTCAATGGTGCTTCAAGGGTTTTTATTTTATTTTTTCTAATTTTTCTTTCTTTAAGGAAAACACATGAACATCACACTAGACTTAGTTTTACCCATATTCTGGGAACAAACTTGGTTTTCTAGCTGCTAATAGGGCCCCAGTGGGATTCGTAACCACCATTTCACAAGATTTCATAACGTAGGGATGGGGATGTAGCTCAGTTGGGACAGAGCTTGCTCAACATGCACAAATCCCTGTGTCCTGCCCTCAAGCACCACACGAAACTATGTTTAGGGGTACATACCTATGACTCCAGCACTTGGGAGGCAAAGGCAGGAGGTCATCCTTAACTATATAGTGAGTTCAAGACCAACCTGTGCTACAAGGAGACCCTATCTCAAACAAGAAACACCATATTTACATACTCATGTCTGTGCCCATCATTCCTCCTCTTCGTGACACAGGGTCTCACTAGACAGATGACGATGGCTTCAAACTCACAGAGGTCCGCCTGCCTCTGTCTCCTGAGTGCTGCTGTGGAAGATGGCCACCACCATTCTGGGCAAGGATTACTTTTTTTCCCCCTTGATACATCTTTAAGGTCTGAAGCCAGGCTGCCACATCACAACGGGAAGAAGATGAGATTAAACACAACAATCCTAAGTAGGAATGTGAGAATGTCCTGGGCATATTTGACCAGTTGGGTTGCAGCTGATGGCCTTGTTTTTAATGAATGTGAGCGAGACTGAACTGGCTGACTCCAGTCTGGTGGCTCAGAAGAACACGACAGTTACTACAGAAACAGTGATTTCTAAGGACTTTATCAATGATCTCACACTTCTGAGACGTGCTGAAGGAAACACCTGACTGCTTAGCAATCCTTGCCTCAACCCCGCTGCAATCACAGGTCTCACACGTGCCTAGTTTAACATCACAAACAGCTGACTGCTGGCCTGGGGCAATCTTTCTGTTGACCCAAACCCGGTTCAATTTACCCAGAGGGTAGGTTGGAAGTGGCTTTGAACACAGCCCTTAACAAGCTGTGGGCTAGGGTGGAACCCTCTGAGGAATGTTCTAGACACCACCTCAGAGGTCTCAGTGAAAAGAGGTGCAGTTACTTCTCTGGTAATGTACCCATCATCCTTTGTTGGTTTTGTTCCCCTTTTCCTATTCTTATACCCATGGGCACCCGAACACACACAGAGACTCACAACACACACATACATAAAATAAATCTTTGAAAAAAAAAAAAAAGGAAGAAGGCTTGAAGCTATAGCACAGGACTATAATCCCAGCTGCTCCAGAGGCTGAGGTGTGGGTTTAAAACTTCAAGGTCTGGCTGGTCAATTCAGTAAGACCTTGGCTCAAAATAAAAAGTGGTTTGGAGCTGGGCAGTGGTGGCGCATGCCTTTAATCCCGGCATTTGGGAGGCAAAGGTAGGCAGATCTCAGTGAGTTCGAGGCCAGTCTCATCTAAAAAGCGAGTTCCAGGACAGCCAGGACAGTTACACAGAGAAATCCTGTCTCAAAAAGAAAGAAAAAAGCAATCATAATCTTGGCATGTGGCGGCAGATGCTTGTAATCCTAGCTCTTAGGAGGTAGAGACGAGGAGTCTGTCACTATTAGTGAGTGAGTTTAAGGACACCCTAGGCTACATGAGACCCAAGTCAATGAAGTTAATAAATTGATGAACTAAGAAAGAAGAGGACTGAAGGTATAGCTCAGAGGCAGAGAGCTTGCCTGGCACACGTGCTGGCTACACGGGACTTCATCCATGCATCCTTACCCAACTGTGCCCGCCTGACGCTCATTTGCTACCAGAGTGGTCCTCAACTATTGGGTGCTCATCCTTGTGAAGACATGGTTTCTCTGTGTAGTCCTGACTGCCCTTGAACTCACTCTGTAGACCAGGCGGGTCTCAAACTCACAGAGATCCACCTGCCTCTGCCTCCTGAGTGCTAGGATTAAAGATGTGTGCCACTGCCCTGCTTTAGGAAGTCTCTGGGTACAGGGCATATGGAGACCTTTGAATTATTCTCAGTGACCGATGGAGAGGGAAGTAGGGCCCACAGTGACCTTAGCATGTCAAGTCCAAGAGGGAAGGGGGGCCAATGGCTTCTTTCCTCTTCTGACCCTTCTCTCTTGGGAAACCCCTTTGTAGGGAAAGCATAGAGTCTGTTAGATTGGAAATCCCCTCACAAACTAAGGAGGTAGCCTAGGGAAGGCACTGCTTTCCTCTAGCTCCTCCCCTCCTCCCCTCCCCATCTGCCTGTGGATGAAAGGAGTGGGGACCTTACTAAAGTATTCATTCTCAGAACCCACCAGAGAAACAAAAATGAGGGCACACTCCCCAGTGCTGAGATTGATTTTAGGGCCTGTGCATACTAGGCAAGTACTCTACCATGAGTTATAATCTGGTCCCTTTCTACTTTTTGTTGTTGTTTTATTTTGTTTTTCAAGACAGGGTTTCTCAGTAGCTTTGAAGCCTGTCCTGGAGCCGGGCGGTGGTGGCGCATGCCTTTAATCCCACCACTTGGGAGGCAGAGGCAGGCTGATCTCTGTGAGTTCGAGACCAGCCTGGTCTACAGAGCTAGTTCCAGGACAGGCTCCAAAGCCACAGAGAAACCCTGTCTCGAAAAT
>NC_022012.1:92204716-92209167 GCF_000317375.1 Microtus ochrogaster
CCAGCACTCGGGAGGCAGAGGCAGGTGGATCTCTGTGAGTTCAAGGCCAGCCTGGTCTACAGAGCGAGTTCCAGGACAGGCTCCAAAGCTACAGAGAAACCCCATCTCAAAAAAACAAAAACAAACAAACAAAAGAAAATAAACATGGTAAGCCTATAACTTGGGAGGCATGTTCAGAAGTCCACGGCTAGCCTCTGCTAAAGGTTTGCCTCTGCTAGATAGATTATATAGTGAGTTAGAGATTAGCCTGATATATGAGATCCTCTCTCGAAAACCAAAACATAAAAACTACAAATCTGACATGGAAAATACTCAGGAGATTATGAGCTGTCAGGCCAGAGAGATGGAGAAGCAGGAAAGGGGCCTTGGAGTCAAGGCTGATGACCTGAGTTCAGGTCCTGTAACCCACAGGGTAAAGGTCAGAACCAGCTGTCGTCATTGTCCTTTGACTTCTACAGCCACATGCACGTGCACACACACAAAACAAATAGATATACATGAAAAGATAAGATACTAAAATGTGAAGATAGCTTTCTTGCCTCTCTTTCTTTTTTATTTTTCCGGGACAGGATTTCTTTGTGTCGCCCTAGTTATTTATTTATTCCTGTGTGTGTGTGTGTGTGTGTGGTGTGTGTGTGTATCAAGGCTGCACTCTCCAGTGCCTGTGTCTAGACCCTCCACCTCAGTTTTGAAACAGAGTTTCCCACTGAACCTAGACTCTCTCTCTCCGCTAGACTAGCTGTCCTCTCGTCCCTCCCCGAGCACTGAGGTTATATACACAGGCTGCCAAAGGTGACTTTTACACGGACATTATTTTCTGTGTATGTGCATGCATGCCTTCCTGTCTCCCTCCCTCCTTTCCTCCCTCTCTGTCCTCAGCCTGTTTATTTATCCCAGCCTGCTCTCCTTCTTCCCATTACCCCTTCCCTCCTCCTCTTCTGACAATACTGTACTAAAATACTCCTGCTTTCCTCGGCAACAGACCCGGCTCCGGTTCTCCGGTTCTGCATTCTCTCTGGAGGACCGACCCTATCTCTCCACCCGAGTTCTGGTTTCTCTAATCTCTAATGGCTGGAGGGCAGTGGCCTCCTTTCCTTTTCTGCCTGAGTTCAGTCTGTGAGATCAAGGCTTTGAGCACAGATCCTCTTCTCTGCAGCCTGCCCATCACCTCTCTTTGCTCTGCACTGGGGGCTGACTCTGCAGACTGTCCCTCAGCCTCCTCGGCTTCGGGCTTCCCAGGGGCTTCGGAGAAGAGGTGTCCAGTGAGGTCAGAGGTGTGTTCCCCTTGTAGGGTTGCCAGGGACAGGCTCCAACACAACTCAGCTTCTGCCAGTTGGCTGAATCCACACTGGTCTAGCAAAAAGTTAATCCCCTTCCTTGGATGAAGTCACACAAGCTGGATGCCTCTCTCTATTCCCTTCACTGAGCTTCCTCTCTCTCTCCTCTCGTTTGAGACAGGGTCTTGCTATGTTTATGTAGCCGGCCTCAAACTTATCATTGTCCTGCCTCAGCTGACCCCTTTCCAAATGCTCACTATGCCCAGCGCAGTATCTCCTCCTTATCCCTCGGACCTGTGGGTGCTAAAATTACCACTCTCGGGAGCCTGGGGTCCAGCACTGCCCTCCTGACTTCTGTAGGCTTGGCTTGCAAAGGCTCGATTTTTTTTTTTTTTTTTAAATGAAACCCTCCTCAAATTTCTCATTCAAGCATGCCAGCTGTTTCTCTCTGGGGCCTGCTCCTGTTCAAATTCCACACTCTCCTGTCTCTACCAGTCCTGAAACCCTGGCCCTTGGAAGCGGCTCACACTAGCTATTCACACAACCTCTGTCCTGTAAAGGACAGGCTCCTGCTTCTGGTTACACAGTAGCCTGGGGCCTCTTACCCTCACACCTACATCTGGGCTACTGGTGAGCAAATTAACCCAGAAGCCTACGCTTCTGCCGATTCCTTTCTCCTCCCTCTCTGGTTGTCTCTTATTGAGTTGACAGCTGGATCTCCTCTGGGGTAGGATCTACGTTCAGAACCAGAAGGATCTTCCAAAACCTGTCAGATCATGTCAGTCCCTTCTTCACAACCCATCGAGGGGCTGGGCACGGAGTTCAGTTGGTAGAGTGCTGACCTAGCCTGCCCCTTCAGTCCAGAATAAAGCTACGGGCAGTAGTGTTGAGGTAATCCTAGCACTCAAGAGGGTCACCCTTGGCTACGTGGAGAGTTCAAGGCCAGCCTGGGCTATGCTGTGTAGCCCCTGACTCAGAAACAAACACCCGCTAGGAGCTTCTCTTCTGACACATAAAAGCCGAAGGGCCCACAGGGCCTGTTGGGTCCTACCCAGCACCCTTCCACCTCTCCAACCTTGGCAGACACAGGATGTCCACAGCTCTTTCTGGTCTCTGTGCAAATGCCAATTCGTGCACAAGGCCTTCCCTTCTTCCCACGCTTGGTCACCACTATGCATTGTGATTGCCCTTTGCTCTGGTCACAGCTCTGCCGGTGTCTGTGTGGCATCTTGAACCTCCTAAGTACTCAGTCAGACTGATCTGTCTGTAAGACAGGGTCTCACTATGTAGCTTTGGCTGGCCTGAAGCTAGATATGTAGACCAGGCTGGTGATGGCCTCTACCTCCTGGATGCCGGGATTAAAGGCAGAAGCAGGAAGATTGAGCTCATGAGCTCAGAGCTACACACGGAAGATTATCTAAAAAAAACCCACAATGGAGATACAACTTGAAAGCCCAGCACTTCTCTACATGCACAAGGTCCTGGGTTCAATCCTCTGCACCAAAGGAAAAAAAAAATTAGACCAGAACAGTAGGCAAACATGCTGGTATGGCATTCTTGGGCTCTTATTATAAAGCATCTTGTAATCCACTCAGGAAGCAGTGGCAGGAGGATGAAGAGTTCAAAGACAGCCTGGGCTATATATATACATACATACATACATACATACATACATACATACATACATACATACATACACGCAGTGTTCCTGGTCGACATGGCTATGAGACCCTGTCTTAAAAACAAACAACTCAGCCAGCCAGTTGTCTTTCTACCCCGCCTATGGAGCGCTAATTTCCCACGCTCCTTTCAGATGGATTGTCTAGATCTTCGATATTTTAAATAATCGCTGCCGCCAAATCACCTTAGTTAGCATTTATTCTCCTGTTGTGTCCTTATCCTTGCGTGTGCAGTTGTTAGGTCAAAGACACGTTCGTGTAAAATCTGGTCTTATTCTCAAGCTGTTCTTCCAGCCCGCAGACCCTCTCCTTTCGCCTCATCTGCCCCAACACGAGCCATCTCGGATTTTTGGTTCATGGCTCAAAGGGATGAGTATTGCTTTGTTTCGTTCAACTGGCTTTTCTCAAAATACGACGGAGTGAGGAGTCACCTTTTCTGGGGTCAGAAGAGCCAAGATCCGGCAGGGGACAAGCCTGGGCTCAGACAGCTGGCTGCCACCCCCTCACCCTCCAATACTCCCTCTTTCCTTCTGAGTTTTCCTTTCTCGCCCACAAGTTTCAGATTCCTGGAACCGCTCTCGGTGACCTCACGCCCGTGACTTCACATCCGGAACCTTCTGGGAATTCTCGGCCGCACTTTTTCGTAAGAAACCTTGCAGGGGAGGAGGTTTGGGCAAGGCGGAGCTTTGGGGACTCGGCCGCGCGCCCCTGGGCCCGCCCCTCCCGCGGCGCGCACCCGAGGGCCCGCCCATGCAGCGGATCCTAGCTGCCTGCGAGCCCCAGGTTAAGCCTGTACCATTTGAATTTAGCTGGTAGCCGGTGAGGAGAGAGTACCGTGAGGGAAACGAAAGAGCAAAGTGGATCTCGAAGGATCCACAGCACAGTGGGCAGGACTTCAGGGAGTTGGGGTTGGGGCCAAACATGGACATTCCTGATGGCTTTGAAGTCTTCAGAGGGGACCTCAGACCTGACTCTTCAGATTAAGCTTTCCAAAAAAGGTGATGAAAATAGAGGAAGTGGGGTTCAACCCAAGCAAAACCAGGATCCCAGGCACTCCTGTCTTCACGGGGTCTCTTTTTCTCTATGTACTTTATGACTGGGAAATGAAATATGAATATGTCAGTGCTGGATGGTAAAACCTTTTCTTCGGCGACCAGGGCTGGTGCTCTATTGGTACCCTGCTTTGCCTAGCATCCACAAAGCCCAGGGTTTGATCCCCAGCACTCTGTGAACCAGTGTGACGTCACATGCCTGTAATCTCGGTGCTCAGGGGCTGGAGGCTAGAGTTTCAGAAATTCAAGATCACTTAGTAACATAGCGCACGTGAAGTCTGCCTGGGTTACGGCAGACTTTGTCTCAAAAAGGAACATTTTCTTTACTGGGCATAGTGACGCACACCTTTAATCCCAGCACTCGAGAGGCAGAGGCAGGCGGATCTCTGTGAGTTCGAGGCCAGCCTGGTCTACAAGAGCTAGTTCCACATGGGATGTACTCA
>NC_022012.1:92209738-92212034 GCF_000317375.1 Microtus ochrogaster
TTAAGAGAGGGTGTATTTCCAAGGGTCTCTAAAAAAAGAGCTAGTTCCAGGACAGGCTCCAAAACTACAACGAAACCCTGTCTCAACAACAACAAAAACCAGTTTGGTATATAAAATGACCCACATAGCAAGACCTTTTCTCAGGTCTAAACCAAACAAAATAAAGGACAACAAAAAGAAACATTTATTTTGTCTAGAAGTTAACATGCACTCCTGGTTCTTCGGATTTTAAGAGAGGGTGTATTTCCAAGGGTCTCTAAAAGTATCTCAGGCCTTAAACAGGATGAGGTTCAAAGAGTAAGTTGGCCCTGGCCCAAACCAGAAGAGTGTGACACAGCCTGGACAGAATAACAAAGGCTCTGGAAGGACCAGTGACTTGGGTGATAAACAGCAGCTGCCAGGAAGAGTTTGAACGCCCACAGACGGGGAATTTGAAGGTGGAGGTGGATAGAGCTGCAGGCCTGGGTAGGAGGAGTCATGGTTTGGGGACCTCGGCAGGGGCCGAAGGCTGTTACTGAAGGACGGACCAACACGGAAGATAACGGGTGTGGGGAGGGCAAAGACTCAGGACAGCTACTGGGACCTGGGGGCGGGGCAGCTGGGAGCCTGGGCTTGAGTGGGTGGTACCTGCTGCAACCATCACAGGAAGTGGGGAGAGCAGAGAGAATGTCAGGCTCCAGGGTTGAGAAGGATCAGTGGATGCCCTTCTTGAATAAGCAGGCAGAGGGGTTGAGAGACTTAACAGGTTTGGCTTAAAATAGCCAGACGGTGGTGGTGCTCGCCTTTAATCCCAGCACTCAGGAGGCAGAGGCAGGCGGATCTCTGTGAGTTCGAGGCCAGCCTGGTCTACAGAGTGAGTTCCAGGACAGACTTCAAAGCTACACACAGAAACCTTCATCTGTGATCCGGGTCCCTTTGTCTTTATGGGTTCTCACCTTCTCCCTTTTGCCTGCTGCCCCTCCCTCAGGCTCCGTTCCCAAACATCCACTTTCCTGTTTCTGATGCCCGGCTGTCAAGACCCCCTCAGGTGGACATTTACAGAGTTTAGAATGGGAAAAGACAGACTGCATTTTCAGTACCCTGGGTGGTAGAAAACTGTCAGAGCCTTAGACGGTCATGCATTTCCTAGTCCCCAGTAGCTGCATCTGTCCCCCAAAAGAAAACAAAAAGGTGGGGTTGGTGACATTGCCCTCTGACCTCCATGAGAGCCATAGCAGGAATGTGCCCCATTCATAAATAGATAAATAAATATGTGTAGTTAAAAAAAAACTGTAGTTGCCTGCCACCTTCGATACAAATATGAGGTGTGGTAGTCCCCCAGTGTGACAGGATTTAGTCTCCCCATGGGAACGAATCTCTGGTGTGTCAGGAGAAGACAGGGAGGAGAAGACTCACTGGGTAGCAGTGTTCATCTCTCTGCTTCCTGAGTGTGATTAGGCCACCATGCCTTCCCTACTGTGACTGACTGCATCCTCAAGCAACAGAGAAAAACAAGCAAACCGTAAGTCCTTCCTCCCTCATAGCCGTGAGACGTGGGTACCCATGTTCCAGTGATGCTCTGGCCTACACGCCCTTGTCCACTGTAAAGGACAAACTTTGTACCTACCGTGTGCTTTGGAATCATCCCGGGCAGAAGGCATGTGTTCTCCACAAAGGTGGGATGGCAGTAAGGAGGGGCTGGTGATGGAGAGGGCACTCGCCAAAGACAGTGGCACAGTCTACGTTTTTGCCTCTCTCCATCAGAAGACGCCACCAACACCCCTTGCTTTTATTTTATTTTATTTTTTTGGTTTTTTCAAGACAGGGTTTCTCTGTGGTTTTGGAGCCTGTCCTGGAACTAGCTCTTGTAGACCAGGCTGGTCTCGAACTCACACCCCTTGCTTTTAATCCGGGAAGATTCATGATTAACTCGCGGCTGCAGACCACCAGTGTTATTCTCTGGGACCTCTGAATTCGGCTTCTGCTTTGTCAGGTGGGCGGCAAGCCCTGCCACAATGAATGATGTCCACAAGACAGCCATGCTGTGAGGAGGGTCACACAGAGAGCTGCAGTCCTCCATGTTACAGGACAGGGGAAAACCATCTTTCAACCATCTTTCCTGGCTTCTGTCCCAACGCCTAGGCCATTCATGACCATTACTGTTTAAACTGGAGTTTAGGGGTTTCTAGTACAACAATTATGCCTGTGACGTTAATATGCTCCAGCAAACACAAAGGGCAAGATCAGTGAATTTTGGGGGGGAGGGGAGTGTTTTTCTGTGTAGTCTTAGTGTCTTGGAACTCGCTCTGTAGACCAG
>NC_022012.1:92212764-92236912 GCF_000317375.1 Microtus ochrogaster
AAGAAAGAAAAGTTGTCTGGGTGTGGCTCTGCAGCTGTGTAACCTGGCAGGGATTTATATGTCGATAGATCTTAGGGAGAGCTTGAAAAGGCATGGAAATGTGGAGGAAGTCCTTCCTGTTTAGACAGGAGGAAAAGGCTGGGCACGTGTGGGTAATTTCTCCTGGAAAGACATGAACAAACCGCCTCCGATCAGACAGCAATGACTGAACAAAGTTACAATCCCACCCAAGTCTGACTTGGAAGACAAAGGAGTTTTTTGGGTTTACTTCCAAAGCACAGATGAAGAGTCACTGACAGGAACGTGGGCGACCCCCAAACAGCTGCATCAACGAAAAGTCCCGCTCGTCACGGATCATGAGCTCATGGAAGCTTGGCGGTGGAGTCCCCTCTGTATAGTCTCTATTCTGTTCCAAGACATGCAGCCTGGCACAGGGAGCAGGAAGGGGTGATGGCTGGGATCCCAGGAGAGGTCCCTGGGACCTCACCACCCTCCTACTAGGGAAAGTCAACTGCTCCATTAAGGGACATCTTCCTGTCACTGGATTGTTTTGTTCAGCCCGTTGCCATAGCTACCAGTTCAAGGTAATCTGTACTCCTAGGTGGTGACAGAAGACCGCGTTACGCCCTGAGGCCCTGAGGAAAAGACCGTAGCCCAGCCTCACAAGCGTGGAAGGTCTTTCAAGAGAGAAGCTGGGTTGAAAGCAAAGTGAGTTAGGATTTCAGCCCCTGAAGACTTCCAGGCTGGAGGAAAGTCCAAAGGTCCTGGGGCAGGAATCAAGTTGGTGTTTTATGACCAAAACTAGTGTGACTGGTGGAGGAGCGGAAGGAGCAGTGGGGGCCTGGGGAGAGGAATGTGGAGAGGCAGGCCGTTCTGGTCCTACAGGCTTCCGAGAGAGAGCTTAGATTCCAGACCCAGTAACCTGGGTAGCCAGGGCAGGGTATCGGGAGGAGTGGCTTCGGGGTGTGTGTTTATGGGTGTGCGTTGAACCCAGAGTCTTGCACATGCTAAGCAAGTACTTTACCACCAAGCCATATGTCTACATATGGTTTTTTTCTATTTTTTTTTTTTTTTGAGACAAGGTCCCATGTTATCTTGGCTGGTCTGGAACTCACTCTATAGACCAGGCCAACCTCCAACTCTCAGAGATCTTCCTGCCTCTGCTTCCTTAGTGCTACGACGAAAGAAGTGATCGATCCACCACACCTTCCCCTTTTTAAACTTAAACTTTACTTTTGGCTTTTTTTTTTTTGAGACAGCATTTCCCAGTGTAGCCCCCAGCTGTCCTCGAACTTGCTCTGTAAACCAGGCTTACCTGAACTCACAGAGATCTGCCTACCTCTGCTTCCCAACTGCTGGGATTAAAGGCGTGCAGTCATGTGTACACACACCACAAATAATAAAAATAAACCAATCTTTCACTATCGTGTATGCATGATGTGTGTGGATGGGTGAGGAAGGATGCCACGTCCTGTGTGGCGGTCCAAGGATAACTGTGTACATTCTCGGCTTTCCACCTTCACCTGGATTCTGGGATGGGACTCGGGCTGCCAATCTTGCGCCATAGGCGCCTTTATCAGCAGAGTTATCTCGCCTGCCCAGGCTCTTAATATTTTACTCTGTCAGAGTCTCAAACTCGGGAGGCAGAGATGGATGGCAGCCGGAGGCAAAGGACGAATTCCAGACACAGGCAAGGACAGAGAGCATCAAGGAGGGACCTGGCGCCCTCCCGGGTGAGCCCCAGAACCGGCCTCCGTTTGGAATCCGGGAGGGAGGATCCGCGCAAGAGCTGGCCGGGACGGCGCGTCCTGGCGCCCGGCGTCTGCTCGCGGAGCCAGCCCTGGCAGCACGCCTGCCGGGCGTTTCCTGGCAACCAGCCACCGCCTGAACGTTCCGAACCCAGAAGCCCTCAACGTCACCGTCACCTTGGCGACGGCCGTGGGAGCCCGCCCCGCCGGCTCCGGGGGCGGGGTCTGGGCTCGGCGCGCGTGGAAAGGGGCGGAGCCTGGGCAGGTGCGGAGGCAGGTGCGGTTGCAGGTGTGAGCGACCCGAGGCTGGGCCTTCTGCACGCGCCGCTTCGCTGCTGCGCTCACCGGGCGCCACAGTTCGGGGTGCTCCGCAGCGACGCCTCCCCGACCACCCAAATTCAGCCTGCCCTTGCCGACTGACCTTGTTTTCCACACACAGTTTTTGTCCCGTGTAAAATGATCTAATCTGCTTGTATATTTATTTGTCTTCTCTGTCAGTCCTTGTGAGGTCAAGGGTAAATTCTGCCTTGTGCATTCCTATTTTTAGCATCCTGAACAGATCCTGGCACGAAGCGCTATTGAATGCCAGTAGCGTGAATCCACCACAGATTGACTCAATCGTTTCGTTCATTTGTGTGCTCATTTGACTAGTAACCAAGATGAACAACACTGGGCACACGCCCCCTGCAGGTAAGAAAGGAGATACTTTTTAAAAAATTCCAGAAGGTTACCGAGCCGACAAAGCCTACAATTCCAAGACTTGAGAAGTTGGGGTAAAACCAAGGGCTCAGGGTCATCTTCAGCCACAGCGCAAATCTGAGGCCAGTCAGTTTTGCTTTTCGAGACAGGGTTTCTCTGTAGCTTTGGATCCTATCCTGGAACTAGCTCTTATAGACCAGGCTGGCCTCGAACTCACAGAGATTCACCCGCCTCTGCCTCCTGGAGTGTTGGAATTAAAGGCACGCCTCTACCACCCAGCAAGGCCATTCAGTTTTAAACTAGACTCTCAAAAACAAATAAAAAGGGCTGGAGAGCTGGCTCAGAGGTTAAGAGCATTGCCTGCTCTTCCAGAGGTCCTGAGTCCAATTCCCAGCAACCACATGGTGGCTCACAACCATCTGTAATGGGGTCTGGTGCCCTCTTCTGGCCTGCAGGCATACACACAGACAGAATATTGTATACATAATAAATAAACAAATAAATAAATATTAAAAAAACAAATAAAAAGCAAGGCTGCTGGGCCAGGTGGTACACAATGCCATCCTCAGCCGGGAGGGGGAGTGGAGGGTCGGGGTGGGGTGGGCAAAATTACAGCACAGGCTAGTAGAACTACTAGCCGGGTCTCAGGGCTGTAGAGAGAGAGAGACCTTGTCTCAATTTTTATAAAACAAAACAAAATCTCCTCTAAATTGCAGTACTAAGTAAGAATGAATGCCAAGCAGAGGCTTAGCTTCCATTACTATTAATTACTATCAATTCAGCTGTCACATAGTAGGTCTACAACGGTGCCCATTTTACAGATGAGGACACTGAAAACACTGCCAATACCATGCTGTTTGTATTAAGTGATTCTATAGTAGAGCGTGAAATCAGTAAATTCCTTCATGTGTTAAGCTGCTGGACCCGGTGACCAAGTGAGAGCCAACGGCAGGTTAGGAGAGAGACAAAGTGGGGGCCTAGACAGAGGAATTCCTGGCACGGTCATTTTATTTTGTTGTGGTATTGAGGATTGATGTCCTGGGACCTTGTCCCTGTCAGGTGAATGAGGCACTGCTGAGCTCTATCCCCACTCCCACCCTTTTTTTTTTTCTTATTTTAGGCAGGGTCTCACTATGTAGCCCTGGCTAGCTCAAAATTGGCTGTGTAGATCAGGCCTACGCACAGAGATCTGCTGCCTCTAGCCCCTTAGTGCTGGGATTAAAGGGATGCACCACCATATCCAGCTCCCACATCCTTTGTTTTGAGACTGTCTGATGTAGCCCAGGCTGGCCTCAAACTTACTAGTTGCCAAAGATGACCTTGAACTTCTGATCCCCCTCCCCCCTCCACCCCCCGGAGAGCTGAGATTCACTCTGAGTCCTGTTCTCTCAGATGGCTCTTCCTCATGGAGGCCCACACTTGCCACCTCTCTGAGGCTATTCTTTGTCATGGTCACATTGCCATGACTTATGACTCATGTCTCCTGAGTGGAAAGACAGCTCAGTTAGGCTCATCACCCTCTGCCTGACGTCATCTTTCTTGTTTCTCCTTCTCCTGTGCAAAGCCGGTTTCCCAGATGCAGCACCCCGCTGGATCTTGCTGTCATCCTGGCCACCAACACTGCACCTGGCAGAGAAGGTTCAGTGGCTTTTGAAAGAGGGGGAAAGGTTTCACCGAATCATTGCATTTTCCAGTCGGGATCTGATTGCTCCCTTCCCAAGAACACTTCCCTGCTTGGCACACGGTACCCGCTGTGCGCCAAGAGCACAGGTGAACGAAAGAGGGCTGAGCAATTCTGGGCATGGGAGTTCTAGCATGAATGTTTCTACCTCCCCTTCCCTGGTTGTATGGAGTTTTTTTTCCCATTCTGGGCCAGGATTTTAAGATTTTTTTCCTAGAATAACATCCAAGAACATCACGGGGAGGTAGAGATAAAGGGGGCAGTAGCATGTGGGTCTGCAGTGTGTTCATATCTGTGGTATACGTGTGTGTGTGTGTGTGTGTGTGTGTGTATGAGTGGTACCTGTTGGCAGTCTCTGTGTGTCTGCCTGTGATGTGCATAATGTGTGTTTGTGCAGCGTGTGGATATGAGTGTGTTTATGGAGTGTCGGTGACCATGGAGTTCCCTTTGAGCCCTGTGCTACCTGGAGGCTGCCCTGCCCCTGCCCCCAGGCAGGGATAATGGAGTGTGGTGGACGGGTTTGCAAGCAGAGATCACAGAACAGGGGAGTGGGAGTGGGCGGGGCCTCTGTTTCCTGCCCCACACTGTGGAGAAATACTGGCTGTCCAGTGTCAGTACTGCTAATGTTAGAACAGATACCTGATGATCATGACTGTTCCCCGTGGGGACGATGACTCACAATCTGTTACACACAGAGTAGAGAATCACCTTTGGGTTTATTTTGGAGTGATTTTTTTTCCCCGTTTGGGGTACAGAGTGGGGGTGATGGGAGCAGAAAGGGCAGCGTATTTAGCTTCTAGGAACACGGTTGATTGCTAGCTCTTTCTGTGTGAACTTTGGACCACTGGTGATAAAGAGGCAGGCTTCCAGGTTTTTCTGGAGCCTTCTGTCCAATCTCTAACAGAGACCAATGCCGCGTCCAGTCCAGTTGGCCCTGGTCCTCACCAGGAATTAAGACAGTCAGATTTCATAATAAAATAAATAAAGGCTGACGATGGGGGGGGCACAGTGGAGGGGTGTCTCTCCATTGCTAGACAATGAGGTGCAGACTCAGGTTCGTGGGCAAGCTGGGCTAGTGTGGGGAGCTTGTGCACACCTTCTGTCCTCCACAGGCATCTGGAGGCCCCGTTCACCCATCCAGCATTACTCTGTGGAGGGCTCCTTTACTTTCCTTGTCTCTTTTTCAAGAATTGGACCTGACATGGCAAACAGCCCTCATCGGCTCTCTGGAGAGCTCCTTTCTTCTTGATCCTTGCTCTACACACGTGCTGGACTCAGTCCTAGAGCTCTGGGGGAGGGACCCAGGGTGGGTGGGAGACAGAGGGTTCACTGGGCAGTTGGCTGGATGTGGCTGCAGGGAACCCATGCTATCTCGGCTTCTGTCACATCCGTGTTGAACCTGGAGGGGCTGTGTAGGAACTGCCTCAGCAAGGGAGCAGTGTGAAGCCGGAGCTGTGGGCTGGGGTCCACCAGGGGCTCTGCCTGATGGGTGATGGTGGTGGAGGAAGTGAGGACTGTATTCCCAAACTGGTCCATCTCCTCATACTGCTCAGTCACTGTTCTTGTGGTTCCATAGGACTTGGAGCTAGCTGGCCCAGTCTGCAATTCCAAGACATTCTTTTGCTGCCCTGTGGGCACAGAGCCCTTGATAACTATCCCGGGCTGGTCCTGGCTATCTCTCTGGTAGAACAGAGCTTGGCCTGTGTCCTGAGCTAGGTGTGTACTTTTCCCTGAGATACAATGGCTTCCCTGAGGGCTAGAAGCTTCCAGAAATTTCTCTGTAGCTGATTGGATAGAGATGAAAGTTGGGGAGGAGGAACCCCTGCAGGAAGGTGACACTTGTTGGAGACCAGACTCTTCTCTTGGCGTCTTCAGCCTCATGGAGGGAAGGGCAGTCAATGCTGCCTGACCTCTGGCCTCTGTGTGATTTAAGATCTTGGCTTGACCTTGCTCCTGGGGATGGCTCTCAACCTTGCCTTGATTTTTGACTACAGTTGGATCTTTGACCTGATTTGAGCCCTTAGGTCTGTCTCTGCTGCTGGTGGAGACCCTGGCCTTGTGCATGCTAGGGTCTTCTGGCGTTCTCTGTGGATAGCTTCTTGTGTGAGCCTCAGACTGGAGGCTAGACATGGAGCTAAGAGCCTTGTGTACTGCTTCTTCAATGTCCTGCAACCTGGCTAGGGTCTGTTCCTTCAGCTGGGCGACCTCTGCACTCACCCGAGTCAACTCCCCAAAGGCCTGCTCCACAGACACCTCAGTCTTGTGGGGTGCAGTGGGAACCTGAGGGGTATCCCCTCCTAGTTGGGATATACCCTCAAAGAGCTTCCGCAGGGCCTGCACATCTACACTGTGGGTTGCTTCCTTCTCCAGGGCTTGCACTTGGGTTAGGAGGCCCTGGAGCTCTTGATGGCTGCCTTGTATAGTCTCTGGGCTCTCAGGGGTCCCCTGCTGGGAACAGTCCGTGGACTGCTCTTTTGGGGAGCTAAGGTCCTTTTGTGGTGGGGTGACATCATTGTTGAGAGTGTTCGCCTCCAGGGACTCAGGGCTCTGGGTGCTGCTGGGTACCTGACCCCTGCTTGGCCAGGGAGCCATGGTGCTGAGAAGTTGCTGATGTTTGGCCTGGATCTGTCCCTTGGAGCATTCGGCTGGAGGTAGGCATTCTGGCTCTGCTGTTCTGGGAACTTTGGCTGTGTCAGGCTCACCTGGCTTGCACTCTCGTCCTGCTTCTGAGACTCTGGAAGAGGCTGCTGAGAGCTTGGGTGGCCTCTGAGGTGGGTGGACTTGGCTTAGATGTGCAGGTTTGGGAGGCACTGGGGGTTTCTTTCTTGGAGACATGGTGCATTCCGGTTTGGAGCTTTTTGTCTCTGACCCCTCAGGGATTTTCTGGCCAGCAGGTCTGTTGTGAGTGTGAAGAAGGGGGTCCTGCAGGGGCTTGGAGTCCTGCTGGATGGAGTCCACATGCTGGTGGCCTTGAGCTGGGTGGTGAGGTTCTGTCACAGCAGCTGAGAGAGCGGGAGGGGGAGGAAGAGAGGCATTATGGGAGGCCAGGCTGGCACCTGCCGCCCCGGGTTTAGATGTCAGAGTGTGATGAGTTAGAGGGACAGTCTTCAGGGCGGTGTAGGCTGCTTGGAGGCCCTCAGGCCGGATTTGGGCCATCACCTTCCCCGGAGGTTCCCAGGCCCTTTGCATATGTCCCCCAGGCTCATGATACCCTAACCTGGGGTTCTGACCTGGTTCTGCCTGGGCTGGGCCCGGACTGTGGGTGGAGAGTGCACTCTCCCCACCCCTTGGCTGGGGCTCTTTTTCAGAAAGCTGGACAGCCCCAGGTGGGTCAGAGGTCCGCACAGGGTGAGCAGTATAGATACCATCCTGTATGGTCACCCGCCCCCCAGGCAGCCCTTTGGGGACTACTTTGCTGTCCCCACTGACCTTTCTGGGGGCTGCTGGGATCCTGGTGTCACTTCTGGCCACAGGCCCAATGTTGCCTTGGATCACCGTGGTGGCAGGAGTCGATGCTTGCAGAACATCTCGGTTAGGCATGGAGGTGACCACGGGGTCCAAGCCCCGTGGATGTCTGTTCAGAACTTGCTGGTGCAGGTTTTGGGCCTCTGCAGTTGCCATCCGCAGGTTTTGCATGGCTTCCTGGAGATCTGGGGTCCCAGACCCTAGAGGGGAAGCTGCGGTTCCTTCTGGCCCTCCTAAGGCTGCTTTTACTGTCTGCCCCGGGCTGGTATCTGCTTGCTTTCTTGCTTCCTGCAACGGGACCTGAGCTACCACTTTTCCAACTGCCCGAGGTGGAGGTGTGCAGGGTGCGGCCCCTGAAACTCTGCGGTGTCCCATCTCCATGGTGGAGTCTAATGGGGCGACCTGTATGATGCTCTCAGCCGGGGGAAACCTCTGGGACTCCTCCCTGCCTGGTGTAGAACTTGGGTCTGTTGGTGGCTCCCACCGCAGACTGTGAAGGCCTGTCAGGTCTCCTTTGTCTATGCAGCTGGCCAGCAGCTGCACACTACTCCTTTCGGGGGCCCTGCTGGTTAGCTGGGGCTGGAGGGAGTAAGCGGTCAGTGCCACTAGGCCCTGCCCCGTCTCTTGCATCACCAGCCCCGTCTTTGCCACAGAGACTCCAAGGCCACAAGCCAGCAGCTGTTGGAGCTCAGGGTCCATGTCTTCAATATTCCCAGTGTCACCTGGCCCTGGAAGCTTGAGTGGATGGAGCTGGAGCTGGCCAGCCATGTCCTCCTGAACCAGCAGCCCCTGCTGGTCCACATCTGCCCTGCGCAGCACTTGGCGTAAGATCCTGGGGAGCTCACCGCAGACCAGCTCCTCCTTCCGTATGTAGGGGCGCCCCTGCCCTGGGCTTGGGAGCACATACCTGGCAAGGCAGAGCTCCCCTGGCCCCCGGGCTTCCATGAGGATGCCTCCATGGTGCAGGATGCCCGGAGTGGCGTGCAGAGTCCGGAGGGTTCTCTCAGCCGCTGTCTCCTGCCTCTCTGGGGTCCCACGATCTGCAGAGCCTTTAGGCTGTTCTTCCTGGAGGTTATCTCCTCTGAGGCTCTCGGCTGCCAGGGAGCCCATGGGGCAGTTCTCAAACAGCCAGGTGAATTTGTGCACAGAGCCTGTGGGGATGGACTCAGGGCTTCTCCTGGACTCCTGTGTCTCCATCTTGCCGGCCTCCAGTGCCTGGAAAACCTCTTTCTGCCGCGATACCTGCCCTGAAGGAATCTCCACCCGGCTGCTGTACCTTACAGGCCTTCTGCCACAGGGCTGGCCTGATGCCTGCAGAGATTCAGTCTCAAAGACGTGTCTGTCTGTCTGCCTGTCTCTAGCCCGGACCTGGCTGGTTTGCAGGTGCTGCTCCCCAGAGCCTTCTCCCTGGTTCAGAGATTGGGTCCCAAACATCCAGGTGCATGACTGTGCCTCGTCCTTGCTCACGGGGTCTGTGACCTCAGATTCTTGCTTCTCTGCCAGCTCGCTCATGGGGTAGGTCTCAAACAGCCAGCGGATGGTCTGCACGTCGCCTTTTCGGGGGGGCTCAGAAGGGGTTTCTGGATCCTCCCCATCCTCCTCCTGTCGTTTCTGTCGCTCTTGTTGGTGGATCATCTCCAGTGGCTGTGTCTCAAAGAGCCACCGCCTGGTGCCGACATCCCCAGCCACCACATCCTGCCGAGTGATGCCTCGGACGACATCAATGGTGCTGGGGCTCCGGCCCAGCTGGTCCAGGGGCTGCGTCTCGAACATCCACTTGTAGCCTTGTACATCACCTCTGACTACCTGCTCTCTGCTGACAGAAGTTAGGGCGTGGAGCTGTCCCCTGCTGTCCTGCATGGCATAGATGGGGGAATCTGTGCCCTGTTTGGCAGAATCAGCTGCTTGTGCTCGGTTTATATTTCCACAGGCTAAAGGCTCACCCTGACCAATGCTGTCTAGGGGAAGGGCCTCAAAAAGATTCTTGAAGGTTTTCACGTCCCCCTTCAACCCATCACTCTGGGGGGCACCCTGAGACAGAGGCAATGCTGAAGTGCCTTCACTAGACAGACAGGCGGTCGTTAGCCCCTCACCCTTCTGGTGACCCACCCGTTGTAGATGGCCCACTTGGACCTGGTCTCTAAGAGCATCCAGGGGTTTGGTCTCAAACAGCCAGAGTGTAGAGCGGACATCACCAGGGATCACCTCCTCCTTGGGTGGAGCCTCTGCCCCAGCGTCTCCTTCCCCCTTCAGAGTATCCAGAGCACAGGTCTCAAACAGACGTCGCTGCTGCTGAACATCTGGACCAGGAGGGACGAGATCTGGAGATGGCTGGAAGTCCTTCTCGTCCACCAAGATTTCGCGGATGGCATCCAGAGGCTGAGTCTCAAAGATCCAACGAGTCGCACTGACATCCGGCAGGGCTCCCTCCTCAAGAGAGATCCCCCGAATCACCCGCACCTGGCTGGGATCCTGGTTGAAGGCATCTAGAGGTCGGGTCTCAAAGAGCCAACGAGCTGACCTCACTGCGTTGCTTTGAATCTCCTCCCGACAGGCAGCCTTGACTTCATGGATGGCGCCCTCTGCGTCCTGGATGGCACACAGAGGTTCCGTCTGAAACAGCTTCACTGTCTTCTTCACGTCACCCTTCAGCTCCTGAATCTCTGAGCGCAGCTCCAAGGGGCTCCGTTCCTGGATAGAGGGGCGGGACCCGAGCCGGTCCAGAGGACGAGTCTCAAAGAGCTTTCTGGTACCCTGTACGTCTCCACTGGCTGCAGGCTCCTTCGCGGTGGCCTCTGCCGCCTCCTCCCTGACTGTCAGTGCGTCCAGCGGCTTGGTCTCAAACAGCTGTCTGGCAGCTTGAACATCTCCTCCAGATGGCCGGGACCCAGCTGGCTCCTGCTCTGGGGTGCTGGCAAAGGAACCTTCCTCAAACTTCCGAGAGGTGGCCTGAACGTTGCCACCTGACACAGGTTCCTTGGCGGCTGGCCTCTCGTGGTCACCAATGGCATCCAGTCGCCAGTTCTCAAAGATCCAGCGCATGCATTGAACATCACCCTCGGTGGGCTCCTCTGAGCCCAGCACCTCGGCCAGGTCCTCGGCCACAGCTTCCTCGAGGTTCTTTCGAAGCTCAGGGTGAATGTGCTTGTAGAGACGGCGGAGCTCGCTGGCTTGCCGCTGTTGCTGGAACCTGGAGAAGGATTCCTTGGGTGGAGGCAGCGGCAGACCCTCCAGGGCTGGGGGAGGAGGGAGGGAGAGGTCCTCTTTTCCGGTCCTCATTTGGACGGTTGGTGCAGGAGCCAACTGTGTCTGGGCGTGAGCCATCTTTCTGGAAAAAAGGGGAATGGGTGAGTGGAGTGAGGGCCAGTTCCTGGGATGAATGGCAGGAGAAAGGCCGAGGGACCATGTGGAGCCCACTAAGGGGCTCCTCCCACATCTCTAGCTAGCCAACCTGAGGCTCACTCTGCCACTTGCCTGGCTGGTGTATCCATCCATCACCATGAGCCCCTGCTTCCCAGTCTCATCTGGGTTGCTGGGATCAGGTAGGACACAGATGGCCCTGTGGGCCACTGGAGGGATCAGGATCTCCAGTGGGAAAACTGGATAAGTCATCTACATCTCCCTCTGTCAAAATCATTTATCCCTGGGAGACTCACAAGTGGGCGCTCCTATATTAGGAGAAGCCTAAATGAAGACTTATTTCCTATGGGGGTGAAGTTCCCTCTCTGAACACCAGAGGGCGGAATTAGCACGTTGACCAGAAACCTTTCCCCAACCTCCACTTCTTGGCTCTCAGCTCACTCCAACCTTTCCCAGGCCCCCGGGTCCACAGCCCTTGCTGGTGAAATAGAGGACCAAGGAGGAGAAACCGCTCATGTTTATGCAGAGCCAACATTTGAATTCTAGGTCAGGGTTTTTCTTTTTTATAGACAGGGTCCCAAGTAGCCCTGACAGGCCTCAAACTTGCTGCATAGCTGAGGATGACCTTGAACTTCCAATTCTCCTGTTGTCACCTTCCAAGCAAAGCAATTACTGGAATGTGCCACCACTCTAGGCGCTGGGTATTGGCCCCAGGGCTTCGTGTATGCACGGGCAAGCATTCTGCCAATGGAGCCACATCCCCAGTCGGGAGCTAATGGTATTTTCTGTCCTTTTCTCCCCACAACTCTTTGCCGTTAAGGATAAGAAACACGGTGCCCAGAGTTAGATCCTGTAGAATGAGCTGTGGGCAGTGCTGATTTGGAAGAGTAGACCTTACTGAGGGCCTCACTCCCAAGAAATAAGGGGGCTGGGTATGTGGGGCTCTTTTATTGGCCACGGGGCCCCTCTAGTCCTCAACAGGCAACCCTAAGAGACTTGGGGGGTGACATATCCAGGGTCTGTGTGTGGTAGAAGATTGTGGGATTAAGATCACTTCTGCCAAAACAGCTCTGGACATGGGAGCGCTATCCCTGGCTCACAGAGAGCCCTTCCCGGTTGTACACATGCAAGCATATTTCAGAGTCTCTAGGGCAGGGCCTCCAGCCAGAATCTGGATCCTGACCCCTCCCGTGCCCCAACCAGCTTCCACCAAGGCTGGCGTACCTCTCCCCGACTCTCCTCACTCCTCGGTGACCTCACACCCCTCCAATCATCTTCTGGTCTGTTTCATGTATGTCCAGTCTGTCCTGTGACAGGTGTTATGACAGTCCCCAGAGGCCATTAGGGAAAGAATGTGGACTCTGTGCCGCCCTGACCCCCTGCCCCGCCCTGCACTTGGCACTAAATATAGCTGAGGTCCATGCCTCAGCCAGACACCATGGCTCTCAGAGGGAGGATCCAGCTCCGCCAGGGAGACCTGGTGTACCCATGTCCATGTCATCTCCTTACATACTTTGTACTCCTAGGAGAGTCTGCCTTCTGCTTCCTGTGAAGTGTCAAGGTATCTGGCCTAGAGGCCAAACTGGAGGATCCCCACCGCTCAGAGATCTGAGTGTGTGGGCTGAAGGAGGAATATCGGTGACCGGCAAGAGACATGATATCCTCCTGACCTCCTATCCCAGAGGGAGAAGAGGGTGGGCTGCCCCCCTCAGTCCCTTCTTGGCCTGTCCACCATGGGGATCAGAGCCCTGAGGAGGTGAGGTCTGACACTTCCTGCCTGTCCCCCAAGCAAAACCTCTGGGTGGTCCCTCTTGTCTCTGAACTCTGATAAGGAGACCACACACAAACCCATGCTATAGCTGATCACCATGAGGGTGGCCCGAGCTGACATCCTATACGGATCACCAGCCACACCCAACCCCAATTCCCAGGAACCCCCAGTATCCTTGCTAGGGTCACAGAGGCCAAAGAGGTCAGACTGAAGGGTCCTCAGAGGCCTGTCACTAGGGAAACAGAGGCCCAGGGAGGGGCAGGAGCTGTCCGTGGAGGCTCCGTGACGGGTGGGAAAGACCGAGGCGAGTTTCCTGGCTCCTGGCCATCCTATCTGACTCCTACGGACATGTTTGGGGCCAATTTCAGGAAATAGTAAGTTTCACAAACTGTCTGTGCATAGGTCTCCTACGCCGAGACAGTTACTCAGAACCACCCACTACTTGGGACCACCACCTCCACCCCGTACGCCCCTTTGGCACCAGCCCGCTCTGGATGTCTACCCTGGGTAGTTCCAGACCTGAACTTCTGTGCTGAGCTGCCCTACACTTGCTTTGGGGGTTTTCCCACGGGGCAAGACTATGGCCTACGACAATGTTGTCATACCCAGGCTCCCTCACAAGGAAAGTTGCTCACAGGCTAGCCTGGGCACGAAATCGCTGGGGTCATATATGCCAAGATTGTCACCAACAATACTGGGCACTGGGCTCTCCCTAGGCCATGTTCCGGCTCTCTTGCTATTCCTGATCTCTTTCCTTCCCAGCTTTCCTTTGTCTCTGGACTGGCCTCAGGCCCTGAAGCGATAGTTGTTCCATATTTGCAATTTTATTTATTTATTTATTTTGAGACAGGCTCTCATCTAGTGGTGGTCTCAACCTCTGTAAGTGACTAAGGATGACCTTGAACTTCAGACCCTCCTGCCTCTGCCCCCAAGACAGATTAAAGTGCTTCACCAACTAAGCTATATCCCAGGCCTAGAGGTGCATTTTAAAAATCAAAACTCCAGGGCCAGTGAGATGGGTTGGTGTCAAGGTACCTCCTGCTATTCCGAGGACCCGAGTTCCATTCCTGGGACCCACACACAGTGAAACAGAGAAACAATGTGTTCTGATGACTACACCTTCACCACGGCACACAGACCCACTCACATACACACAAACAAAAATGTAACTTTAAAAAAATCTGAACTCCAGGTGACCACTTGAAACTCCGGATTATGCTAGATCAAAGAGAACCTGCTTCTTGGGCCAGCCTGTGGTAACCACAACAGCTGTTGAACACAGACAAGCGCTTGCTACCTTCTAGAGAAAAATCTTGCTGGAATTTTTTCTCTTGGCGCCTGCCCTATACACCTGTGCCCACACGCCTCTCAACATCCTTCGGCTAGGCTCACTCCTGACATCCAGGCTGCACGATCCAGGGGGCCACAGCCTAGAGAGTTGGGGTGAGGGTACTCACCAAGGGTCTGGCCTGGAGTCGGGAGCTTTTGGGTGTGTAGCAGGTGCAGCCTTGGAGTCTGTAGTCCTGCGTTCTAGGGCCTTACTCAGCTCTGTTCTGTTCTGGGTCCCAAGCCTTCTCTCCACCTTGGCTCTGGGTCTCTGTTCTCTGCCAGCCAGGCAGCTGCCTTTATCTGGCTGGCTGGGGGTGGGTGGGTGGGGGCAGGGAGAGGCTATGTTCGGAGTATTAAGTGGTCCAGTTATTTTTAGGGCTTGTGGAAGTCAGTTTTCCATCCCGGGGAATCAGTTACAAGGCGTTTGGACTGAGGAGGGGTAGGATGGAGGGGGAGTTCCATTCATGTCCAGTCGGGGTGCCCTGAGGATGGGGTGGGTGACTCAGTCGGGGATGGAGACTTCCAGACTATTTTGAGGGGATGAATAAGGGGGACACTTGACATTGGGTTTCCCTGTTCTCTCATCCTGTATGTTCTTCTCTATGCTATTGTTGCCACTGTGCCCAGAGCCTGGTGGCTCCCTAAAGACAGGACCAGGCTCTTCACCATCCGCCTCTACCAGAGACATCTTTGAGCGAAAGGTCCAGGTCTTCATCTCTGTGTAGAGAGAAAGCTGGGCTGGCTCCTGTCTGTTCTTGCCCTAGCTCCACAGCCCACGTCTGTGAAGCCATGAGGAAAGCCAACCTGAGCAGACTTCTGAAGGTAGAGGCTTTTGATTTATTAAAAAATCTCTAGGCTAGTTCTATGATGTCCCTGCCCAGTAACCTGGGTCCATGGCTGCTTCTGGACTCTTTGCTCTGACTCAGGGCCCAGACTCTCTGGGAATGGCCGGGAGGACCGACACATGGAAGCTGACTATGGGGTTATTTCTGATCCTGGAGTCACCATCTTCGTGGTCACAGATGGGGTGGCAGACATCACACCTGCCTCCTCCTCAGTTACCCTGGCAAGTGTCATCACTTATGCTGGCACACAGGCCCGTGTGGAGGATGCCAGGGAGGCTTTTGTCCCGGGTGGGAAGAGTGCATTCTGTCTTCCTGATGAAATCCAAGTTTCTTCAGATGCCAGGGGCGATGATAGGTACTGCAAACCTTTTCCATAGAATTGCTGTCTCTC
Organism: Microtus ochrogaster; assembly: GCF_000317375.1. Taxonomy (NCBI): domain Eukaryota; kingdom Metazoa; phylum Chordata; class Mammalia; order Rodentia; family Cricetidae; genus Microtus; species Microtus ochrogaster. The sequence goes on from NC_022012.1 coordinate 92,228,054, forward strand.
TCCTCCCTCGACGACCCCACCCCAATAATCCTGGTTGTCCTGGGAGGAATGGAGTGGCAGAGCCACCTCACAAGATGCCCAGAGGAAGCAGGACCATCTACAGGCAGAAGCGACTACCTTCCTGGGTGCTTGTGAGATTCTGAGCATTGAATGAACTGTCACAGGGAAAGGTCTGTGGGGAGTCCATGTAGTGTGTCATAAAACTGCCTGGTTTACGTGTATAAGAAAAGCACAGGTTGGACGTGATGGCTCAGTTGGCGAAGGCGCTTGCCACCGAGACCTGACTGAGTTCAATCTCAGGGGACCCACGTAGTGGAGAGAGAGAGCCAACTTCTACAAGTTGTCCTGTGATCTCCAAGTGCAACATATTCTCTTGAAAACAAACAAACGAGATGTCATTAAGCTGGGTGTGGTGGCTCACACCTTGCCCCAGTACACAGCAGGCAGGGGCAGTGCGGCTCTGAGTTTGAGGCTGGCCTGGTCTAGAGGCTGTCATGGCTACATAGGAAAATACTATCTCCCCTTTTACCCCCCCCCCCCCAAGAGTAATCAAAAAGAGGGAGAAAGGCATGCCGGCAAACTTGCTTTCACGGTGTCAAGCATGCTAGCTATCGCGAGACATTCTCCAGCTCCTGTCACTGAAGCAATGGAAAGTTCTCCCCACATGTACCACAAGAAACACGCTGTTGTCTACACTGTCCAGGAATTCCAACACTCAAGTAGAACCAAGAGGAGGTTTATTTTTGCTTGCTTTTCCGTTTGTTCGGTCGGTTTGGTTTTGTTTTGGTTTTTTGATACAGGGAATCTCTGTGTAGCCCTGGCTGTCCTGGAACTCGCTCTGTAGACCAGGCTGGCCTCAAACTCAGAGATCTGCCTGCCTCTGCCTCATGAGTGCTGGGATTAAAGGTGTGCGCCACCACTGCCCAGTTGGGTGGTGAGTGTTTTAAAGTTTATTTTTATTTCTTTTTTTGTCTGTGTGAGTGAGTGCAGTACCCAGAAGAGGTCCTCAGGTCCCCTGGGGTTATACAGATGCTATACAGAGTGGCTCTAAGTTTCATTTGTGTCTGTAGTTCAGACAAGGGTGAGGTCACCTGTGATGCCCATGCCCCCCTTCACTCAGGAGCTCTTGAGGCCAAGTCTGTGCTAGATGACTTTTTATTTGTTTGTTTATTTATTTATTTTTGTTTTTTTTTTTGAGACAGGGTTTCTCTGTAGCTTTGGAGCCTGTCCTGGAACTAGCTCTTGTAGACCAGGCTGGCCTCGAGCTCACAGAGATCCGCCTGCCTCTGCCTCTTGAGTGCTGGGATTAAAGGCATATGCCACCACCACCCAGTTTATTTTATTTTTTTTTAAAGACTTATTTATTTAATATGACTGGTCTATCTGCATGTACATCTTTATGCCTGAAGAGGGCATCACTAGAGATGGTTGTGAGCCACCTAGTGGTTGCATTGAACTCAAGACTTCTGGAAAGAGCAGCTGAGTGCTCTTAACCTCTGAGCCATTTCTCCATTTCCCCCCTCCCCACAACTGACTTTAATGAGACAAGGTACATGCTCCTCCTTGGATGCTGTCAGGCATTTGGGCTTGAGGCTGGGAGGCTGACCATGTGTTTGTTAATGGCTTCCAGGAAAGCCAAGCCACACCATTAAAGGGCTTTAGCACAGGGTAGAGCACAGGGCAAGAGAAAAATACTTTCTAGCTACCCAGTGCCTCCTCTGTAGCCTGATGCTACAGGTCCCCAGCCTTTCCTCCAGGCAGGGCCTGTTCATACCAGTATTGAGCAGAAGGGGTTCCCAGCCTCCCTCCATGCCAAGATGAACTCCGTATGAGTAGGGTCTAGTGGATTAAGGCCCAATCAGGAGACACTGCCTGGGTTTGACTCCCACCTCTGACACCAGCTGTGTGACCTTGCAGGATTTCTTTTTTTCTTTTTAAATTTAAAAGATCACATTAATTTATTATTGTGTGGGGGTTGTGGCAGCGTGTGACCTACGGCACATGTGGAGGTCAGAGGTCAGCTTGTTGGAGTTCATTCTCTTCTTCAGCCTGGGAACCAAGTTAGGCTTGGCCGCAAGCAATTTTAGCTCCTGGGGTGCTTTGAATAGGCCTCCATAGAGACTCGCGTGTTTGAAGGCTTGGTCCATAGGGAGAGGCATTATGGGAGGTGGGGCCTTGTTGGAGGAAGTGTGTCACTGTGCGGGTGGGCTTTGAGTTTCCCATCCTAAACACCCCATCCCAAATAACTGACCCAGAGGCTGAATATTGTTTGGTTGAAAGTGTCACCCCAGCCCCCTGGTGTCTATAAATGTTTAGTGAAAAGTTCCAAGACCCCTCCCCTGAGAGTGGCCGCAGTCCAGACTCCATCTCCAAGAAAGCCCGCCAAACAGTGACCCCTTCCCAGGGAAGGTCAAGACCACTCCCATAGGCTATTTAAACTGCCCCCGCCCCAGAGAACAAACATGGGGTCACCCCTTTTCCTCTCCATGTTTTTCCCGGGAGGCTGCCCAGGAGCGTTGGCATCCATTAAACCTGGACTTCTTTTAATTTGGTCTGATTTGGTTTGATTTGGATTATTGCATCTGCAGAGGTTTGTCGGGCTGGAAAAAGCCTTAATAGCTGGATGTTCCACCGAGGTGGGCTGTTTTTCCCACTGGCCCAGGGCTATGTGTTGGAAGACGCTCTTCCTGTCCATGCTCTCCACCAGGCTGAGATTGGCTTCGTCTGGGTGAGTTCCCTTTTCGAGTACCTGCCTCTAGGGTCCAGGGCCCATACATTTGTCAGGTAGTCTGCTGAAGTCACAGTCCGTGCCAGATTCCCAGCCTCACTAAGCAGTGAGGCAGTCTTCACTGAGGTGGGATTTTGTGGGGTGGACACAGCTGCCCACGCAATTCTCATAGCCCTCTGTGTTTTGACTCAAGAGTCTTATCACAGTGGATGCACTGTGGTAGGCACTGAGTCCCGAGACTTGGCGTAGACTTGTAATTTGAGGCCTGATCTCTGAACGCCATTGGGCTGCCTTCTACAAAAATCCTTTTAAATTGGGACTATCTAACTAACACCCAACGTGAAACAAACAAGGCTCCATATGCCCATGGTTTCTGGATGCTGTGCTCCACTTCCCCTCCTGCGCCCCTTCCCCGCTCCCCTTCCCTCTTCTCTAGCTGTTTGCTGTTTGTCTCACACTGGATCTGTTTCCCCCTGTCCTTCCACTCTAGAACTGTATAGGTGTTCGTCCTTATGTTTCTGTTTCTTTTTGCAGCATCTGCTAATCCAGTCCTTAATGGGACCACCTATATGCTTCCTGGCTTCTGCCACCTGGATCTTTAAGTTGGTCAGCTAACACAGGTTCCTAAAAAAAGTTTTATTTGTCTGTTAAAAAAATAATGTGGCCACGCTATGCTTTTATGTCTATGTGTGTATGTATGTTTGTTTCCATAATATGCCTGTCTTATTTCTCTGTGTACATGTGTGCATGTTTTAAGATCTGTAAAACACATAACTCCAAATTACAAGAGCTCTAGAAAAATACAAACATGTGGGTAGACGCCATTTTGACCTCAGCTCCATCTTTGGTGAGAGTAACCATGTGTGCTGGATCTACCAAGGAGACATTCCACCTCCAAAATTCTTTAACTTACTAAAATATTTCCTTTAATCTTACATTTACTAGCATTGGTAAACTGTAAATAACTGGGTAAAATACATGTCTAAATTTAACTTATATGTTTAATTTAAATAAAACTATATATATTTATTATATATATTTAAATTAAATTACATGTTTAATTTAAATATAACTAACAGGTAATGGTACCCAATTACCAAGTGCCTTTAAAGATCTGAGAGTATGACATTTAACAAAAGGGCTTCTAACACAGAGGCATGCCAGCTCCTGCAGCATCCTTTAGCTCCTCCAAGAAGATGCATGGTTACAGAAGACTTTCTTCCTGGAGGCTAGCCTTTGGGTTTGGCAAAGCCATCCACACAGCAAAAAGTGGCCTTCCACCTTTTCAGCTTCCTGGATGCTACACCAGGGATCATCCTGCCAAGACAGGTGGACTAAATCTTCCCCACACAGAAAAATCTTCAGGCCTCCTGGACTCAGAAGCTAATGACAAATATTGATTTTAAGGCTTGTGTTCTTCAAAGACTAAGGAGAGACTTGGGATTGCCTGCGTAGCTAAAAAATCTGTCTCATTTCTGCTCATTTATTCCTCCTAGATCTGTCTAATGGCATTGGATGACTTAAGGTGCTGGTAGATCATTACTTCATTTGTTAAGTTTCCTGATAAAAATACAGACAGGTGTGCCTCTTTCAAAGGCTTCACAGTCCAGGACTAACAGGTTTCAGGTGTATTTTCAGAGATCCAGAGTTCCCAATTCCCTTTAATGATCTTCTAAGATGTTCCTGTTCCAGTCATCTTACAGATACCTGCAGGTTCCTGAAAAAGTTCTGCTGCTTTATCAAGAAATCTGGTCTGGTAAAAACTAATAGTCTTCAGAGCCCATTTTAACCCACCCATTTTCAAGCCTATTTTACAGGTCACTCCTGCTGTCTGGACCAAGACCAACTTACAAAGGGCCCTCCAGACAACGCTAACACCTGCATCAGCTCCTGGAACTTCACTGTTCTTCTGGCTCAAAAGGACACCTACCAACTAAAATCTGGTTTTAAAGGGCGCATCTGCTCTCCTGTTTCACTTATTCCCCTGTGCCTCTCCTGTACCACCAGGGCACCTCTCTGTCCCATTCTTTCTGGCAGTTAACGCCCCTTCCCGTGGCTACCCCATTCATAGGGCCGATAATAACAATATATTTTTCTCCTAGCCACCTGCCTTCTCATCTCCCTCAAGGAGCAGCCGCCTGAGGTCTCCAGGATGGTAGTAAATGGGATGCTGTTCTAGTCACACCTCTCACTGAGTGGGAGCCCAGCAACTCCCAGCTCTCCCCTCTCCCACATTGCCCCATGCCTGCAGGAAGTAGCCAGACTTGAGCTGATGCCCCCTTTATCCAAAGAGTCTGGAATGTTTGGTTGGGGACTTCCCCCCAGCCCCTGGCACCCATTTTGGAATGTTGGGTGGAAAGTTCCATTTCAAGCCACCACCTCCTCTGGGAGTTGCCACAGTCCAGACTCTACCTCCAAGAAAGCCTGCCAAATGGTGACCCCTCCCCAGGGAGGGTCAAGACCACTCCCATAGGTTATTTAAACTGTCCCCCCCCCCCCCGAGAATGAACATGTGGTCTCTCCCTTTTCCCTCTCCATGTCTTCCCAGGGGTCTGCCCAGGAGCGCTGAATCCATTTAACCTGGGCTTCTTCTAATTTGGTCTGATTTTGTCTGGTTTGGATTATTGCATCAGAGGAGAAGCTTACTGGGCCTAAAAAAAAAACAAAAACAAAAACGTAACAAATATGAATTATAAATGCTTGGCTGACGGCTCAGGCTTACTACTAGCTCTTACTCTTACGTTAAGCCATAACTCTTGTCTATGTCAAGCCATGTGGCTTGCTTCTCTGTGTTAGCGACTCTCTGACTCCACCCTTCCTCTTCCCAGAATTCTCCTAGTCTGGCTCTCTCACTCAATTTCTTCCTGCCCAGCTATCAGCCAATTAGTTTTTATTAGCAGATGAGAGTAATACATATTCATAGTATACAAAAAGATTGTTCCACAGCAAGCCCCAGTTAAATGTTTTTCTTTAAGAGTTGCCATGGTCATGGTGTCTCTTCACAGCAGTAGAAGCCCTAACTAAGACAGCAGCTGAGTGGCCTCACTGGTTCCCAGTGTTTTCATGCTTAGGGTACCATGTTTGATGGATGGAGATGCTGGGCTTTCCCCACTGTCTGCAGCTGCACACACCTGCCAGCATTATGGAAACATGGTGAGACTGTCTCAAAGAACAGCAGCAGAGCATGCCGAAATCCTGGTGCTCTGATGAACAAACGGTAGCGTCAGAGAGCCTTTACTGCCACGGCAAGCCACCACAACCGAAAGCAACTCGGGGAAGACAGACTCTGCTTGCTCTTCCGCACCACAGTTCATCTTCCAAGGAAGTCAGGGCAGGAACCCTAGCTTGAGTCAAGGTGACATAAAAACTAGCCAGCACACAGCGCCCACAGAAATGACTCCATGACCCCATTGAGGAAAGGGAAAATTCAGGGCTTCTTCCGCTAGTCTGGCTTGGGGAGTGAATGGGTGGGCAACAGCGGAGTGGGAGACAATAGTTCCGAACAAGAGATGCCATGACCCCAGAACAGTCTGACACACCCTAGAGCTGGAAGTCAGAGACAAGACTGGGCTGGTGCCTTCTCCGGCACACGTAGGGATTGAGGGGGTGATGCTCTCTTGAGGCCTGTGAAGACAGTGAGCTCAGTGCTGGACCTGGGAAAAGGAAGACTAGAGAAATGTCTGAGGAGAGGCTGCAGCCAGAGAGGAAGGGAGGAAACCCGGGGACTAGCTGAGACTGCACAGAGAGAAGACGCTATTTTGGGCGGGAAGAGTGGTGCAGTGTGGGTAAGACCGGCTGCTGGGAGCCACGGCATGCTCTGAGGGATCCCGGCAGAGCACACAGTGGAGGAAGCGAATCTTGGCTGGGGATTCAGGAGGGGACAGTCTGAGCCCTGTGGACAGACACACTCAAAACAGTTTCTGTCAGCTCCTCAGTGTTTTCATTCAAATGGAAATCAGTACAGGGGCCAGGATGGTTGGCAGACAGACAGGCCGACGGACCAACCATCAGGAAGTCATATAAACTGGGAGTGGCTAGGTTAGGAGGTTCCAGAGACAGGAGAGGCAGTTGAGATAAGTGGCTATATCCTTGGTGCCCAGAAGGTGGCAGCACGTCACCACTCTGTAGGACCACGAGGGCTTCTCTTCCCCCTTCTCTTCCTCTTTCTTCTTTTCCTCCCTCCTCCTCCTCCTCCTCCTGCTCCTCCTCCTCCTCTTCCTTTTCTTTTTAAGACAGGGTTTCTCTGTGTAGCTTTGAGTGTCATGGAACTCACTGTGTAGACCAGGCTAGTTTTGAACTCACAGAGATCCACCTGCCTCAGTCTCCTGAGTGCTGGGATTAAGGGCATGCACCAACACCCAGCTACATTCGTCTTATTTTAAAACAGTGGTTCTCAACCTGTGGGTCGCTTTTTTGGGATTGAATGGCCCTTTCACCGGGGTCACATATCAGATATCCTGTATATCAGATATTTACATCAGGATTCATAACAATAGCAAAATTGCAGTTATAAAAGAGTAACAAAGATAATTTGTGCCTGGGGTCGCCACAACATGAAGAACGGTGTTAAAGGGTCTCAGTATCAGGAAGACGGAGACCCTTCTTCATTCTGTTGTAGGACATAGCAGCTACCTCAATGCTTCCTGCCAGGGATGGTCTCTTTATGATGTGACTGTGACATTCCTCTAGTGGAAGGAAGTCTTGAAGTCAGTCAAGCTTGTGGCAACAACAGAAAGGCATTTTGTTACTTCTCAGGACAAAGCATAAAAGGCAACAAAGTTTCCATCTCTGAAGATCTTGGAGCCCAGCCGCCATGCTAGGAGGAAGCACAGGCAGGTTCTGGCCCTCAGAGCTGTCTATCCTTGAGCTACAGAGCAAGATCCTGTCCAAAATAAACAAAGTACAGTAAAGCAGGTCCTTACTCAGGTGTCTGACATAGTTCAAAGGCTTGGCACCTGAGCTAGTTAAAGAGAAGTGTCTCCTCCCACTGGAGCCAGGTGCTGGCTCTTCCAGCCCTGGCAGTGTTACTGTGGAGCAAGCGTTCATCTGCTCTCTGTCCCTCTTTCCTGGGCTTGAGAACTGGGTGAGAAGAGAGACGGGAGAGTACTCCAAGAGACCATTGCGTCCCATTACTACTGAAGGTGAAACACGCCACCCAGCCGTGACCCTGGCGCAGTGAATGTTTTGAGTCCAAATGACTGATGAGTAGATTCAAGGAAAGTTTTCTGTTCTCCTCAATTGCCTGAAACAGTGTATCCCTTCACCCGGCTCTGGGGTGGCTGATCTTCATGTCAACTTCACTATGTCTGGAATGAACTAGCACCCGGAAATGGAGGGCACACCTGTGAGAGATATTCTGCCTGGTTTGAAGGGGGTGAACCCACTTCTGGTCTAGACCTTTGAGGCAGGAAGGCACACCTCTGATCTCAGGCATGAGGAGGGAAGACACACACCTTTAATTAGGTCCCGCCTTCTGGTGGCAGCCTTCACAAGGACAGGGAAGAAGGAGCTTTTGCTCTCTTAGCCTGCTTGCCCTCATCTTGCTAACTTGTCTCTTCCTTCACTGGCATTGGAGCTGATTTTTTCGGGATTCCAGCGTCTACTGAAGACCAGCACAGACACTCAGCCTCGTGGGACTGAGCAATTACTAGATTCTTGGGCTTTCTGTTTACAGCTAGCCATTGGACCACAGCCTTTGATCCAGTCCTTTCCCGTGTTTATGTCTAATTTCACACAGCCATCCCTTCCTATCCTTATGCCAGGAGAGATAAACACTAAGTCAGTGAGACCTTCACTAAACTGGAAAGCACCAGAGAAATCTTTATAATGACCTTCCTTTATCTGTTGGGTTACATACATATACATATGTGCATATGTATGTGTATATGTGTATGCATATACATACATTCATACGCCTACACACACATACATTGATAGACACACACACCCCTCTGAGTCCACTCTTGTTACTTGTGTGACTGGTTTTAAGACTGGGCACTCTGTGTTGAACAACCAATGGCAGGGCTCATTCCTGGGAGAGACAAATTCTCCTCCCAGCAGTCAATAGCGGCCTGTAGTTCTTTATTAGGGATAGCACCTTGCAAAATCCCCTTCTTTCACACTGACTGGTC
>NC_022012.1:92237692-92240514 GCF_000317375.1 Microtus ochrogaster
TTCCACACTGACTGGTCCCTGGATACTGCTGTTGTCCTCTTCCACACTGACTGGTCCCTGGACATTGCTGTTGTCCCATTCTTGCTCATGCAGCATTTCAAGGGGAGAGTGATTCCCCGCAGATGTCAGGGTTTCCTGGTTCTTAGGATCTTTCTGCCCCCGCTTCTGAGACGCTCCCTGAGATACAGATGCAGGAACCTGTGGTTTGGATGTATCTGTCGGGGCTGGACTCTCCACAATCTGTTGATATCTGCGTGTGTCTAGTTGTTGTGGTTTCCCGTGCTGTCTCCATTTGCTGTGAAGAAAGACTCCTTTGATGAGCGTGGGAGCTACACATCCAGCAAAGGAGGCTGTGCACAAAGAACACGATCTATTGCTTTTTATTTTATGCAAATGAGTGTTTCTGCCAAGATTGACGTCTGTGAGCCACGTGTGTGCACTGCCCTTGGAGGCCAGAAGCCTTTAGGTGACCGAGAATCATAGTTGCAAGTGGTTGTGAGCCACCACATGGGTGCTGGGGACAGCTCACAGGCAGCCAAGAGTCCTGACTGCTGAGCCATTTCTCCAGCCCCAACCCAGAATTTTGAAGAGTGATGATTCTCTTCCTCCCATATTTTACCTGTCCCTAAGCATAGCACCATAGCTGAGTGTGTCGTCGTGGCTACCCAGCGACGCTCATGTCCTACAGTCTGGAGGGTCACAGACGACTCTAGTTCCTGAGGGCAGCGCTCCCTCTCTCTCTCACCATCTGGTTGACAGCCCTGTGAACCTGCCCTCATGGAGAGAGTCAACTTGGGTCTCTCTTCTCTCTCCTCTTGCCTTTTTTTTTTGAGACAGAGTCTCACTATGTAGACCAGTCATGGAACTCAGAGATCCACCTGCCTCTGCTTCCTGAGTGCTGGGTTTAAAGGCGTGTGCTACCACATCCAGCTTCTCTCTCTCTCTCTCTCTCTCTCTCTCTCTCTCTCTCTCTCTCTCTGTCTCTGCATGTTGAGAATGAGCATGCACTGTGGTGTGGAGGTCAGAGGACACCATGCAGGAGTTGTCCTCTCCTACTGTGTAGGGCTAGGAATCAAATTCCAGTCATCAGGCTTGGTGATAAGTGTGTTTACCTTCTGAACCGTCTGTCTAGCTATCCATAGCTTCTCCATAGAGACTCTCCAAACAAATAGGACAGAAACTGTCCAAGTTAAAAAGTCTTTGGCTTGGGCTGGAGAGATGGCTCAGTGGTTAAGAGCATTGCCTGCTCTTCCAAAGGTCCTGAGTTCAATTCCCAGCAACCACATGGTGGCTCACAACCATCTGTAATGAGGTCTGGTGCCCTCTTCTGGCCTGCAGACATACACACAGACAGACTATTGTATAAATAATAAATAAATATTAAAAGTCTTTGGCTTGCCGGGCGGTGGTGGCGTACGCCTTTAATCCCAGCACTCGGAAGGCAGAGGCAGGCGGATCTCTGTGAGTTCGAGGCCAGCCTGGTCTACAAGAGCTAGTTCCAGGATAGGAACCAAAAGCTACAGAGAAACCCTGTCTCGAAAATAAAAAAAAAAAAAAAAAAAAAAAAAAAAAAAAAAAAAAAAAAAAAAAAAAAGTCTTTGGCTTTTTTATCTGTCTTTTGTTGGCTCTTGTCAGCAGACACCAAACTCGCATTCTGGTTTCCCTCCTTTGGGAGCCCAAAGGTTCTTGTACCCACAGATATTCAGGGAAACCATAAATGTTAGTCATGATTTTTTTCCCTCAAAGGAGAATTACCTGTTCTTCATTCAGAAGACTGGGAACTGGAGGTGATTAACAGCCTGATGATCTGTGTTATCTGTTAGTCCAGGTCATAGCAAGCTCCTACAGCCAGGACCAGAGGTGGCTAGTAATCTAAATGACCTTACAGCCAGAAGCTCCCCCCAGCTCTCACAACCAGGACCGGCTAACAGCCCTCCATGCTATCTGTGTGACCGAGACCAGGCCAGATTCTCCCTTAGGCCCTTGAGCTAGCCTATATCCAGAACACATCTTCTTGGAAGAAATGACACGTATGTTGAATTGAGTTTTCATGTAATTATGCTTTTTGTGTGGACTGGGGATTGTATTAAGCAGGAAACTCCACCCCACCCCCAAACTGTACTGTGTTTTAACTCTGCTGCCAACGAATCGCCTGGCATCAGACTCCCCCAGTCTGATTTTCATTCTCGCTTCTTCACAGTTTGCTCCCCTCCCTGGACACCTGCAGGGTCCCTCTTGTCGTCCCCCCACCCCCCTGTTAAAAATGTTGTCCTTTGTCCCTTTGGTAAATTATAAATCACTGTTTAAACAAAGCATTTGAGAAAGTGATAAATATAGAAGGTAAAATCAACAATTAAAAGTAGGGTTGGTGCCTGGGGCAAGAAGTCAGGCCAGTCAGACCCAAGAAGCAGTGAAAATAAGATATACAGAGAGAAAGAAAAGTAAAACACCCTGAGGCAAAAGGCAGATAAAGAGAAGCAGGTTAATTTAAGTGAAAAGAGTGTAAACTAGGCCAAGTATTCAAAACTAAACAAAAAAGTAGAGTTGGGATGTAGCTCAGTGACAGAGTACTTGTTTAGCATCCCTGAGGCCCTAGCTTCACCACCCCACCAGTAGCCAAAAAGTATAATTAGAAAGAACATATCAGCGTCAGGTAGTGGTGGCACACACCTTTAATCCCAGCACTAGGAAGGTAGAGGCAAGCGGATCTCTGAGTTCGAGACCAGCCTGGTTTATAGAACGAGTTCCAGGATAGACAGGGCTACACAGAGAAACACTGTTTCAGAGAGAGAGAGAGAGAGAGAGAGAGAGAGAGAGAGAGA
>NC_022012.1:92240614-92244544 GCF_000317375.1 Microtus ochrogaster
GCCCATCAGGGGTGCTGTGAAGATGCAGCGATTAAGAGGACTTCCTGAGAAGCCCTTTGAGCCGGAGTTCAGAGGCCAGCACCCTCCATGAATGACTCATAAACACCAGGAACTCCAGCTCCAGAGGACTCAGCAGCCCCTTTGGCCTTCACAGGACCTGCTAACATGTGCATGCACAGAAATAAAATGAATACATCTTTGGAAATGTAACCACCACTTCTTCAGTGTGCCACTGATAAGCTTCTCATGCCCCAGTAAAAATCCTTTCACCTCTGCTTGTGCAAATGACCGGGGATGGAAACAGCTAAAATTCATGGTGCTTGTGTCTGAGACCATGCCAGTCTTTCCCTTGCTCACCCTGCTGGGATGGAGACTCCCTGTTCCTTTGTTGCAAAGCAGCATACACGCTTGGCATCCTGCCTTATTCCTGTGGCTGTGATAAAATAACCCTAAACAAATCAACAACGAAAATAAACCAGCAACAATTCAGGGAAGAAAGGCGTTCATTCTAGCTTAGGATTCCAGGTTACAGATCACTATTGTGGCAAAGGCAAGGCAGGAACACCAAACAGCTAGTTACAAACACAGCCACGGTCGGTCGAGAGCAGAGAGAAACGGATGCACACAGGCGGTCGAGAGCGGAGAGAAATGGATGCACGCGTGCCGCTCTGTCTCTTGTTGGCTTGTGTTCAGCCTGATTTCTTCACTCCTAATAGTCCAGGATCCCCTGCTTGGGAGTAGTGCCACTCACAGTGGGCAGGACAATCCCCCAAGACATGTGCACAGGCCAACCTGCTGTGGAAAATCCCTCACTGAGACTCTGGCTTGTAGCAAGTTGACAACTGAAGTTGACCACCACACTTGGGAGGGTGTGGTTATTCACAGATGTGTTTATAAAATACCTCCATGCTGCCCTGTGTGTCTGAGCTGGGTCCATATTTTGGAGCTTTATACATTTGCTTTCTGCCTTCTGGACCAGAGGTTGTTGGTAACATTCTGTTGCTCTTCTCTTTGCTTGAAACAGCTTTGTTACAGTTGAAGTTTTGTTTGTTTGTTTTTCAAGATATGGTTTATCTGTGTAGTCCTGGTTGTCCTGGAATTCACTCTGTAGACCAGGCTGGCCTCCAACTCACAGAGATCCCCCATCTCTGCCTCCCAAGTTCTGGGATTAAAGGCGCGCACCCTCACTGCCCAGCTTCCGTTGAAATTTAACATGATGTGCTGGAAGGTATTTGAGATTGCCTCTTCATTTTGGGTGTCCTGAAACTTGACCATGAAGCTCCCCATGGTAGGTTCCTCCCCGTCTGTCTTTTCTTCTCCCCTTGGGCACGGGATGGGGCATTCCAGTTGGATATTGTATCTTGGAATGAATCCAGCTTTGCACTTCAAGCATGAATGGGCACCGTGGATCCCCTAGATATTTCTGCAGAATCAACAGTAAAATTGAGAAGGATGAACTTGGACAGAGAACGGAGACAAACATTCAGGGAACCGAAAGTCGGAAAGTGCTGACGGGCGATTCCAAACCTGTGGCCTCTGAAGCCTCAGGGGTGTCACCCTCCGCTTCCCGTGGCCTTCCCTCTGTCCTCACTCACGTGCTGCCTCCACATCTTACCTCTGTTTTCAGACGGCCAGAGAACCTTCCCCACAGCCCTGCAAGCCATCACGTCCATCGGTACTTCTGGAAGAGCTGGAAGACCGTCTCCATGAGGTCCTGCTCCTCTCTGGTACCCAAATGCTGTCTTCTTTCCCATCACCACGGAGCAATCAGCTCTACTTTTAGCTTAGCTGTGATCTGCTCCTCCTGCTCTGCCTCAGGTCCATCCACCTTCCCTGAAGGACGTGGCTGCTGTGTCTCCTGAGCCACACTTTGTCCCCCTCTAGCACATGTGTAAACTAACACACTCCGAACAAACCTCCCAGGCTGTGTGTGGTGGTACCCACCTGTAATCCCAGCACTCTGAGGAACTGATGCAGGAGAATGTCCTCAAGGGCATGCTCCTGCTTTGGGCATCAAAAGTCCTCTGAGGAAATCCTCAGCCCCGGGGAAACCAGGATGGCTGCCATCTTTCTTCTGTGGCCTCTGCTTCTCCTTCCTGTTCTCCTTCTCATTGGCTGCTCTCAACGAAGCGAGGCTAACCCTTTCACAGATTCATTCTCCACTCAAGCTCTTCCGTGGCATCCTGCCTTACTCAGAGAGAGCTGATGCTGATGGGGTCAGTGGTCTACAGACTACAGGGCCCACAGACTCACAGGCAAAGGGAAGGGATTCAACTTGAGTAGACTCGACATTGACATATCTGTGGAACATTCAACTGGCAACATCCAGAACCAGAAGGAGGATCAAGATCATATTCTGGGGGTGGGAGAGCTCTTATTGTGTGAAAAACAAGGACAGTTACCCATGGAACGAATTCTAGGAAATTAGAGGTGGGGGTTGGCACAGTTGGATCTTGCCTAGCACCCAGGAAGCTATGCACTCAGTCCCCAATGCCATAGAAACACAAATGGAAGCGTATATCTAGAATCCCAGCATTACACGTTACCTTCGTATTTGTTGAATCATGTCTTTTTTGTGTTTTATTCTTTTATTGATTGTAATTCTGTTAAGGATATACGTCAAGCATGCAAGGGTTATTCGTGCCTCCCATTGGCCTCAGGATAGGAGAGCCCGGAACTGAGGACACCCTCCACCTTTTGAGAGCCCAGTAATCGTTCACCTTTTATGGGACAGAGAACTGCGACTCCACCGTAGTAAGAGTCTCTGTCCCTCACTGTCAGTCACAGTGCTGTGGCAAGGTCCAAACAAGGCTAGGAGTCGTCTTCTTGTCTCAGACTACAGACTGGCTTATCCCGGCTCTGGATGCTAATTCTGGCCAAGAAAAGGGGTGAAGTTACAAAACCCTTCTTGGGTGAGGAAGACTCGGGAGAGGATGGAGCAGTTTCTTGACATTTTTTAAATATTTATTTATTTATTTATGTATTATGTATACAATGTTCTGTCTGTGTGTATGTCTGCAGGCCAGAAGAGGGCACCAGACCTCATTACAGATGGTTGTGAGCCACCATGTGGTTGCTGGGAATTGAACTCAGGACCTTTGGAAGAGCAGGCAATGCTCTTAACCACTGAGCCATCTCTCCAGCCCCCAGTTTCTTAACTTTTAAAAATGATTTTATAATTTTATGTGTGTGGCTGTTTTACTTGCATGTGTGTATGTGTACCATGTGCGTGCACGCCTGGTGCCCAGTGAGGTCAGAAGAGGGTATTGGATCCCCTGGAACTGGAGTTATAGACAATCGTGAGCTGCCATCTGGGTGCTGGGGATTGAACTCAGATCTCTTGTAGGAGCAGGCAGTGTTCTTAAACCCTGAACTATCTCTTTGGCCGCTGACATAGTTTCCTGATGAAGGTGTCAATCACATGGAAGACACTGAGCACACCTGCTGCCTTCTGGAGCTGTATGTCACGTTCCCATAGAGCCGTGTGTGAGTGTGTGTGTCTGTCTGTCTGTCTGTGGTCATGGGTACCATGCACATGTGTGGGGCCAGAGGACAACTTACAGTTCTCCAGTCATGTGGGTCCCAGGGATTGAGTTCAAGTTGTGAGGCTTGGAGGTGTCAGCACCTGAGCATGCCGAGCCACCTTGCTGGACCCAAGAGCAGTTGTTTGTCTGTTTAATGCTTTATTTTTATTTTATGTGCACTGGTGTTTTGCTTACATGTATGTCTGTGTGAGGGCATAGGGTACCTCAGAACTGGAGTAACGGAGATTTGTGAGCTGCCACTTGGGTGCTGGGAGTTGAACCAGGGTCCCCTGGAAGAGCTGCCAGTGTTCTTAACGCCATCTCTCCAGCCCCCGCCCAAGAGCAGGCTTGTTTTGTTTTTTGTTTGTTTTTTTGAATACAGGGTCTCTCTGTGTAACAGCCCTGG
>NC_022012.1:92245694-92247536 GCF_000317375.1 Microtus ochrogaster
GGCCAGCCTGGTCTACAAGAGCTAGTTCCAGGACAGGAACCAAAAGCTACAGAGAAACCTTGTCTTGAAAAATCCAAAAAAAAAAAACATCTCCTTTTTTACTTTTGTTTTTTTGAGACAGGGTCTCACTATGTAGCCCAGCTTGGCCTGGAACTCACAACCCTCCCCCTGCCTCTGCCTCCCAATTGCTGGCTTTATAGACATACACCTTCATGTTCAGGGGATTATAGGTGTCCACCTCCATGTTCAGACAGGATTTGGTTTCCTCCATGAATAAGCAGAGGCCCAGAGAGGACAAAGGACAACTCTCTATCTACAGGGCAGAGCTGGGATTAGACCCTGGGTTGTCAGGGTGAGGCCATCAAGATAAACACTTTCAGGAGATGCACTCCCGGCCACACAGGTGCCCTCAGCATCCTGACTCTCTCTTGGCCCAGCCCAGAGAAAACACTGCTCTCACCAGGAGGGAGAGATTATTCCAGTTTGTAGGTTCAGGATGAGGAGGCACGATGGAGAGCTCCCCCATTTGGCTGCCTCAGGGAGAAGCAAGGTTCTAGGGAAGGCTGAATGCCTGCTTTCCCCAAGACGAGGGACCTGGCCTCCTGAAGTACCTTGAGTCATCATCCTGCTAAACTCAGGCTCCCTGGGCTGGTCAGGGCCTCCTAGCTGGTTATCTTCAGCTGGTTGCTGATGGTTGCAGCATTTCAGAGTCTCGCAATGGATACTTCCCGATTCCCCTGACACAAATAGGTTAGTCTGTCTAGTTGGCTCTAGCCTTGCATAGACAGGACATGCAGGGTTCCTCTTTTTCTAGTTCCCCAGGCTGCTGTCTGCTTCATGGAAAATTGCTTGCTAAGAACTTTGCCACAGGGGAAGCTTAAGAGACAGCAATGGCTTAAAAATAAATCTCCAAAGATGGCCGGTGACCCTGGGCATGTGTGTGTGTTTCCCGTCTCTTCAATGCCAGTATTTTAGAGGCAGAGGCAGGAGGACATGGATGGAAATGTCTTAGCCAGGGTTCCCATTGCTGTGATGAAACACTATGACCAAAAGGGTTTGTGTCGCTCAAGGCTCCATATAGTTCATCTTCAAAAGCAGTGAGGGCAGAACCTGGAGGTTGGAGCTGTGGTGGAGGCCATGGAGGATGCTGATTACCGGCTTGCTTCCCATGTTTTCCTGTAGAACCTGGGACCACCAGTCCAGCGTTTTTCATGGTGGCCGTTTTAAGAGAGTAGGGTTATTCTAACAGCACAGGGCTGTAAACAGGCCACCATCCTCTCTGCTTCAGACCTTGCTGGCCCTTGGTGTGATGAATGAGTTTCCGTTAGAACTTGGATATTGGTTATTACAGTCTAAGCCTCTGACCTCACCCTGACCTTCTGTTTCAGTTGGTGTCTAGGGCAGCGGTGGCACATGCCTTTAATTCCAGCACTCAGGAGGCAGAGACAGGCAGATCTCTGAGTTCGAGGCCAGCCTGGTCTACAGAGTGAGTTCCAGGACAGTCAAGGCTACATAGAGAAACCCTGTCTCAAAAAACCAAAACCAAACCAAAAAGCAAAAGCAGAGAAAGAATCAGCTGGTGTCTGTTGGCAGCAGCCTGGAAGTGGCGGGGGAGGGGGTGGGGGTCACTGCTCATTACAGGGGTAAAGGCAGAAGTCCAGCTGATACCTGGGGCCGGGAACTTCTTTATTATTGCGTGGATGTTGGGCTCCCATCAGATCTTCACTGGCTCCTTGGCCGGAAGCAGTAGATTCCTCTTACAGCCCTGAAAGCTGCCTGCTTGTGAGGGAGTCCCTTTCCTGGTCCTATGACTAGAGACAATTATCTCCTTCCTTCCTCCCT
>NC_022012.1:92247863-92250968 GCF_000317375.1 Microtus ochrogaster
CATGGGGATTGAACCTGGGTCCTCTGGGAGAACAACCGGTACTCCTAACTGCTGAGCCATCTCTCCAGCCCCTGGTACACACTTTTAATCCCAGTACTTGGGAGGCAGAGGGAAGTGGATCTCTATGAGTTCAAGTCCAGCCTGGTCTACATATCAAGTTCCAGGACAGTCAGAGCTACATCATGAGGCCCTGTCTCAAAAACAAAGGTCAGTTGTAAGTATAGTCTTTAGAGACTCAGTAAGTCTGATGGGCTTGGATTCTGTGGGTTAGCACTTCTGTGAAAGGGGGCTGTGCAAGGGAGGGGCACTACTTCCTGAGAAAGGCTACCAGCATAAGGATGTCCGAACAGTTGTGGGTGTGACTTATCGCTAAGAGGTGAGAACACACCCCGGGGCCTGTAGGGTGGGGGTGGGGCACTGCAGTAGCTCTGGGGCTTCCCTGCTTCAAGATTCAAAGACTCCAGCTGCAAGGTTTATCTGCTCTCTGACGTCACAGGCCTGTCTTCCCAGCTGAGATTTCATGACTCAGGGGAAAATAAAGGCGATGATAACTACTGATGAGTTAGGGTGGCCCTGAGCCATTGGAGGAGGCTCTCAGGGCTTTGTCAGCAAGGTGCTTGCCTTGTGAGTGTGAGGACCTGAGCTTTACACACAATACCCATAGAGAAAAGCCAGACAATGGTGCTATGTGATCCCAGCCCGGGAGGCAGAGACAGGCGGATCCTCAGTGCAGGACTGGCGGGCTGACTGTGCACACAAGCAGTCATTGGAGAGGAGCGAGCCTCAGCTGAGAAAATGCTTCTCTAAGACTGGACTGCAGGCAGGCCTGCAAAGCATTTTCTTAATTAATGAGCAATGGGGGAGGGCCCAGCCCTTTGTAGGTGGTGCCAGCCCTGGGCAGGAGGTCCTGGGTTCTATAAGAAAGCAGGCTGAGCAAGCCATGGGGAGCAAGCCAATAAGCAGCACCCCTCCATGGCTTCTGCATCAGCTCCTGCCTCCAGATTCCTGCCCTTCCCTAGTTCCATTCCAACCTTCCCCAATGAGGAACAGTGATGTGGAAGCATAAGAGAAACAAACCCTTTCCTCCTCGACTTGGTTATGGCGTTTATCACAGCACCACCACCCTGACGAGGACAGCCTAGTCGAACTGGCAAGCTGGTCAGGTTCAGTGAGAGAGATGGTCTCAAGAAGAAGAACGATTGAAGAAGACACCACGTTTGAGCTCCAGAGATGTGCACAAATGTGAGTGTGCACTTGCACAGACATTCCTCCCACACACACTCACACAAACATATTTACACACACTCGTACATATATTACACACATACACATTCACATACACTCACACACATACACACATATTCACATACACATTCTCACACACATACACACATACACGTGGCACACATACACACGGAGTGACTGGAGAGATGGCACAGCAGTTAAGAACATTTGCTGCTCTTACAGAGTTTGGTGCCCAGCACCCATGTGGGCAGCTCACATCTGTTGTAACTCCAGCTCCAGGGGCTTTGATGTCCTCTTTCTAGCCTCTGAAGGCATCTGCAAACACAGGTGCACCCCCACAGGGCACCCCATACATACGCAGGTTTTGAGACAAGATTTCTCTGTGTAGCCCTGGCTATCCTGGAACTCACTTTGTAGACCAGGCTGGCCTTGAACTCAAAGAGATCTGCCTGCCTCTGCCTCCTGAATGCTGGGATTAAAGATGTGTTCACCACTGCCCAGCTTTTTTTAAAGTGAAGTTAATGGGTGTGAGGCAGGAAGGCCAAGGCCTCTAAAGGTGCAGTGCGTGGATAAACAATTTAACAACAGCCTTTGGAGGGACAGACGGAGGGGCCACACTAGTCTCTAGAGCGGTTATCTGAGAGCCACGCTAGTCTCTAGAGGGATTATCTGAGAGCCACACTAGTCTCTGGAGCAGTTATCTGAGAGCCCCATCACAGCTCATATGCCTCATTGCCCAATGCTACAGAATGCACGTGATGGAAACCCAATTAAAACTGAAGTAAAAGCCGGGCAGTGGTGGTGCACACCTTTAATCCCAGCACACGAGGCAGAGTCAGGCAGATTTCTGTGAGTTCGAGGCCAGTCTGGGCTACAAAGTGAGTTCCAGGACAGGCTCCAAAGCTACAGAAAAACCCTGTCTCGAAAAACCAAAACCAAACCAAGCAAAAACAAAAACAAACAAACAAAAAGCCCCCAAAACCAAAACAAAAAACAAGACCAAAGTAAATAAAGAAGGGGGTTTACTGGCTTACATAATGAAAAGGTCAGAGTCTGGGTGTGATGGGACTCAGGTCTGTGATCTGTGTCCCTGGTGCTGTGGGTCTTGCATCATCTCCGGGTTCTGCTTTTCTCTGGTCCTTCTCAGTCTCTAGAGCACTCTTCCTTAACTACAGCCAGACAGGGGTAAACACCGTGGACTCCCTTCCGAGGAGCTCAGCAAGGAGCAGACAATGACATTGAGTTGCTGCCCTCTCTGCCTCCAAAGAGCTCGGATCACAGAAGATCACTAAAGGTCTGGTAATGGAACTGTCAATCCCACCAGTTAAGAATAAGACCCCTAACACAATTTCAAACCAGATTTGAAGCAAACTTTCATTAAATACTGACCAGCTGGATGGGCTCTGTCCCAGGTCCATCTCTGGTTTCCTAAGGTTTGCAGTGGCTTAAGAAGGAAAATCCACAATTCATTGCATTTCCCATCAGGTCCAATCAGGGGCAAGCACACATCCTGACACATTTCCTGCCTACACACCTCCCACACATGTGTGAGCCAGCACACGTGGAGTGGTTGAACCAAACTTATTTAGGGAGTGAAAACTTGGCTTGTTACCTCCCATAAACAGTAGCCTCCAGCATTTCAGGAACTCTCTGTCCTTGGGCAAGGGACTTATAGCCCAGGGGCATTTTTGCTTCCTGGATCTCTTAGGCACAGTAATTAGAACTTAAAACGTAACTTTGGCTCTCACAGAGCCCCAGGCATTCTGGGAAGCATTCTGTCAGCTGAGCTGCTGTCCCAGCTGTCCTCCAGGACTTTACATACGGTTTCCTTTGTGGGGAACAGTCTTTCACCATTCTTCA
>NC_022012.1:92251106-92252153 GCF_000317375.1 Microtus ochrogaster
TGTGTGTGTGTGTGTGTGTGTGTGCACAGGCCAGGGGTTGACAGTGGGCCTCTTCCTCAGTTGCTTTTTATCTTATTTTTTGAGACGGGGTCTCTCACTGAACCTGGAGCCCCAGGAAGCCTCCATCTTCCTAGCACTGAGACCTTACAATAGACTTTTTATGTGGTTTTTTGGGGATCTGAACTCAGGTCCTCACGCTTGTCCAGCAAGCACTCCAGCCCCAGTGAATTTTGTTTTTAAGACACACCCATTCTGCATTCCTGATGACTGTACCTCATTACATAGCCATTCTGGCTTCCATCTCTTGGTAGCCTTCCTCCGTTGGTCTTCTGAGAGCTGGGATTGCAAATGTGAATCACCACACCCAGCAGGTCAATGGTGCTTGTCTGAGAGGAAGAGAGTTGGATCCGTGCAGCCTGTGACAGTGCAGGCAACCAATCAGTGGACTTACCCAAAGGTTTCTGAGTTAACACATCACAGAGACACTCACGGAGCCGGTTCACTGTAACTGAGCTATAGAACCAACCCTGGTGTCCCCAAGCAGAGTGTGGACATGGTTTAATCAGTACTGTCATCCTTACATGACTGGGCCGTTCCAGGTTCCAGATGGCAACATTTTTTCCCCCAAAGACAACTTTTAGTGTGTGTTTATGTGTGTGTGTGTGTGCTTCGTGTGTGTATGCTGACAAGTGTGCACACGCTTGCACATGCATGCAGAGGCTGGAAACTGATGCTGGGTGTCTTCTTGAGTCTCTCTCCACCTTAGTTTTCTGACAGGGCTCCTAACTGAACCCAGAGCTCATCGATTCAGCTGGACCAACTGGCCAGTGGGTTCTGGCTACCAGACTCCTCTCCTTTCCCAGCACTGGGGTTGCAGGTGTACGCTGCCGTGCAGGGCTTTTATCTGGTGCTGGGGAGATGTGCTCAGGTCTGCATGTCTGCATGCAAGTCCACCGAGCCATCTTGTACCCTCCTCTATGCCTGGGTTATGCAACACTGGGGATTGAACTCAGGCTTTGTGCGTGTTAGGCAGGCACTCTGCCCTCC
>NC_022012.1:92252295-92252745 GCF_000317375.1 Microtus ochrogaster
AGCTCCTGTAGACCAGGCTGGCCTTGAACTCAGAGAGATCCACCTGCCTCCACCTCCCCAGTGCAGGGATTAAAGAAGTGTGCCACCACCGCCTGGCTACAAGGACAACTTCTTAAGAATACACCCCAAATCTACAAACTTGGGGTCCTTTATAAGAAATGAACTAAATGATCTCAATTGAGGTGTGAGCAGAGAGTGGGTCAGCTAGAGTGTTCCAGAAGGCTAGCCCTTTTCTGAAACCCTTCATGAGTCTCTGATGACCCCTTCTCCTCTTTCCTGCACTTTCCTGGCCTTCTCCACCAGCAGCAGGGAGAGAGCCCAGAGCAAACACTAGAGGAGCCCATCCAGAGACAGCCCCAGCCTGACAGTTAGAGGGCTGGGGTAGGCAGTCACAGCCACAGCCTGACAGAGGGCTGAGGTAGACAGTGTCCCAGCCTGACAGAGGGCTGG
>NC_022012.1:92252870-92263292 GCF_000317375.1 Microtus ochrogaster
CAGAGGGCTGGGGTAGGCAGTGTCCCAGCCTGACAGTTAGAGGGCTGGGGTAGGCAGTCACAGCCACAGCCTGACAGAGGGCTGGGGTAGGCAGTCACAGGCACTGTCCGGGAATGAGGCACTTGGAAGGATCATGACTTTGGCTTTGTCAGTCTGGACTCCCTCCCCAGGACTCAGATAGCCTGTCACGACACAGGTGATACTTAGAAAGACTCACTGATTCCTTAAAAACTGTTGGGGTGCTGAACAGTCTGGCCTCAAACTCACAGAAATCTACCGATCTCTGCCATTTGAGTGCTGTGGTGAAAGGTGTGCGCTACCATGAATGGCTGTTATTCCGTTCTTTTAAAAAATTATGTATGTGGCTGGAGAGAGGGCTCATTAGTTAAAAGCACCACCTGCACATCTAAAGGTCCTGAGTTCAATTCCCAGCAACCACATGGTGGCTCACAGCCATCTGTAATGGAATCTGGTGTCCTATTCTGGCCTGCAGGCATGCATGTAGGCAGAGTACTGTATACACAATAAATAAATCTTTAAAAAATTATGTATGTATGCATATATGTATACATGTGTGTATGGGTCTGTGTGTGTATGTGGGTCTATGTGTGTGGGTATAGGTGTGTGCAGTGGGATTATATGTCATCTATTGTGTGTAAGGGTCTATGTGTGGAGGGGTCTATGTGTATATGTGTACCCACAAATGTGTGGAGGGGTCTTGTGTGAATGTATGTGTTATGTGTACCCATATATATATATAGGGAGCAGAAGTTGATATCGCCAATCTTCCTTACTCTATGGCTCTTTTTTTAAATAATTATTTTTATGTGTAAGGGTGTTTTGCTTGCCATAAATCTATGCACCACATGTATGCAGTGCCCATGGAGGCCAGAGGAATATGTTGGATCCCTTTGGACTGGAGTTAAGGACAGTAGTAAGTTGCCATGTGGATGCCAGGAATTGAACCCAGCTCCTCTAACTCCCACGCCATGTCTCCAGCCTTCGCTATGACTCTTCACCTTGTTTTTTTGAGACAGGGTCTCTCACTGAAGCAGAGCTCACCAGTATCCTAGCCTGGTTAGCTATTAACCCCCTCCCCCTCCATGTCCATCTGTCTCTATCCCTTCGTCTCTGGAGTTACAGATGCGTGCCGCCACACCCAGCTTCTGCAAGCATGCTGGAGAGCTGAACTCAGGTTCTCATTTGTATGCAGAAAGCCCTTCACCCACTGAGTCATCGTCCCAGCCCTGACCATCAGATCTTTGGCTCAGTCTCACTGGGATCCTGGCATTGCTCAGCAGTGCCATCCTCCCGATGTGCGTATTTCCTAGCCTGCACCACCCTAGGCCTGGTCCCTTCAGTTAGAACCAAAAAGAGGCTGGGGGATTAGCTGTCTTCCAAGGGCAATGGTCCTTTGTGGTCCGATCATGCAGAGCAGAGCTTGCGCTGAACCAGCTCCCCTTGACCAGCTTCTCTTGGTCCCTGGGAACTCATTTGTGGGTGAGTCACGGTTTCATCTGTCCATTTTTAGAAAGATACAGTTGGGATTTTGCGTGTAGATGTGAGAGTAAAAACAGGACTTAACCATGTGGGGAGCAAAAGAGAGTTTTGCAACCCAAACCCCAAAGGAGAAGTGTGAGCCTCTTCAGCTTCCTCCTGACAGTGGGGATCAATGTCACCCGCCACTGGGGACCAGCAGGTGGCAAGAGTAAAAATGGGCTCCCTCGTGCCAGGGCAGAATGAGGGTAGTGGAGGCACCTGGGGCTTCTCCTTCTGGGTGCCAGGGTGATGGGTGAAGGCTAGTGCTGGATGGGTGAAGCCACCCACCCTCCTGTGCAAACAGGGCTCTCAGATCTGGTCTTCCAAGCACACAGGGTCTGGATTCTGGAGGAAGCCCCTGCTTGGACCACATTGTGCTCAAAGTCCATGGTGGGAAGGCACGAGGCAAGGGAGCCAGACTTTTCTCGCTCCTATTCCAAGCCAGGGCACCATTCCTCTCCCTCTCCCCCTCGTCCTCCCAGTGTTTTTCTTCCCCTTCTTCAGCCTGATGATGGGGAAGGACTGATAGAGAAAGAGAAAAGAGCCCCGGATAGAGTGTGCCGCATGCATACCTAGCCCTGGTCTGAACCCACGCCTCCCATGGCTCTTCACAGCTCCCCGCATCTCCCCACGGCTTCCCACTTCTCCCCACCTCTTCCCATGTCTCCCCACACCTTTCCATGTCTCCCCACATCTCCCCACTTCTCCCCACCTCTCCCCACATCTCCCCACATCTCCCCACAGCTCTCCATGGCTCCCCATGGCTCCTTACATCTCCCATGTCTCCCCACGTCTCCCCGGGTGCCCTAACAGTAAGGAACGTGGTCCCTAACCCTTGCACAGCCTCCCTCCTTGGGTGTGCCGGGCGGATGCAGAGTGGAGGAGGACTAGGAAGGAGGCGCGAAGACAGCAGGCGCATACTCATGGCTCTCCAAGCCCTCTCTTCCCATCTACTTTGTGAGTCAGCCTTTAGGGTCGCCTTCTCCCTGTTCTTCACCACATTGTTGACAAACAGCCCCTCCCAGCCCTCGTTTCACACAGCTGAAGCACGATTAATAAAAACCCAGAGGCAGATATTGGGGCTCAACCTGAAGACCAGAAAAGCAAAGCAGCCAGACACTGGCTCTTACCTTGACCTCAGTCAGAAAATGGCCATCCTGCCTCCAGGAATCTCAGAATGAGACAAACTGAGAGCTGTCTGTCTCCTCCTGTTTTATAATCCTCTCTAGTTCTGGGATTAAAGGCGTGCACCACTACCACCTGGTTTCTATGGCAACTAGTGTGGCTATTAGGATTAAAGGTGTGTGTCACCGCTGCCTGGTATGTAAGCCTGACCAGTGTGGCTGTTTTGCTTTTCTGATCCTCAGACAAGCTTTATTTATTAACATACAAATGAAATGCCCCCCCCCCAGCTCTGTCTCCACCAACTCCATTGTCAACCTGAGGCTCCCAACACTGCCTGACAACTACCCGAAAAATAGACCTTCCTGCCCCAGCTTCTCTCGGCCCTCTCCTCAGGCCTTCTCAGTGCCAGGCCACAGTTGGAGGGAGGCAGCGATGACTTTCCTTTTCTCTTTGTTGTGTGTCACTCTGTGTACGACACATGAACACTCTTTTTCTGTTTATCGCTCATTCAGAGGTAGAGGAGTGTCTAGGTGTGTGACCTTATATATCCACACACACACACACATTGAGTGTGTCTCAGTGTCAGCTTCCTAGAGGACCTGGAATAGATACAGGTGATGGGTAGGTATCTGAGCGCTCCTATTCTCTCTCTCTGTCCGTATGTCTCAGTGTTAAGGCCTCCAAGGAGGAGTCACTTTGTCCCTGAGTGAGCTTGGACTGAAGTGAGTGAACTCGGCCTTCAGCCCGAGCATTGGTTGGCACCTGGACATAGCTCTCTCTAGCGTTGCCGTGTCTGTCTGACATCTGGCCCTTCCCAAGGCTGCTGATTGCGTTAGCCTCTGGGCATCCTATGTCCTTTACAGATGATGCTTTTGGGGACACACAGTGATGTCACTGACGGTTGCAGCCTAGCCTGAACCTGTGTGCACAGACTTACCCCATTAGGGACGGGCTAGGTCACGCGCCTCAGACGCTCCATGGTCATGCCCCTGCAGATCCTCTCTTCCTCAGTTTTCTGTGACCTGCCTGTGGTCTCTGCTCCTAGAGGTCAGAGGGCCTGCACTGCGATCAGGATGAGGGAGGAAGGCAGGGCGCCGGGAGGCTGGAACCCGCCTTTTCAGTGGTTTGCCATGGTTCCTGACTGGCTGTCTTTTCCTTAGCTACAAAGCATGTGTTTGGGGACTGGAGGAGTGACTCAGCCAGTAGGGTGCCCGCTGTGGAAAATCCAAGGGCCTCAGTTTGACCCCAGGTGTAAAAGGCTGGTGTGCATGTGTTGTCCTTGTACAGGAGAATCAGAGATAGGCAGATCCCTCAGGCTCCTGGACAGCCAGCTTAGCCTAACTGGCGAAACCCCAGTGAGAGGGAGACTGAGATTGTCTCAAAAATCAAGTGGAATGAAGCCTGGGGTTGACCTGTCATACACACATGCACACACACATATACACACAGAGAGACATACACACATATGCACACACATACACACAGACAGAGACATACACGCACATGCACAAACATACACACAGAGAGAGACATACACATACAGGCGAGCGCGCGCGCGCGCGCACACACACACACACACACACACACACACACACACACACACACACGCTGCCCCAACCAACCCATCACAAAAGTCAGCCTAGCCAAAGTGTGCGTTAGGACCCAGTTACTTCAGATCCTGGAACTAAGAAAAACAAAGCAGCGAGGACAAGCTGGTGGGTGTGTCGTCCCACAGAAAGAGAGGACAAAGAGAAACAGGGTGATGCTTGAACCCTCACAGCCAGATGCAAATCTAGAGGGGTCTTGCTAACCCTCACAGTGCCTGGATGTGGAAGTGCCCTGGGCTTCTTCCTCTCTGGTAAGAATATGGGGCCTCTGAGAATGCAAGGAACTGGCTGAGGGCCTCAGGGGAGTGTGCTGAGTTTTCACGTATCTCCCCACCCCCCACAGATTGGAACTCAGAGCTCAGAGGCAGCAGTAGGGTCTGATCCAATTATGCATCGACAGCCAATGACTTCAAATGCATCCTTGCCACGCGAGTGTTTTCAGTGAAATTCCCTGTGTTCTCCTCATCCTGTCCTGTTCAGCAAAGCGAATGAGAGGATACAGGGTACTGATGCATTGTTTGATTTTTATTATGTGTGTGTGTGTGCACGCTCGAGAGCACACACACGCTACGGCACCTGTGTGGAGCTAAGTGGAAGTTGTTTCTCCACTCCTTGTACCCTGTGAGCCGGAGGATTGAACTCAAGTTGACGGGCTTGGTGGCAAGCCCCTTTATCCGCTGAGCCATCTCGCTTGCTCAGTGCAGTTAATTGGTTTGTAGAAAAGGAAGCATTTGTTTCTCTACTTATGTTTCTCAGACCAGGATTGTTTGTTCTTCCCCACATGGAGTCCAGAAAGAGGTTCAACTTTAATGAACACTCTCGGGGTTCAACAGCTGGAATGAGGATCTGGCATCGAAGGAGCAGCAGCTTGGACACCACCCTGTGCTGGCTGAGCAAACCCCACATGCAGCAATGCAAGGCCAGGAAATGTCCTTCTAGCTGTGCTACTGATGTCTTCCCCCCCCCCTCCAGTCTTTGTGGGATTAGCTTGCGTTCTAAAAGCCTGTGTTCTTACACGAATTCACACCTATCCTCCTAGCACTACAGACCCTTCCTTACCCAGAGAAATTCTTATCTCTAAAGTCTTGGGTCAGACATTGTTACCTCTGAGCAAGCAAGCAAGCAAGCAAGCAAGCAAGCAAGCAAGCAAGCAAGCATGTTCTAGATGCTTCCGTCTATAGAGATCAAGCCTAGTGTGGTGGGTACACCTTAAACCCAGCATTCAGAGACAGAGGCAGCAGATCTCCAAGTTCCAGGCAAGCCAGGGATACACACTGAGACTTAATCTCAAAAATAAAATCCCTGAGGGCAGAGTTATGGTATCACCGCCTTGGAAACTTCTCTGGAGCCCAGCTCCTATGTCGTATGGAATATGTGCTTTTTAGTAGCAAATTGTCATTATCAAATGAAGGTTATACATATGCACCAAAATCTAAATGGGACCTAGAGAGATGGTTCATCAGATAAAGACACTTGTCACCAATCCCCACAACCTGAGTTTGATCCCAGGACCTACCTGATGGAAGGAAAACCTTGATTTTTGCAATTTGTCTTCTGAGTTCCTTCATGGGCACACACACATGCATACGCACACACATACACATTTACACATATACAAGCAATTGATCAGTCAGTCAGGGTTAAAACTTTTCAAAGAAGCTGAAACAGCTTTTACTGTGGTTGGCGTTCAAGGTGGTGTTGGAGAGAGACAATATGGCTGCATCTGACAGACTTACAGACACCATTACTTCCTGATTAGTCAAGATGATGATGATGCCTCAGGCTCAGGACTAGTTGGTCTGTCCTATAGAGCTTTTCATGTCCCTCCCCCTTTTTTGAGTCAGGGTCTTGCTCTGTAAACCAGACTGACCGCTGGCCTTGAACTCACAGAGATCCACCTGCCTCTGCCTCAGGAGTATTGTGATTTAAAGCCACGGGTAGACTTTACTTTCTGATAAAATTGTCTATACTTGGAGAGAGGAGCTGAAGCATTCCACACCCTTTGGTGCAGTTATCCCCTGGCAAAGAACTTATCTGGTAGAAATAACTGAACAGAAAAAAGAAAATTCCACAGATTAAAGTGCTGTGAGATTTGTATTTGCTAAAAATAGGAAGGAAACCAAATGTGTATCAACAGAATTATAAGTACAATAGATGTAGTGTAGGTGTGTCTAGCCATGCAGCCCCAGACAGCGGTGACCACGGAGCAACACCAACATAAACTTACTTGAAACCTATGAGACTTTTGAAATAAAAAAATTTATTTACTAAGCCCGGCATGGTGGTATATACCTTTAATACCTTTAAGCACTTAGGAGGTCGAGGCAGGTGATTTCTATGAGTTCTAGGCCAGCCTGGTCTACAAAGAATTTCAGGACAGCCAGGGTTACATAGAGAAAACCTGTCTTGAAAAACCAAACAAGTTTTTCTGGTTTTGTTTTTGTTTTTACTTATTTTTTGTGCATGCATGTGTGTTTACCACATGTTTGTCTGGTGCTCTCAGAAACCAGAAGAGGCTGTTGGATCACCTGGAACTGGAGTTAAAGACCATTGTTAGACACTAAGTGGGTTCTGGAAATTGAACCCCAGTCCTCTGGAGTAGCAGCCAGTGCTCTTAACCACTGAGCCATCTTTCCCGTCTCCCCACTTTGGTAACTAAATTTTGAGGTTCTCAGTTGTGACCACTGTAGAAGACAGCATTGTGTTGCAATGTCAACATGCTGGACGTGCCTGTGAGGGCTGTGGCTCCGTCTGCCGCCCTTGGAACAAACACGCAGACTGCCAAGGAGTTATCAGACACGCCACAGTGAGCCACATGCCACAGCTTCCTCAGTGCCACCATGGGGGGGGGGACTTCTCAAATGGTTATTACAGTGCTACACCGGAACAGAGAGCAATTGGGACCCAGCGCTTTTTAGAAAGCAAGTTACAGAACTGTGCAGTCCCCAGTGAGTGGGTACAGCTGTGAGGGTCTCCTGTGGTTAGACCACATGATGCTTTCGGGTTGAGGGCAGAAAGCAAGCTGCTCTCACAGCCTGGCTCTTGATTGGCATCAGGGAGACGGTTAGGGGTCTGTAGATCTAGGTGCCGCTGAGTATCACTGTGGGAATGGGGGTCTCTTGTCTGGCTGTCTCCTGCAGGCTCCTCCCACTCCATCTGCACTGTCACTCAGAGGCAGCTCAACAGTGCCAGACACAGGGGAAGCTAAACTCCTGGCTGATTTGCCATGGGAGAATAGATGAGGCCACCACTGTCCCTTTTCTATATGTGAGGGACTGAAGCTCTGTTGGTTCCGGTCTCCCCAATTACAAATGACAGACCTGGGATATAAATCCATCTCTTCTCTCTGGGGTGAGATTCTTTCTATCTCCAGCCTCCCCCGGTGGGGGGTGTTGAGAGAAGCGGAGGGATATTGGAAGGGACCTGGCAGCAGCGTGGGTGGCGTCCTTTGGGAAGGAGGAGGAGGCGGTGTAGAGTCTATTTTTAGAACTGCATCTTATGTCCCTGGTCTCAGAGGCCAGGCACTTGAGTTTACATTTGATGCAGTGGTCAGTGGGAGCCCTTGGAATTTTCAGGACATTCTCAAGACGGGTTTAATGAAGGAGCTGGCAGTAGACAGAGGCTGGTTGCTGAGGGGAGAGCCTGGGTCAGTCAGTCCCGTGGTAAGGCAGAGGAGCCAATCTTGTTCTGTCTTATCAGGGTAGTTCCCACCCTCCAATTTCTTAGAAATATATCTTCCTCAACCTCCAACCTTCAGGTTCCAATAATATCTTAGTCAGTTCTATTTCAATGAATGAATGAATGAATGAATGAATGCCCTGGCAATGCTGAAGCATGCACAGGCAGCCCATATATGGCGGTTCTGTTGAACTTGTCCATATAGGGTCTCATGGTCTATGTTGATGAGGATGACTGACCAGGTCTCTTCCTCAAGGGGAATCAAGGGATGGGCACGTGACACAGCTTGGCCAGTGGAAGTCCTTCCCTGGGAATGCTGACCTTGAAATCAGAGAGAGACCAGGTCCTTCTCTGACGCTGAGGCTATGGAATGTGTGTCTGGATGGCCTGTCAGTACTCAGAAGCTGAAGTCCAGAGAGGGGACGTTCTAGCTGGATTCAAAGCTTGCTTTCCTCTCAGTCTGAGGATTTAATCAGCCTCTCCCCCACATGACCACGTGAATGACCCTCACCACCCCTTTGTGACTTCTCCAATCGGGTTAGAAGCCTTGTCACGCGTAAGCCCCAGTGTTCAGCATTTACAGCCAGCAATATGTGTATCGTTCATGAAATGAACATAAAATTTTCAAAAACACTGTGGGGTTGTTTTGTAGGCATCTAGTCCATGTTTCTTGCACATAGGACACAGCAGGAGAAAGTCTGTCTTCGTTACCCAGAGTCAGAGTCAAGAAGTCTGGGTTCGCAGTGGGATCCAGGCTTTCAGAGCAGGAGAGAGTCTGGGTTCGCAGTGGGGTCCAGGCCTTTCAGAGCAGGAGAGAGCCCTCTCCGTCGCTTGTGTAACGAGTAAAGCTGCTCAGGATGCTCTCCTGTCTGCTCCGCTGGGATTCCGGCGTGAAGTTGACATGGACAGGACGGCAGCACAGCACAGCCAGGCACTTCCTGTACAGGTGTCCAAGGTATCTCCTAAACTTTTCCCCAGCAAAGGCGTAGATGAGGGGGTTGAGGCAGCAGTGGCTGAACGCCACTGTCTCCGTCACACTGAGGGCCAGCCTCAGGTCCCTCTTCGTGTCACAACTAGGGAAGAAGTTGTAGAATTTGAGAGTCTCCATGAAGATCACGATGTTGTAGGGTGTCCAGAAGAGGAAGAAAACCACCACCACGAGGAGGATGAGTCGGATGGCCCTGGCTTTCTTCTGATTCTTGCAGGAAAACAGAGTCTGGAGGATTCGGAAGTAGCAGAAGCTCATGACGAGCAGGGGCAGCACGAAGCCCAGGATGTTTGCTTCCGAGTTGCGGAGCACGGGCCAGATTTCCTGGAGGACTTGGGGGTAATCACCCAGACACTCGTTTTCCTTTCTCTTTGTGAACATGAACTGGGGTGCCGCCACCAAGATGGCCGCCGCCCAGACGCCCAGACTGATGGTGACACCATGCTGCACCGTTCGGTTGTTCATGGAGTTGGCGGCCAGGACAATGGCCAGGTACCTATCGATGCTGATGACGGTAATGAAGAATATGCCCCCAAAGAAGCCGATGAAGAAGAAGGCAGTGGTGAGCTTGCACACGGCATTGTGGAAGCCTTCCTCGCTAACCAGGTAGTGAGTCCAGAAGGGCAAGGTGGCCACAAAGAGCAGGTCACTCAAGGCCAGGTTCAGGAGGTAGATGTCGGTGATGCTCTTGGGCTTCCGGCTGTTGGTGAGGGCGAGTACCACCAACAGATTTCCCACCAGACCGAAGGCAAAGACGAGGGAGTAGAAGATGGACAGGAAGACGGTCCCAAAGGCCACAATGTCGCCCACATAACAGGCCTCGGCAGAATCATCGTACTCAAAGTTCTCCAGATCCAATTCCGGGAAGATGGTGGGCATGGTGAGGGCCTGGAGCAGAAGGGGAAACACAGCCACATTAGCCTTAGAAGATTGCAATTCTCTCTGGCTGTGTGCAGACAGGAGGAAACAAACACTGGCTGGGGGTCTACTAAATTCTATCTATTCTATATTCATTCTATCTTTTAAAACATTTCTTATTTTTGAAGCAGGGTCTCAATATGCATCCCTGGAATGCTGTTCTGGAATGCACTCTGTGGACCAGGCTGATCTACAACTCACAGAGATCTCTCTGCCTCCATCTCCCAAGTGTTGGGATTACAGGCATGCACCACCACCACCCAGCAAGACTTGTTTATTTTATGTGTGTAGATATTTTTCCTGCATGCATATTTGTGTACCATGTGTGTGCCTGACCAGAAAAGGGTGTTGGATTCACTGAAATGAATTACAGATGGCTGGGGCCATCATGTGGGCAGCACTTGGGAGACAAAGGCAAATGGATATCCTAGTTCAAGGCCAGCCTGGTTTACAGAGTGAGTTCCAGGACAGCCAGGGCACATGGAGACACCCTGTCTTTAAGAAAACAAACAAATCAGGAGCAGAAGGAGGGGGAGCACGAGCAAGAAACTCAGGACCGCGAGGGGT
>NC_022012.1:92263692-92267164 GCF_000317375.1 Microtus ochrogaster
AAAAAAAAAAAAGAAAACAAACAAATAGACAAACAAACAAACACCTCACTCTGAATGTGGATGGAGCTGTTTCACAGGCTGGGGTCCCAGACAGAAAAGGAGACAGTGAGCAGATCTGCCGCACACTGCTCTCCACTTCCCAACTCTCAGATGCCTGTGAGCACCTGAAGCTCCTGCCACCTCGGCTCCCCAGGGCTCCCAGAATAATCCCATCACCTCCTATAGGGGAGGAAGGGCCACCCTGTTGAGGTCAGAAGGCACCATGAGGCAAAGTTCAGTACTGTCCAGCTTGAGTGTTGCTAAGACCACAGAGACGCTTGTTTTCCTAAGAGGAAAAGCTTGCAGCCTGGAGCCAAGAATGCTTTCCATCACAGACACAGAAGAACCTGTGATTTCTCTCTCCTGTAAGTCACTTCTCGTCGGGTCACCAGCCATGAGGAAAATAACCAGCATAGTCCCCCACTCCTGTTTCACGGTACCCTGGACTTTCCCGGGTTTAGTTCTGTGTGGGAAAGGCCTCCATCCCAACCACTCTGGGTTGACCATCTCACAGCCAATCCAGTAAAGAGGAAGCATTGTTGTAACCCAGGCTCTCTGTTTACAGAGGGACCAGCTGACCCCAGGCAGAGGATGGCTTCAGCCAGCCTGCTGCCCTTGGTTTGAGTGGCTAATCTATCTATCCAGCTATTCCCAGCCCTAACCCATCCCTTATTCTTTTTCTTATTTCCTTAAGGGCACGAATGGGACAAGAGGACATTTCTCCACAGGTTGGGTAATAAAACTGTCCCCTTCCCATTTGTCTCCCAACCAGGGTGTGCTGGTCGCTCACTCCGTACTCCAGGCCTGTTCATCTGTTGCTTGAAACCACAGACAGAACCCTTAGAAGTCTGAAGGCATCTCAGAGCACACTTCCTGGATGCCTCCTTCCCCATAGAAACGGAAAAAAACCGAGATCATGTTTTTTAACAGAGGGAGTTTCCACACCCACCGCACCTTGTTCAAGATGGTTTCACCCAGGGCCACCCATGGCTACCTTCCTGCATCACCTGCCTCTTAGCCAGCCTCTTCGCAATGGACTGGGCTGAGGCTACCTGCTCTGGCCCACCCAGGCTGCGATGGAGCCCTCAACTCTAGGAAAAGCATGGGCGTTCCTTGCTTCAAGCTGTGGGACCCTGCTCTCTGAGGGGGACTCTGCTGCCGCCCACTCAGCATCAAGTTGGTCAGGACCAGTCGCTGCCACACAGCACTTTCTGAACGCAGCCACCATCACCTCGAGACCGAGGCCGTGGCTGTGTGATTACAGCGCTTGCCTAGGAAGCCCAAAGCCTTGGGTTCGATCCTCAGCACCACACAAACTGAGCTCACTGGGATGTGCTCGTGATCCCAGCAGCTGGAAGAGGTGGAGGCAGGAGGGTCAGAGCTCAAGGTTATCTCACCTCACGCCTGGACGCGTAGCAAGTTTCAGTCCAGTCTGGGGTATTGGAGACTCTGTTTCAAATATAAGCTAGGAAGTCAGAAAATAAATCAATAACCCCTAAAACGCGTAATTTCATATGTCTATGGTTGACAGATGAGCAAGCAGGAATTGCTACTTAGTCCATGAGGCTTGTAACACAGGCTTGTCTTCCCTGGCATGGGAGGACATGCCAGGAGGCAATATGAAAGAGGTCATACATGAAGGACCCCAGGACAGTGACATTCTTCCTCCTTCCAGTGTGAAAAGTTAGCAAAGCCGACCCCATGAGGAGGCCAAAGTGTGAAAAGTTAGCAAAGCCGACCCCAAGAGGAGGCCAAAGTGTGAAAAGTTAGCAAAGCCGACCCCAAGAGGAGGCCAAAGTGTGAAAAGTTAGCAAAGCCGACCCCAAGAGGAGGCCAAAGTGTGAAAAGTTAGCAAAGCCGACCCCATGAGGAGGCCAAAGCTGGGAAACACTGCTCTACCTCTTCGTGCCTGGGATCCTTCTCCCAGCCCCACGGCTTCTGTGGACTCACAGAGGTTGGAGCTTAGCCCGTGGGCAGCTTGGGGGTCCCTCTGCAAGACTGGGGTTCAGTCTGATGCTTGACCATGGGCTTTTTCTAAGGAGAGAGCCTATTCCAATGTTACTCACAACAGACACTTGCAGAGACTTTCTGACCTTTAGACACACCCAGGCCTTGGAGACTCACGTAAGGTTGGACCCTGGGCATGGCAGAAATTTGGTATTTGAAGATATGATTTTTTTTTTCACTGACACGAAGAGTGCACCATCTCCTTCTCATTTTGAACATGGGGGAAAGAAAGACGCCCTTTATGAAGCTTTATTCAGTCCAGACAGAGCAAACTGAACTACGGTGAGCCTGAGCAAGACACCAAACACCTGCTTCAACACAAAACCCCGAGAGCCACGTGAGGTCCCATGACGCAAGAAGCTGCCATTTGTCCACTGCTTCCAAAGCATTGGGGCAGGCCTTTGACCTCAGGCTGGCCTTTGCCTCATTATGTAGCCCAGGCTGGCCTCAAACTGAAGATCACCCTAGATTCCTGGCTCTACTCCATCTATAGCCAGGAAGTCCTATCTTCAGGTTCACTTTCCAATCCTCTGAATATCTCTGGTTGGAAAAGGCTGTGTGTAAGAGGGTCTGAGTATCTCTGAAGGGACAAGCTCGCGGTGGGAGCAGCAGTGTCATGGGCAATTCTGGAGACTAAAGGAGGGGAAAAGGAGATCAGATTTTTATTATATATGCTTGGATTTCTGTCTTAGCCATGTAACTATTCTCCACTAGGAAACTATTTTAGTTGATTGGCTTTCAATATTAGAAACCAACAAAAATATGGATTTTATGACAAACTAAATAAGTAGCCATCCAGCACAGTGACAGGCTCTGAGAAAGTGACACCGCCCAGTTGTCTGCCTCCTGGAGGGGAGTTGCAGCAGGAATGCAGGTATCTTTGGTGGCTGTGGGGCCTGGGCCCTAAGACTTGAGAGCTCTGTAGGGACCAGGTGTGCTGAATGAATAGAAACAGTAGGAGACCTAGAGCAGTAAAGTAAGCCTCACCACGAGGGGTCCCAGCAGAGGCTGGCCAGGCATGGGCAGGGCAGCCAGAACAGTCTGGGAAAGGTCCTCTCTCCCCCATCCCAGTGACCACGTCTGTTGGTGGGACAGACACCGTGTCTTCTGGGCAGACGGTGAGAAGCAGCGATGCCTCATCTACGTGAGTCAGCGGTGACGTCTCCTTTATCTACCTGGAAGGGGCTCGTGGGCTGTGTCAGCTCGCTGGGTTCAGCAGATGAACCCCAGAGCACGAGGATTCCACTCAAGGTGGAAACCTCACATCAGCGAAGAACGCGCCCTTCCCCTGACTCATCCTCCAGCCCGAGAGTGAGAGCAAAGTGACTTCTGGTCTGACCTGGCAAGCCTCATCCCATCCCCATCCCCATCCCCATCCCCATCCCCATCCCCATCCCCATCCCCATCCCCATCCCCATCCCCATCC
>NC_022012.1:92267264-92276039 GCF_000317375.1 Microtus ochrogaster
AACGCGCCCTTCCCCTGACTCATCCTCCAGCCCGAGAGTGAGAGCAAAGTGACTTCTGGTCTGACCTGGCAAGCCTCATCCGCTGCCAACACTCTTCCCCATCCCCATCCCCATCCCCATCCCCATCCCCATCCCCATCCCCATCCCCATCCCCATCCCCTTCCCCAGGGTCTCCTGAGATATTCAGAGGATTGGAAAGTGAACCTGAAGATAGGACTTCCTGGCTATAGATGGAGTAGAGCCAGGAATCTAGGGTGATCTTCAGTTTGAGGCCAGCCTGGGCTACATAATGAGGCAAAGGCCAGCCTGAGGTCAAAGGCCTGCCCCAATGCCTTGGAAGCAGTGGACAGTAGAAAGCAAAGGTAAAAACCCGACAAGGTATTCCTCGGCAGGATTCTCTCAGCAGGATCTTACTTCAGGGTCACAGGAAGCGTACTTGGGGGCTGGTATGGGCGTAGCACCAAAGGATGGAGCATCAGCCAAACATCTTACAACTCAGGCAAGAACACAGATCCCATGAGCTTAGCCAGTAAAAGTCTTGCTGTGCAAACATGAAGATATCCAGAACTACTGAAAGAAAGGCTTGTGTGATCATGCAGGTTTGTCATCCCAGCACTGTTGAGGCAGATACCCAGGGCTCATGGGCCAGTCAGCCCGGCCTAATCATAAGCCTCAGATCCCACTGAGAGATGATCTGAAAACAGGGTAGAGAGTACCTGAGGAATAACACGTGAGACTGACCTCTGGCCTCCACATGCATGTACAGACATGTGCACACAGGTGCACCTGAGCATGCCCACACTCATAACCCATCACCATGGAGGGTGGAGGCAGGAGAATTGCTGAGGACTGCTGGCTGCCAGCCTAGCCCCAGGTTCAGGGAGAGACCCTGTCCAAAGGAATAAGGTGAAGAGTGATAGAGCAGGGTACTCCGTGTTTTCCTCTGGCCTCTGGGTGCACACACACGCACATGCACACGCACATGCACCACATACACTCGCTTGCATGCGTGCTCTCGTGCTCACATGCATGCATGCTTGCACACACAAATGTATACATAAATATTCTCACTTCCCCGACCCAAACACATCCATCAAAAACTTCCCACAAATCCCTGGAAGCCGTTCTCAGGCCTCTGTCCTATCTGGCAGATAACCGGTGGTTTTACTAGCTGGTATTGAAACGGGGAGTCTGCGTTGAGCCAAGAAGCAAAGCTTGGAATGTTCTAGATCAGCGGTACTCATCCCGTGGGTCACAACCCTTTGGGGGCTGGATGTACCTTTCACAGGCGTCTCCTAAGACCGTCAGAAAACACAAGCATTTGCATCACCATTCATAACAGCAGCAAAATTACAGTTATGAAGTAGCAACAAAAATAATTTTATGGCTGGGGTCACCACGACACGAGGAACTGTGTTAAAGGGTCTTAGCATTAGGGAGGTTGAGAACCGCTGGGCTAGATCCAAGTAGAAATGACTTCAATACGACCCACTTCATAAAACTTCCTCACCCCTCTCCCGTCCTGGTCCACTTCCTTTCCTCATGCCCGCTCCTTTATTTTTAGCCTTCCTTGTGGGGTGGGGGTGCCCTTACCCAGGCTCCCAATCAGTTCCCCATCTCTAAGCTTCCCTTCTCCTTAGGCGGCCACGTTCTTCTGGCTGGCATCTTCCTAGGAGGCTCCCCCCACTCTTTCGGCTCCACATCCTGCTGATTGATTTCTAAAGCCAGTGTCTCCCTTTAGATCGTCACTCTCCTGGGTCCCTAAGTGTGGCTTTCTAGTTTGTTCTGCGCGTTGAATGCAGGTCCCCATGTCTGCAGCACAAGTGCTCTCCTGACAGAGCTGGGTCTCCAGTCTCTGACAGCCCTGCTTTGTTTGTCTGTTTATTGTTTATTAGCACACGTGTCTCAGGGTTCAGAGAGCAGAGGCTGCAGCAGGAGGGACATTTTACAATGTCCACCCGGTTTCCTGCGCAAGTCAGCCGACCCTCTGTTCCTATAGCTAGCTATGAGTTCATGCAAAGGATTGGGACAGCACTACCCAGCAGGGCTTCACCCAGATCAAAGGTCCCCTGCAAAGCCAAAAACATACACAAGGGAACTCTGACGGGAAAGTACAGGAGTTACCTTCTCTCTCAAACATGCCATTATTTGAGGTTTGACACTTCTCCCTCCCTTTTCCTCTTTAAAGCGCTCTGTGGTATTTGTGTATTTCTATCAAAATAAAACTGTGAAAATTTAAAAGGAAATATTTCGTCACTTTTTTAAGTAATGGAGAAATAGGGTAGCTTTTTAATAATAAAATTCTGGTTAGTGTAGGAGTTTTTGAGGCAGTATCTCCCACCATCATCCATACTGACCCAGAACTCCCTATTTAGTCTCTGTTGGCCTCAAACTCATTGCAAGCTGGGCAGTGGTGGTGCATGTCTTTAGTCTCAGCACTCAGGAGGCAGAGGCAGGCGGATCTCTGTGAGTTAGATGCCAGCGTGGTCTACAGAGCAAGTTCCAGGACAGGCTCCAAAGCTACAGAGAAACCCTGTCTTGAAAAACCAAACCAAATCGAAATAAAACAAAAAACAACAAGAAGAAAAACCCAAGCAAACTCATTGCAATCCTCTGCTTGAGTCTCCTGACTACCCGTATAAAAGGTATGAGCCACCAAGCCCATGTTAATTAAGTCACACAGAGTGTATGAGAAGAGGGGTCCTCGTTCTCAGATGAGCTCTAGGGAAGCCAGGAAGGTGAAGCACACAGCTTATCTCTGCAGGGGAAGGGATGCGTGGACCAGTCCCCCCCCCCCCCCAGAAGGCTGGGAATGGATGTAATTAGTATCCCAGTGATCTGTGTTATCTGCAGGGCCAGGCCTCACCCGAATCTCCCAGCTACTGTGCTCATCCCAGGCTCTCCCTCCCTAGAACTTTATCTTTGTTTCTCAGACAGTAGAAACCATCCCTTCTGCTGTCTGTATAATTGAGACCACACCAGACCCTCAGCCCTTAAACTATAGACCCCATCTTCATGACCACACACACTTTTCAAAAGAGGTTTTTTTTTTTTTTTTTTTTTTTTTTTTTGTGGTCATGCCCTAGCTTTATCGTGCACATGGATGAAGATCATTGTTACTGGGAAACGTTTTTCCAAAATGGTACTGTACTTAAGAATGCTTAAAGAGCGTCTCAGGGTCAGGCTTGAGAAGCTTGAACCAGCACCAGGTAACTAAGTGGTGTTGATCCGATTTCCTCAGGGGGCTCCTCACTCTGATGGTCTTAGCACTGGCAGACAGACTCCCCACAGAGATGAAGGCTAAGAGGCATCATCCAGCCTGCTAAAAAGAAGGGAAGGTCCTTTTCTCCGGTCCCTTTCTCTTTTAGAACTGTCACTTCAGAGCGTTTGTAAATAACTTCTCCCTGGATGTGTGGGTCCTGGAACCCACAGGGCCTTCGGTCCACTGTTTTGGAGGAACACCTTTCTCCAGGACCTGGGCATTGTGATTTAGAAATACGAGCAGCAAGCACACAGCCCCATCTCCCAATTTCTGTGGGGGTGCGGGAGCTTCAGCGCTCGGCTCCAAGCAGCCTCCTGTTGCTAATGTAGAAAGGTTGTTCTCCTAGGGACAGAGCCAATGAACTTTCAAGGGTGGACAGTGAGTTCACATCACCAAGAACGCTGTTGAGGGCTGGGGAACGGCTCAGTCAGCAAAGCACTTGCTCTGCAAACTCTTTGTTGTAAGACCTGAGTTCCAGCTTCCAAATTCATATTAAACTAAACGTGGCTGGGTAGTGGTGGCGCACGCCTTTAATCCCAGCACTTGGGAGGCAGAGGCAGGTGAATATCTGAGTTTGAGTCCAGCCTGGTCTACAGAGGGAGTTCTAAGACAGCCAGGGCTGCACAGAAAAACTCTGCCTCAAAAAACAAACAACAACAAAGCTAAACGTGGTGATGTAATCCAGCACTGGGGAGGTGAAGACAGGGATCCTGGGGCTCCCTGGTCAGACAGCCTGGCCAGATGGGTGAGTTCTAGGTAAAAATAAGAGATCACCTGAATAACCAAGGCGGAAATGCCTGCAGACACCTGATGCTGACTTCACACGCACGCACATGCTGCCAGGTCAGCTTGCTTCATGACCAGCTCTCGATCACCTCAAGGACAGGGATGCAACTGAGTGTGTCTCTGGGCCATGGGAGGGAGGGGTTCCTGTCTCAAAGTCTCCTAGGGCTGGTCGAGGATAGCACACTCTGGTCAACTGAGTCAGCCATAAAGAGACTTTGACATCTTTGACTTCTGTGGAGTCAGAGGAAAATTCAAATGCCAGCTCAAGCTGTGAATAAGTTCATCATGCTGCATAAACTTTCGGTCTGATTAATTTTGGTGTGTGACTTTTTTAATTACTTGCAGGGTTTTTTATAATAAAGCTTAATTTTTGGTGTTGTTGTTTTTTTTTTTTTTTTTTTTTTTTTTTTTTTTTCTTTTTTTGGTTTTTCGAGACAGGGTTTCTCTGTGGCTTTGGAGCCTGTCCTGGAACTCCCTTTGTAGACCAGGCTGGCCTCAAACTCACAGAGATCCGCCTGCCTCTGCCTCCCGAGTGCTGGGATTAAAGGCGTGCGCCACCACTGCCTGGCCCGGTGTTGTTTTGTTTTTGAGACAGGGTCCAGGCTGTTGTCCTCGGAAATGTAGACCTGGCAGACCGTGAAGTCACAGAGACCCTCCTGACTCTCCGGTGCTGGGATTAAAGGCGTGCACCCTGGGCTACAAAGCTCCCTCCCTGGGCTACAAAGCTTATTTTTAAAAAGGAGAGTTAAGTAGGGTATGATGGCTTTAACCCAAGTACTCGGCAGGCAGAGGTGGGAAGATCTCTGTAAATTCAAGGTCAACCTGGTCCATAGGGCGAGTTCCAGAACAGCCAGGGCTACGCAGAGACTCTGTTAAAAAAAAATTCCTGAGGACTTTGAAGCAGACACACGACGGCATGACTGAAGTCCCCTCTAGAGCAGTGGGGCCAAACCGTCTTCTGCTGTGTGAGCTCATTTACGGCACTCAGCTGCAGAAAACCAACAGCTTTGCAAATGATCCTTGCCTTGAGGATGGAGCATGCATCTGAG
Source organism: Microtus ochrogaster (assembly GCF_000317375.1). Lineage (NCBI taxonomy): Eukaryota > Metazoa > Chordata > Mammalia > Rodentia > Cricetidae > Microtus > Microtus ochrogaster. Next base: position 92,272,362 of record NC_022012.1, read on the forward strand.
ACAGACAGACGTCTGAGACAGACAGACTTCTGGATGCGACCCGGTGCATGCAGGAAAGGCTTACATAACCCACCTTCTGTTTCTGCAAGCTGCTCATTTATTCCCACTAGTCCCATTGTCTGGCCGTCATTCTCTTACAGAAATGCGTTTTGGAAATATTGATGAGTTACTGAGTTCTGTGTCTGCTACATGGAGGGGCAACTTCCAGTAACATTTGGGTAAGGGCAGGGGTATGAGGGGGGCTTTGGGGGTCCTAGCGAGGTTCTTTTCATTGTGTGGTGTGCATGTGTCTATGTATGTATTGTGTGTGTTATGTGTATATGTGTGGTTTGTGCATGTGTGTGGTATTTGCATAGGTGTGGTATGTGTTTGCATGTGTGTGCTTGTGGTGAGTATGGGGATGTAAGCATGTGCAGTGCATGTGTGTGGGCGAACCTACTTGTGCGTGTGTGTATCATTCCTCAGCACTTCCTACCTTCTTTCTTGAGACAGGGTCTCTCATTGTCCTGGAAGTTTCTGGGTAGTCCAGGCTGATTGGCCTGTGAGCCCCAGGGATCATTTCTCCCTCCTCAGCGCTGACTTTATAGCACACATGGCCACACCAGGGTTTCTCACTTGGGTTCTGGGGATGGAACTTGGTCTTTAGCCTGCTAGGCGGTTTACACTTTAGGTGCCCCCAGGAGGAAAGGCTGACCCCAGGCTCAGTCAGAAACCCTAGGCTTCCTTTGGTTTTCCTTGGTAGGAAATGACCTAATGACGACCTAAGGATCTCCCGCTTCTGAGACACCTGGGCACCTGTCATCAAGGTTGGCTAGGGCTTGGGCCCCATCGCCCCACCCCAGTCCTCTCCAGCCTGCTTTGGAGCAGTGTGAGTTCACAGCTCATTCTGAGGGCCTGGTTTGGAAGTCTTCAGGCTTAGGACTTCGGGCTGGAGGCTGGGTTGGGGAGGCACAAGTGGCTTCTCTGGGCAGACCGTGCCTGACATGGCCACCCTTGCACAGTGGGCTTGGGAGAAGAAGGAACTAAAAGTTGATCTGGAACTGGGTCAGTCCTAGCATGATGTCTTCTTGCCTGGTCCTATGACTTGGGGTCCTTAACAACTCCTTTGGGAGTAGTCAGTGTTGTTAAGATCCCTGAAGTGATGGAGCTTCACTCTCCCTGAAGCAGCAGACAGAAACTGTTTTTAAAAGTGCATTTATTTATTTTTTTATATGTATGTGTGTACGTTATTGCACATGCTGCAATATGTGGTCAGAGTACATCTTGAGGGCGTCAGGACTTTCCTTCTACCACGCTTCTCTCAGGCTCAAACTCAAGCAGTCAAGCTTGTCACAGGTGCCTTTATCCCCCTTGCAAGCCCTTACTGCTTTTGAAGAGCCAAAGACGGTCCATGCAGTGTGTTTGGGACTTTATATACCACACTCGAACCTTCACTATGCACTCCCTTGCCTGGGTCCTACCGACTCGGTACAGTCAAGCACTGTGCAGTATTGCCAAGGGCAATGTCCAAAGTCCAAAGTTTGGACTGCAGCATCCCAAGGACCAGCAGCACCCCTTCCCCTGTCCTCTCTCTGCCATGGGGTCAGCCAAAGTGCAGGGTGGGTAGGTTTTAACAGGATTAGCATGGGTAGGTTCTTCCCAGGAAACAGAGGTGCATGAAGGGCCAGGTTGGTCAGCCTGGGCCTGACACTATTTTTCTGTCCCAGCATCCATCTGTAAAACCAAGCCAATCCGAGGGGCAGGGGAAGAGAAGCCACTCTGGCCTTCTGTTGTGTGGCTAGTTTTGTTCTCACGGGGGAGGAGTGAGGCACACAGGATTCAGGCAAACTTGCAGGAATCCTGCAGGAATCCTACTCCCTGTCAGGAAGCTGCAGGCCATCTCTGGGGAGAGGAGTCTTACTTGGAGTAGCTGCCAGCAACTGGTGGAGGAGCTCCCAGGACACAGCTCTGATGAGTGGGCACCCACCAGGGTGAGCTCCACTAACTCAAGGGCACGGTCCTGTAGTAACCCCCATAGACCTACAGCTTCACTGGACTAGGCTTGGGTATGGGTTGTCCCTGCTGCCCCAGAGGTCCTATCTGTGGTGGTGACCTATGATCACTTCTGTCTGGAAGTCACCCTACACTCTTTCCTGGGGCTATTTCTGTTTTCCAGAAGCCCCTGAGTCCAGTCACTGCCCCCACCCTGCTGGCTCTCACAGTGCCCAAGGCTCAACAGGTCAGGGCCTGCTCTAGCCTAGTTTTCTCCCCGTAGGCTCAGAGTCCCCTTATGACCTGCCTGAGCGGAATGTTTTCTTATGGTCTGAGCGTCTTTTCGTTTGACTCAATTTCTTCCTACCTCAAGTATTATATTTCAACTAGTTGGGACAGAAAAAAATCAGGGGAATTTGGAGGGAGGGAGGGAAAAGGAAGAAGGGAGGGAGCATTCCCAACTCTCAGCCTTTCTCTGGACTGGGCTATAAATGCCCAGAGCGAGGCTGCAGGCACTTGGGGTCTGTGTTTGCCAGATGATAACACAACCCTTGAGGGAAAGCCAGCTGCAGCTGCTCTCAGAGGGCCTCTGGAAGGGTCTGCCTGTGTCAAGCAGGGACAAGGTCTGTTCTTACCATTTCCTTCCGAAGACCACCTTTCCTAGTGGCTCAGACGCCTGAGTCCTGAGACACGGTTATGAGCATTTATGAAACTGAGGAATGAGCTTGCGCCAAGTTTATTATAAATGCAAAAATGTTCATTATAACAGCTGAAGATGTTACCAGAGTGGAATTTAAGAAAAGGGGAAAAAAGCCCATAAAACTATGTAACTTTGCAGACTCAGGCATAATATTCTTTTAGTTTTTCTCCATATAAATGTGTATTTTAGTAAAAACGCTAAAGTCAGTTTGAACATTGATCAACATCATTATTGTTATTAGATATAGGGTCTCATAAAGCCCAGGCTGGCCTCAAAATTCCTAGGTGCCAAGGCCGACCTTGAGCTTCTGACCCTCCTGTCTCTTCCTCCTGACTGTTGGGACCACAGGCACGGTGGGCACAGCAGGCCATCGTGCCTAACGTATGTGTAGTACTGAGGATTGGACCCGGGGCTCCTTGCACTCTAGGCAAGCACTCAGCACTCTATCAGCCGAGCTACATTCTCAGTATAACACCCTTATTTTTATATTCTCAAGCCTGGGTGCCATCAGGGAAACCGCTGAGTGCCGGCCACTCAGGTCTAGGGATTATCAACTCACAGTTATTATTTCCTTCATCTCCTACTTTATAGCTCAATGAGACTAATTTCATCTGTAAACACTCCTGTGTGGGTCTCTGAGGAATAAGTGCTTTTTAAAGCAAGAAATAAAAACCATCAACACTAATGTTTATAGTTGTTAGTGTTTGCTTGAGATAAGAGGCTCCCAGGGAAGCCCCAGCTGGCCTGGAACTCACACAGAGCCTATACTAGTCTCAAATTTGTAGCAATCCCCTTCCTGCAGCGGTCCCAGAGCTGGGATTAGAGGCATGAACCACAAAGTCTGACTGACAGTACAAATTTTAATCTTTAAAAACATCAACATTTCCAGTCTGGCGGTGGTGGTGCACACCTTTAATCGGGAGGCAGAGGCAGGCAGATCTCTGTGAGTTCGAGGCCAGCCTGGTCTACAAGAGCTAGTTCCAGAACAGGCTCCAAAGCCACAGAGA
>NC_022012.1:92276139-92279266 GCF_000317375.1 Microtus ochrogaster
AAAAAAAAAAAAAAAAATCAATATTTCCTATCACCAAATGTGATTTTGCATCAGGCCCCTCTCCCCTTTTTTCTGATAGTGTTCAACCTGAACCTTTCTTCACAATCCTAAAATGGAATTACTCACACCTCAAAGACTTCTTATCCTCCACCCCCGTTTTATCTGCATCTTAAGGAAAATGAGCACAGAAGGCAAACAGAGTCAGTAACCTGGTTTGCCTGATGGCCCCACCCTAGGTGTGGGAGGAGTCCTCTGTACTTACCTGGGCAGATGGGAATGAAGTGCCACTCAGTCCCCCAGTCCCACGCAAACTCCACCAGACGCCAACACTTCCCTCTCTGAGGGCATCTTTATTTGCGAAGTTAGCCAATAGCGTCTGGCTTCCTGTCTTTAGATGCTGTGGCAAGCAAGCTCAGAAGCTCCAGGCTGGAGACCAGCTGATCACAAGGGAGCCTGCATTGCAAGTCTCAGGCACTGCTGCCTGGGGCAGACCTGGTGATGGCTGGGGGCTGTGTCAGATATCTGCAGCCTCAGAGGCCAGCAGAACACAAGTCAGGCCTCAAGCTTTCATTAGTAGGGGTCTCAGGCAATCTGTGAAAGCCCCTCATCTTTCCATCCATCTTCAAAAGCATCTGGTACTCCCTGGGCAGCACTGGGGTGCAGGCTCAGTGTCCTTGCTGTCTTTCGCCTCCGCATGGTCTCGGTCCCGGCTGAGGGGCACACATCACAGGAGGTTCTTAGGAGGATGTTTTGTCCACTGAGTAGGAACACCACACTGAAAATGTCAGTAGCTCCCCTCCCCCTGTTCACGGTTGAGAAAGCCCACCCCTTAGTCCCTTTTCTGTTTTCTCCTGGCCTCCCTGGTTGCTCACCTTCCCCTGCAGAGGCCAAGGGATCACAGAAAGGTAGCGGTTCTTCTCGGGCTCTCAGACATTGGCCCTTTCCCTATGCCCCATCAGCTACATCGGGGGCTACCCAGGTCAGCTCCTTGCCCTCATTCTGCCCCACTTCAGTTTCTGATTTTTGTTTTTATTAATTCTTTGGGGATTTCACACTTTGTATTTTGATCATGGTCATCCACCTGCCTCCACCCAGATCCGCCACTGTTTCAAACCCACCCAACCTTGTTTCATGTTCATTTCTGCTAACTTTTTTTAAGGTTTATTTTGAATTATGCATATGTGGATGTGAGTGCAGGTGCCCACAGAGGCCAGAGGACTCAGATCTCCCTGGAGCTGGGGTCACAGGCAGCTGTGAACTGCCCGTTATGGGAGCTGGGGACTGAGCTGTCTCTCCTGCAAGAGCAGTTATGTGCTCTTAGCCACTGAGCCATTCCCACAGCCCCCCTTTTATGTTTTTGTTTGTTTTATTTTGTTTTGTTGTTGCTGAGACATGTCCTACGCATCCTGGCCTGGCTCTGTATTTGAAGATGACCTGAGCATCCTCCTGCCTCCACCGGCCAAGGGCTGGGATGTCCCGCCATGTCTCGTTGATGAGATGCTGGGGATCAAACTCAGGGACTTCACACACACTAGGCAAGTGGTCTGCGGGTAGAGCCATCTCCCCAGCCACACTCAGCTTACCCTTGTGCTCCTGTCTTGGATCTGGCCAAATTCTCCCACTTGGAATCCAAACAGTCTCATCGATGCTCATTGCTGACACAACTCCATCTCCAGTTGGGGCCTGGAGATCACCCTGTGCCCATCCATCCCTTTCTGTCTGTCTTCATCTCACCCTCCCACGTACACGAAGAGCAATCCCTGAGCCGCAGCTGTACAGCTTTAACTCCGGGAGCTTCCTCCGCTCCCTGGTCTGTCTGTGAGCTTGCTCTCAACACGATGGTCCCCTTTTCCTTTCCCCTACATTCTGAACACTTCCTCTTCCTCCAGCACACATGCACACGCACATACACTCTCTCGTGTGCGCACACACACACACACACACACACACACACACACACACACACCCTTCCCTGTGCGTGCACTGGCACTGGGAGTGCCTGCTTCCCTGACTCACCTGCTGAGGGCTGAGGAGTGGGCTTGTCCTGTCCACGGGTGCTGAAGCTGATAGAACTCTGTGATGAGTGTCAACACACTTGTGCCAGTTTCCTTGTCCCCACGGGGTGGTGACAGCTGTCCGGATGGACACCCACACACACAGAGGAACACAATATTTAGGAGAGGCACTCTGAGCTCATGGAGCATTCTATTTTAGGGTAGGAAAGGAGGCAAGCCTGCTTTGGGGACCTGAAGGCAACAAACAGTACCTCATTCGTGTGTGTGTGTGTGTGTGTGTGTGTGGTGTTTGTGCCATATATGAATAGTGTATACAGCATAATGAAGACCAGAAGAGGCCACGGATCGTCTGGAACTGGAATTATAGGAAGGTATGAGCCATCTGATGTGGGTACTGGGAACCAGACTTGTGACCTCAGCAAGGCAGTAAGCACTTTTACCTACTGAGCCTCTTTCCAGCCTGCCTGCCTTCCTGCCTGGCAGTTCTGGCTGTCCTGGAACTCACTCTATAGACCAAACTGGTCTCCAACTCACAGAAATCCGCCTGCCTCTGCCTCTGAGTCCTGAGATTAAAGGCGTGCACCACCACCACCCAGCTTAAATTATTTCTTTAAAAACCCCTATTTTTGCTATTTTATGTATATAAGTGTTCGCCTGTACAATCACCACCACATGCATGCCTGAACCTCAAGAGGCCAGAAGAGGGCAGTGGATCCCAGGTCTCCTGAGACTAGAGGTACCGATTGTTGTGAGCCACCGTGTGGATGCTGGAAATTAAATCCATGTCCTCTGGAAGAGCAGCCAGTGCTCTTAACCACTGAGCCATCTCTCCAGCCCCTGATTAAATTACTTCTAGTTGCATTACACATGGAAACAATAGCACCTTTTATTCCAAAATAAACCATCAGTTGTCACTTACCTATTCACCTTGCTTTTGAGACAGGGTCCTGCTGTGGAGCCCATGCTAGCCTAGAACACCCAAGTTCTCATCTCAGCCTCCCAAGCTGGAACTTCTAAGCTCCTAGGTACACGCCGCAGTATTCAGCTAAAAAGCTGGCCCCCAGCTGCAGTTGCATCCCTGCTCTGTCCCTCCCCCTTCCCTCAGTCACTTC
>NC_022012.1:92279366-92281315 GCF_000317375.1 Microtus ochrogaster
CTCTCTCTCTTCCCCCCCTTCACCCATCCTCCTCCATAACCCCCTGAATAAACATTCAACCTCACCCTGCATGTCTTGTCTATCCATGTTTCTGTCTTCTGCCTGCCTGCCCGCCATGTGTCTCCCTGCCTGGGACCAACCATTGCTCAGGGACCAGCAGCCGTCTCTGCCTGGGGCCCACTGCCTGCCGCCACATGGCCTGCCACCACTGTTCTGAGACCAGCAGCCATCTCTGCCTGGGACTGCCCCCCGCAATCCCTGCTCTGCCCCTCCCCCCTTGCCTGGGTCACTTCACCGCTTCTGTGATAAACACTGTGGCTAAGGCAACTTATAAAAGAAAGGATTTAATTGAGCTTATGGTTTCGGAGGGTTAGATTTGTGATAACAGAAAGTGAAGGCACGGAGGCATGAACAGCTGAGAGCTCATATCTTGATTCAAAAGTAGGAGGCAGAGAACCCTGGGAAAAGCTTTTGAAACCCCCAAATCCCCGTGACAGGCCACCTCTGACAAACCATACCTCCTAATTCTTTCCAAACAGTTCAACCAACTGGGTCCAAGTATTCAAACATATGAGCTCTGTGGGTCATTCCCATTCAAACCACCACAGCCTTGACTATGTAATAATAATTAACCCCATCTTAATGGTCTTAATTCTTGTCCTCTTGTAGGTACGACTTAAATGCCTGACCTGACTTAATTGTTCATTCTCAGGTACAGCAGTTCATACCTGGGGTCGGGCACTTAAGAGGCTGAAGTCAGAGATTGCTGCTACTCGGAGGCCAACCTGGGCTGCAAAATGAGGTCTTGTCTCAACAACTCCCAAGTAATTAAGGCACGGTTGGTGTAGGTTTTGGCAACGACACAGACCTGCTGGCCTGTGATGATGGGAGTTTAGAAAGCTGAGCACAGAGGAAGGAGCAAAGCGGCCTGAGAAGCTAGGCTTCCCTCATGTCTTCACTGTGGAGGGTGCTTCAGGAGAGGGACCAGGAGCCATGCAGAGCTGTGCCTTCCTGCAGCATCCCTTACAGCTCTCCTTCCCTGCATCCCTGTCCCTGTTCCCACAGCACCCTACAGTAAGGATTTCCGAGTGGCTGGCTTTCTTTATGCCAACCTGTCAGTGTTCTCCCCCCACTCTCTGGGAAACCCTGTTTACTATGTGTAGAAAAAAAGACATCTCAGATCCTAGTGGGGAAGCCCTGAACCGCGTTCCCTCCACTCACACCCAGAGGATAAGTCATGACCTCCAGTGTGAGCGTCCTGAAGCTCAGTTTTAAGGAGGCGAACAAGGGTAAATGGTACAGGCTGGACCGCTGTCATGTTCTCGGTCATGCCACGCATCAGAAGAGAGCAGTGAAGTCAGAATTTACCTGTAACGTAGATGCCGGCATCTGACCAGGGATGGAACTGCTAGTGTCTCAGCACCCCCTTCACAGCCCATCCTCGCTCTCAGCCGCACAGAGCCCTTACCCATGCACGAGGGTCTCCATCTGAAACCCTAGGACTCTGGGCGTGACTCGGTGAACATGCTCCGGGTTGATCTTCTGCAGGTGCAGGGGTGGGGCATGCCTCGAGTCCCAGGATCTCCTGCACGGTGTGAGCAGGTGTGTGTGAGTGGGGACACACCTGGAGTCTCAGGATCTCCTGCATCGTGTGAGCAAGTATGGGGGGCACACCTGGAATCCCACGGTCTCCTGTACCATGCAAACAGGTGCGGTGGTGAGGGGGGATATACCTGGACTCCCAGCACTCAAAGGTGGAGATGGGTGGCTTTGGGGTCATCCTTGGTTGCATAGCGAGGTTGAGGCCAGGTGTGAGATGCATGCCCAGAGGCGCCTGAGGTGTGGCCACCCGCAAGCCACAGAGGGCATCCTCAGAGGGCATCCACAGAGGGCATCCACAGAGGGCATCCTCAGAGGGCATCCTCAGAGGGCATCCTCAGAGGGCATCC
>NC_022012.1:92281715-92284193 GCF_000317375.1 Microtus ochrogaster
CAGAGGGCATCCTCAGAGGGCATCCTCAGAGGGCATCCACAGAGGGCATCCACGCCTGCTGGCAGTGGAGCTTGGGCTTCCAGGCTTCAGACGCATCAGAAAAACGTGTTGATTTCTAAGGTCTGCCACTGCTGTGATTTGTCACAGTAGCCTCAGCAGTTAAGACATCCGGTCAATTTATCAGGCTAACCTGGAACCCCCTGTGCAGCTGAGAACTTCGAACTCCTGATCCTCCTCTTTCCACCTCCTGGGTGCTAGGATTACAACACCCTTCAAAATGATGGGTTTCAAATTTTCATTGTATCCCTGTACCTTGCTCACATTCCCACCACACCCCCACCCTCTCCATCCTCCTTCCACCCTCCCTGTCCCTCCTCCCTCCTCCCTGGTTGGCACCTGTAGTTTTTAACTCTCAGTCACGAGGACGGAGGGAGTTAAAGGGTAACTGAGGCCCCTTTCACCCACATCGGAAATCTACCCGTGTAACATCTGGTCTTGGGAACAAGGTAGCTTTTCTGAGGTTGCAGAGCCCAGAGCAGATGCCCTCGGGGGCTGCAGGCGGAGTGGGTGGCCAACCCTCCAAGGCCCTTTCTCCAACTGGAAAGGGCTGGTCTTGTCGGTCCCACCTTCCTCAGCAATTTTCTACCTGAGGCCTTGGGGCGCCCCCTTGAGGCGATGAGGTGAACTTCTGCCTGAGACCTGGACTGAGACAGGCATGGGCAGCAAGGCAAAGAGCCCTTGTAGAAAGACCCAGAGCTGAGAAGCAGACCTCTAAGTCCGCCCTGGGCAGCTGAGGTCAGGGACTCATCCGACCTCCAGTCATCGGCCCGTGAGCTGCATGTCCTCAGCTGTGCCACACGTTAAAGAGCAGAAGTGAAGTCCCAGGGGACTCAGGGACCAGTCATGTTCCTAGTGTACTTCCCCGAATCTGCATTAGGACCAGGTGAGGACAACCCTCGGCTTCTTCCAGAACAACCGTTCATTTAAGAATGTATTTTAAGGGCCTGGGCATTCTGTGACGTCACTAGAACTGGGTCACATGACATTCAGGAGGCTAGTGCTTCAGAGCTGGAGAGATTGCAAGGCCACTTCTCTCCTGGAGGTATGACATGTTAGAGACGTGTTTGCTAGGGACATGTTAGAAACATGTAAGAGATGCGTTAGAGACATGGGCTTCAATCAACTCTTCTGCAGTTGTGTGGTGAGTTGGAAGAATGACCTGCAGGGAGCAGGACAGGATCGCCATTACAAGATGGCGCCGACATCCTGTCTTGTTGGAAATAAACAACTCCATATTTGGCTATGCCTTTGGGAGCTGCGTGTCCCCCGCTTCCCGCATGCGCGGTGGATAAGGGTCCTTGGGCCTATCCCAATGCAGTCTGGTGTCAGCTGATGATGGCAGCCAATCACAGGGAGACCCGTGTGCCAATTCCCTATATAAGCAGCTGCTTTAGTGCTCTTGGGGCCCCTTGCTTCCTGCTCTCCTTCAACCAAGGGCACTCCATTAAAGCGTGATCTGAGAAGAATCCTCTTGTGGTGGTTGTTCTTTCTCCCTGGTCGAGAAGTTCGCCGCAATGACCAAAGAGTGTTTTTAAAAACAGTTCCCGATTTCCACTCCCAGGCAACAGTTCTTATTCTCTGTGCAGCTGTTTATAACACGCAGTCATGTGTTCTACACAGACGGGATTTGCCTGAGAAAGACATCACTAGAGAATTCTGTCATTATCTGATCATCAAAGGTGGCCCTGACACAAACTGGGAGGGACCTACGTCACGAGGAGGTATCATTTCTTTGAACCACCATTGAACATGTGGTCCATTGCTGACTGGAATGTTTTCATAACGGAACTCAGAATAAAGTTTCCCATTGAAACCAGCACAGCCATTTTCTCAGTGCCAATTGCTTCAGCCAGAGAAGGTTCTGGGAGAGCCAGCCCAGCTCAACAGGAAGGAGTCAGCAGGTCTGGAGGCTTCATGCTGGCTGGCTGTTAGAGAAGGGGGTGCTATGGCCGGCCATCCTCTGTTTGTGGTCTCCAAAGCCTACCTGGAGCAAAAGCAAATCAAATTCAAGGAATTCTCAGGATGGTGAGAGGTCCTCAGTGCTCTGGCTGCCTCAGTCCAAATGGAACAGGACCCACAGACGGCAGACATTGCTAAGGACACCTGGCAGACCTCATGGCCATATGTTTCCCCTCTCAACCAAAACCCTCTGTCCTTTCTATTTCTGTAGCTGCTGGACAAAGCTCTGCCTCTGTAGCCGCAGCAAACCTGGACTCTGTGTGTGTGTGTGTGTGTGTGTGTGTGTGTGTGTGTGTGTGTATAGGCACAGCAAGCCCTGGTCTTCGTGTGTGTGTGTGTGTGTGTGTGTGTGTGTGTGTAGGCACACCAATCCCTGGTCTTCGTGTGTGTGTGTGCAGGCACAGCCAGCCTTGGTCTTTGTGTGTGTGTGTGTGTGTGTGTGTGTGTGTGTGTGTGTGT
>NC_022012.1:92284858-92286399 GCF_000317375.1 Microtus ochrogaster
TCCTGCCGGTGGGTCTCCAGAAAAGCAGTTAAAGTATCAAAGTATCAAAAGTTGCTAGGCAGACTCCCTATATAAGCAGTTATAGTTCAGGGCTCTGGGCCCCTTGCTTTCTGCTCTCCCTACAACCAAGAGGCTCCAATAAAGCGTGATTTGAGAAGAATCCTCGTCTGGTGGCTGTTCCTTCCTGCTGGTCAGAAAGTTCGCCGCAGTGAGCCACCATGTGGTTGCTGGGAATTGAACTCAGGACCTTTGGAAGAGCAGGTAGTGCTCTTAACCACTGCGCTATATCTCCAGCCCCAAACAAATCTTTAAAAATTAAAAATAAAGATTATTTTATGTGTATGAGTGTTTGTCTGCAGGTATACATGTGCACCACATTTGTGTAGAACCACAGAGGACAGAAGAGGCTGTCAGCTCCCACAGAGCTGGGGTTACAGATGGCTTTGAGTTGCCATGGAGGTGGTGGGAACTGAACCGGGGTCCTCTGCAAGAGCTCTTAACCTCTGAGCCATCTTTCCAGTTCCTTCCCACTTGTTCTTTTGAACAAGGTTTCTCACTGAACTCAGAACTCAAGGTAGCTAGCTGGTCTGGCTGGCGGCTCTCTCCACACTCTAGCACTAGGGTTATGGGCGTGCTCCACCATGCCCAGATCTTACAAGTGCTTTTGGAGGGCACGTGTCTATGAGTGTATTTCCAGAGAGGAGTAACCTGGGAGGGGCTAGAGCACTCTGAATATGAGAGGCCCCACCCCTTGAGCTGAGGTCCTGGATTGACTAAAGCGAGAGAAGAAGAAGCCAACAAAGGCATTCTCCTGTCGCTGCTTCCTGCTCCACAGAGATGTGAGCAAGCAGCGTCTTGCTGCCACTGACAGGAGTTGGTCCCACTATGGTCTCCAAGCATGAGAGACTGCGCCCTTTGAATCATGACCCCAAATAAATCCTTCCTCCCTTGAGCTACTTCTTGTCAGTTTTTGGTCATAGTGAGGACGAAACAGCCAACGTGTCACACGTCAAGGGACAAAGGGAGAGAGAGATGCAATGTTTTCTCTAGCAAGGGTCCTGGTCCTAACCATATGCTCCCCCCACCCCGCCAACAAGTGCCACCAACTGGGAACCAAGGTTCAAATACATGAGCCTATGAGGGACATTTCCCATTGAAACTGTGGGGAGCAAGCTGAAGATGTCCGGCGTGACTCAGGGAAAAGTCCTAAGTATATGAACTCACAATAAGATGTTCAAAGCACATAAGAAAGGAATGACACCAATAAGAATTAGAAAAGACTGACTCTCAACTGCAGGCCCATCTCAGATGCTGACACCATAAAGAGAGTATAAAATGAACCAGGTGGCAGTGCACTAGGGAGGCAGAAGCAGGTGGATCTCTGTGAGTTCAAGGTCAGCCTGGTCTACAGAGCGAGGACAGCCTCCAAAGCTACGTAGTGAAACCCTGTCTCGAAACAAACAAATCAAAAACAACAATGAAAGACAAATATGCAAAAAAAACCACGGGAAGGTCTTGAGTTATGATAATGACATATAAGA
>NC_022012.1:92303970-92314961 GCF_000317375.1 Microtus ochrogaster
TGTAGACCAGGCTGGTCTCGAACTCACAGAGATCCGCCTGCCTCTGCCTCCCGAGTGCTGGGATTAAAGACGTGCGCCACATATCTTATTGGATCATTATGGCTTAAAATTAGAATTCAACAGCAACCTTAATTCCAGAAAATCCACAAACACATGGGAATTAAACAATGCTCACCTGAATCATCAATGGGTCAAGGAAAAAAGGGAGAAATTAAAGACTTCCCATAATTCAATGAAAATGACAACACAACATACCCAAATTTATGAGACATAATGAAAGCAGTGTTAAGAGGAAAGTTCATAGCACTAAATGTTTACATAAAGAAGTTGAAAAAATCTCACACTAGTGAGTTAACAGAACACCTGAAAGCTCTAGAAAAAAAAGAAGCAAACAAAACACCTGAAAGCTCTAGAACAAAAAGAAGCAAACTCACCCAGGCAGACTAGATGGCAGGAAGTAATCAAATTGAGAGCTGAAATCAACAAAATAGAAGCAAAGAAAACAATACATAGAATCAATGAAACAAAGAGTTGGTTCTTCGAGAAAATCAACAAAATAGACAAATCTTTATCCAAACTTACAAAAAGGCAGAGATAGAATATCCAAATTAACAAAACCAGAAATGAAAAGGGGGACATAACAGCAGACATCGAGGAAATCCAGAGAATCATTAGGTTATATCTCGAAAATCTGTACTCCACAAAATTGGAAAACTTAAAGGAAATGGACAACTTTCTGGATAAATAACACTCACCAAAATTAAATCAAGACCAGATATGCAAATTAAACAGACCTATAACTGCTAAAGAAATAGAAACAGTCATCAAAAGTCTCCCAACCAAAAAAAGCCCAAGACCAGATGGTTTCAGCTCAGAATACTACAAGATTTTCTAAAAAGAACTAATACCAAATCTCATCAAATTGTTCCATACAATAGAAACAGAAGGAACATTGTCAAACTCTTTTTATGAGGCTACAATTACCCTGATACCCAAACCACACAAAGACATTACTAAGAAAGAGAATCATAGACTAATCTCACTCATGAACATTAATGCAAAAATACTCAATAAAATACTGGCAAATCGAATCCAAGAACACATTAGAAAAATCATCCACCATGACCAACTCAGCTTCATCCCAGAGATGCAGGGATGGTTCAACATACAAAAATCTGTCAATGTAAGCCACCATATAAACAAACTGAAAAAAAAAACCCACATGATCATCTCATTAGATGCTGAAAAATCTTTCAACACAATACAACATCCCTTCATGACAAAAGTCTTGGAGAGACCAGGAATGCAAGGAAAATACCTAAACATAATAAAGATGATATACAACAAGCCTACAGCCAACATCAAACTAAATGGAGAGAAATTTAAAGTGATCCCACAGAAATTAGGAACAAGACAAAGTTGTCCACTCTCTCCATATCTATTCAATATAGTTCTTGAGGTTTTAGATAGAGCAATAAGATAATGAAAAAAGATCAAGGGGATACAAATAGGAAAAGAAAAAGTCAAACTCACTATTTGCTGATTTTATGATAGTTTACATAAGCGACCCCAAAATTTCTACCAAGGAACTTCTACAACTCATAAACACCTTCAGTAATGTAGCAAGATACAAGATTAGCTAAAAAAAAAAAAAAATCAAGCTGGGCGGTGGTGGCGCACACCTTTAATCCCAGCACTCGGGAGGCAGAGGCAGGCAGATCTCTGTGAGTTCGAGACCAGCCTGGTCTACAAGAGCTAGTTCCAGGACAGGCTCCAAAACCACAGAGAAACCCTGTCTCGAAAAACAAAAAAAAAAAAAATCAGTAGCCCTCCTGTACACAGATGACAAATGGGCTGAGAAAGAAATCAGAGAAACATCACCCTTCACAATAGCCACAAATAGCATAAAATATCTGAGTAATCTAACCAAGATCAATAATCTTACAGACTCAATATCAAGATTCAAGATCAAGTAATCTTGCAGATTCAATGCAATGCCCATCAAAATCCCACAAAACTCTTCATAGACCTCAAAAGAACAATACTCAACTTCATATGGAAAAGCAAAAAAACAAAAACAAACAAACAAACAGACAGACAAACAAAAATGCTAGGATAACCAAAACCACCTTGTACAATTAAAGAACTTCTGGAGGCACTACAATCCCTGACTTCAAACTCTACTACAGAGCTACAGTACTGAAAACAGCCTGGTATTGGCATAAAAACAGACAGGAGGACCAATGAAACCAAATCGAAGACCCAGATATCAATCCACACAACTACAAACACCTGATTTTTTACAAAGAAGCAAAAAATATCAAATGGAAAAAGAAAACATATTCAACAAATGGTGCTGGCATAACTGGATATCAACATGTAGAAGAATGCAAATCGATCCATATCTATCATCATGCACAAAACTCAAGTCCAACTGGATTAAAGACCTCAATATGAAGCCAACCATGCTAAAATTCACAGAAGAGAAAATGAGAAGTATACTTGAATGCATTGGTACAGGAGACCACTTTCTAAATATAATCCCAGTAGCACGGACACTGAGAGAAACAATTAATAAATGGTACCTCCTGCAACTGAGAAGCTTCTGTAAAGCAAAGGACACAGTCAACAAGACAAAACAGCAGCTTACAGAATGGGAAAAGATTTTTCACCAACCCTACATCAGACAGAGGGCTTATCTCCAAAATATACAAAGAACTCAAGAAATTGGTTATCAAAAGAACAAATAATCCAATAAAAAATGGGGTACAGACCTAAACAGAGAACTCTCAATGAAGAATCCAAAATGACTGAAAAGCACTTAAGGAAATGCTCAACGGTCATCAGAGAAATGCAAGTCAAAACAACTCTGAGATTCTATCTTACACCTGTAAGAATGGCCAAGATAAAAAAACACTGAAGACAACTTATGCTGGAGAGGATGTGGGGTAAAGAGAACACTCCTGCATTGCTGGTGGCAGTGCAAGCTGGTACAGCCCCTCTGGATATGAGTATGGCAATTTCTCAGAAAATTAGGAAAAAACCTACCTCAAGACCTAGTAATACCACTTTTGGATATATACCCAAAGAATGCTCAATTGTACCACAAGGACATGTGCTCAACTATGTTCATAGCAGCATTATTTGTCATAGCCAGAACCTGGAAACAACCTAAATGCCCTTCAACCGAAGAATGGATAAGAAAAAGTGGTACATTTATACAATGGAGTTCTACACAGCAGGGAAAAATAATGACATCTTGAAATTTGTGGGCAAATGGATGGATCTAGAAAAGATCATATTGAGTGAAAAAATCCAGACCCAGAAAGACAAATATCATATGTACTCATTCATAAGTGGTTTTTAGACATAAAGCAAAGAAAACCAGCCTATAATTCACAATCCCAGAGAATCCAGACAACAATGAGGACCCTAAGAGAGACATCCATGACATGGATCTAATCTACATGGGAAGTAAAAAAAGGCAAGATCTCCTGAGTAAATTGGGAGCATGGAGAGGGTAGAAGGGGAGGGGAGTGGAGAAAAATATAGAGCTTAATAAACACAAAAAAAAAACTTGAAAAAAAGATGAGATGTGCCTAAATTGAAGCAGGATGAGGTGTTAAACCAAGAGAACTCCAAGCACTTCCACCCTCTGGCACAAAAGGCTAGCTATAGCAATGACTTGACAGGTGGCATTCTACACCTTTACACAGAGGCCCCTGTTAGTGCCCATTTTTGCAGAGTGCCATTGTGGATAAAATAGGAACTAAAAAGTTCAAACTCTTCTCTCAACTCAGAAAACTTCTCAAAAATGCCAGTAGAGTTTTAGTTGAATATGCATTTAATCAGAAAGTTCTATACATCAATACAACCACATTAAACCAGAAAACCCTACACGTCACATACAACCACGTTAAACCAGAAAACCCTACACATCTCATATACCCACTGTCATGTGGGCGCTGGGGATGGATCTCAGAGCCTTGCACACACTGGGCAAGTATCCTCCATGCTCTTAGGTTTTGTTTTCCTATCTTAAATTAATGCATTCTTTGATGATTTCAGGCATCTCTAATCCACCCCATCACACTCTTCCCTCCAGCGCTCTCTTACCATCTTACCATCAAAGACCTCCATTCCTCCCACCACGTCTGCATCCCACTTCAGTGGTTTATTTTTATTTTTATTTTTATTTTTATTTTTTTATGTCACCCACTAACCAGGGCCACTCATGTGGATGTGGCTGTCAAGCTACCCATTGGGGCATGATTAACTCACAGTAACTTCTGAAGACAACGCCTTCTTCTCTTCAAGGGCTTCTCCTGGGATCCATGAGCCCTTCACCCATCTGTGATTGAATGTTTATGGGCCCAGCCTTGTGCAGACACATGTAGGCAACCACAGCATCTGTGAGATCGTGAGTTCAAGGGCTGTCCCATGCCCTAAGACAGTATTTCACGATCCTTCTTCCAACCATCTCCGGCTCTTACGTTCTTTATCTCCCTCTTCCACGTCTTCTGGGGGAAGTGATATGAATGTCCTGTTTAGTTCTGAACACTCAACAGTCTCTTGTTCTCAGTACCCTGACCATCAGTGAGTCTTTGCATTAATTGTTCCTTGCTGCGAAGAAGAGCTTTGATGAAGGCTGAGAACTGCCCTAGGCTATGGACATAAATGTAATTATTTGGGAGGCAGCTTGATAATGTGTTCACTTTGCAAAACAAAAGTAGTGTGTCCGCCTTTTGTGTTTTTGATCTCCCTAGTCATGGGCCTTTGACCAGGTGCACAATACCAAGTGGGCATCAGATCCAAGTGTAAGTCGGTGGGCTGCCCCAATAACAGATGTAACAATTATTGCATCAGTAGGCACCTCTTATCTGGGAGGTTGCTACTGTTGCACGTAGGGTCCGAAACTGGACCATTAGGGTCCGAAACTGGACCATTGCTGACCTTTCTTGTAGGGGAATGCAGACCCTCAGATCCTAAATTTCCTGTGACCCCTTGCCTGCTGGAGTAAACAATTTGTTTTCCTGTGTTTGCAGATGCTCTGGGCATGAGACCCTCATGAGTTCCTGATAGCAGGGGAGTGGTGGTGGGCTTGCAGCTGAATAATCCCGTGAGAGTTAGGGCATGGCCATTTAGTAAAGGAGAGCACTATATAAGCTGCCCTGGAACACAATAAAGGGGGCATTCTTGTTTCAAGGATGACCTGTGTCTCTGTCTGTATGTGTGTGTGTGTTTCAATCTCCAGCCCCTTGCCTGACTTGCGAACTGTCCTGTAGTCCAGGTGGGGTGCTACAAGTGGAAGCCCCAACGAGATCGGAAACTAGGGATCCCTGAGAGATGGCCCTTGGGAATGGTGAGGGTGTACTGAAGATGGGTATGTGTATATGTGTTTTTTATATCCCCAGACCCTTGTCCGCTAGCCGTTCCTGGTGGTGCAGGTGCCATAGGAGGCACCACTAAGATCAGGAATTAGAGACGCTCTGAGGGATGTCACCCACCTGCCTGCAATGTGGCTTCCAGGAAGGCTATACTGAAGCTTCCAGAATTGGTCCAGCATGGCTTCTCTGTATTCTGGAACCAAGGTATCTTCTGCAATAGGGTCTCACCATCCTGTTTTTGTGGGCAATCAAGCAGTTCTTAGGTTTTGAGTCAGGGTTTTGCAATATAGCATAGGCAGACCATATAGCTCACTAGTGCAATCACCCAGAAGTGAAGAGCTTGCCTTCTGGAGGGCTTTGCTACTTCTCTTACGCTAACCAGAAAACCTCTTTCTTTAGCCTTTTCCCGTGTTTTTCTCACTAGCTGCAGTTAGACTATCCCTTCTAGAGAGGGATTCTAGTTGGCCTTTCAAGTGACCTTAAAGTATATTTTATACAAATGAGAATATGAAATATGAGTTTTAAGGGTTCTTGACATTGTGTGTATTGAACTTATAATTTCATATTTGATAGTTACCAGGTTTCCCTAAAAATTAAAAATAGATAATTTGGGGCTGGAGAGACAGTTTAGCAGTTAACAGCACTGGCTGCTCTTCCAGAGGACCAGGGTTCAGTTCCCAGCACCTACATGGTGGTTCACAACTGCCTGTAACTCCAGTTTCAGGGGATCCAGGGCCTTCTGACCATCATAGGCATTGCACACACGTGGTGCACATACATACACTTAAGTGCTCACACATAGAGATCAAATAAACAGTTTTACACATAAAGCCCTTCTTCCATCTGACACCACCTCCCAGGCTACAGGAAGAGGGGACGGCCACTAAGAGAGACAGCAGCTGTGGCTTCAGGCACCATGATGAAAACAACAGCATAAACACAGCATATTGAAATATTGAAAGTGACTCCTGGTGAGGAGGGGCCATATCTGCCAGCACTCTTTTTTTTGTTTAAGATATTTATTTATTTTTTATGTATACAATGTTCTGTCTGTGTGTATGCCCTCAGGCCAGAAGAGGGCACCAGACCTCATTACAGATGGTTGTGAGCCACCATGTGGTTGCTGGGAATTGAACTCAGGACTTTTGGAAGAGCAGGCAATGCTCTTAACCGCTGAGCCATCTCTCCAGCCCCTTGCCAGCACTCTTGATGGTTCTGGAAATTGGGCTGTGGGGTTGGGAGGACTATATTTTGTTCTAAGCCTTGAGAAGTATTTTTTCTGCAATTTTTAGAAAAATTGAAATATATTAAATTCTAGAAATCTCCTCTGTGCTACTTTTTCTTCTCCCCAAGTAAAAGGGTACGGTTTAACCTTTGGGTGCTTCATGGGTCATGTAATTTTTTTTTTTCTATTTCTTTTCTGGTGTTCTTGAGCTAAAGCTATTTTGGTGTCCGGAACTGAGCCCTTGAGTCATCTGGAAAGACAGCAACGTGTGCGGCCTCAGGTGTCTGTCGTCCTGGCTCCTTTGGAAGACTTGGGTACTCTTCTGTGAGTTTCCCAGTGCCTGCAGTGTCACCAGGTAGAGGAAAGCCCCTTCAACATCAGAGGGTGGACTTGGTATTTTGTTGGGAGTGTTGGCAGGTGAACTAGTTATAAAGGCCGTTTAGGCTGAGGGTTTGCATCTGCAGCAGGCTGCCTACTCCACTCCCAAATAGACTTCTGCCACAGAACACTGGTGCTCGGCAAGTGCCTCTGAACTCCGGTAGAGTTTGCAACTTGTTAGCGTTCTTAACCTTGAACATCAGGAGAAAAGGAAGGTGGGAGGGGTGGAGGGAGGAGGGGGAGGAAGGAAACTCTTAGATCTGATAGACAATTTTAGCAACATATCAGCGGTCAAAATCGATATGTAAAACCCAGCAACTGTTCTATTTACAGTAACAGCTGTTATGAGAAAAAAAAATCAGGAAAGCGGTCTTGTTCACAATAGCCTCAATGCAAGCAAAAAGAAAGCAACAGGGGCCAAAAATTATTAGAATCCAGCATATATGTGTGTAAAACCGTAAAAAAGAAATTAAGAGACCGTATTGTAAGACGTAAGTTAGGCTTATGCCTGAAATTCCAGCACTTGGGAGTCTGAGGCCTGCAACGAATCAGAGATTTTCTGCTTGTTGGCTATGGAGAGTGTCCCTGTCTCAAAAACCAAACCAAACAAACAGAAGTGACCAGAAGAAAACAGGGAGAAGGAGATGCAAACACCATGCTTCTGACCAGGACCCTAGTGACGGGATCCCACCTGTCACTCCGGCTCCAGGGCATCCAGAGCCCCCTTCTGGCCTGTCAGGGCACCCACACACATGTGACACATACCATACATGCCCTCACAACCCTGTGACTCGTGCGTCCTTTATGGCTGTGAAGAGTACCACAGGGCAAAGCCAGGGGCAAGCCCTGTGTAGCTTGTGCAGTAGTCGGGACTCCTGGACCACAGCTGCAGCAGCCACTAGTGTCTGGAGGGCGGAACCAGAGAGAATATTTCCCTGGCAACCTTGCTCAAGCAGTCTGCCCCTTCGGCAACCTTCTAAAATAAAAATCTTTCAAGCACATATGCAATTTACTTGGAGGTCTGAGAATTTCTGACACGCACTCAAGGAACCCTTTCTCTTGTCCCAGTTCTCTTGATCACTTTTATTTTTTCAGGTTTTATTTTATGTGTGTAGGTGCTTTGCCTGCATATATGTATTGCACCATGTGTGCGGAGTGCCCACGGGGGCCAGAGAGGGGGTCAGATCCCCTGGAAGTGGAGTTACAGATGGTTTGAACGGCCATGTGGAGGCTGGGGGTCAGCCTGGCACTCATAGCCAGTGTTGTTAGCCTCTGAGTCATCCCTCTAGACCACTTGACTCCTTTTTTTTTAAATTTTAATTTTATATGCATTGGTGTTTTGCCTGCATGTATATCTGTGTGAGGGTGTCGGAATCCCTGGAACTAGAGTTACAGACATTTGTGAGCTGCCATGTGGGTGCTGGGAACTGAACCCATGTCCTCTGGAAGAGCAGCCACTGCTGTGTGGGTGCAGATGATGGGCAGTGGGCAGAGATGACTGTAGGGGAGCATAGGGGAGGGAGATGGCAGGAAGTGTGGGGGTTCCCTGAACGCTATCTCTTCTCTGCTCTCCCCAGCCTGGGGCCCTCAGTGGAGCACACGGTCCCTCTCATTGGCTCCTCTTCCATCTCTTCCTCCTGCCTTCTCTAGGCGCAGCCTCCCTCTTCCTCTTCCCCTTCTGCCTCCTCCTCCAGTCTCTCATCTTGCCCACAGGACTGTTGAGACAGTCAATGCTCTACTTGGAGCTTCAAAAGGGGCCATCTTTGTGGCTTTCCCTGTTTGGAAATGAGTCTGCCTGCTGGTGATGCTTGGGTTGGGCTTCTTGAGATGCAGGTTCATCAGAGGCAAAGGTCTCTCCAACGCCAAGTCCATCCATGATCAAGCTCCTAGTGGCTACGGCTACTGTGAGAGGTGAGGCCATCTGTGAGCCATTCCCCTCATTGTCTAACAGAGCAAAGAGATGGATTCAGCCTTTAAAAAGGAGAGAAACCAATAGGCCTCACGCTGCTGGCAGACGGCTACCTCTGCTTAGGTCTCTGTGGCATTGCCTTGGCTGAAGCCACACTTAGGTGTGAACATCTGGCTTCCTCTTTCCAGGAGACATCTTGGTCATCTCAGAGCCCTTGTGACGCAAACTGAAATTTACATTGAGATAACAGCACAACCTAGCTCCTCTGGGTGCACAGTTCTCGATGCCCCGCTGTGCCACAGGTGCCACACTGAAGGATGCTGGAGATCTAATCACAGTTGCCCGCCCCCAGGGACCGAGACGAGCCTCTTGTTTTTCATTCTGGCACCTCTAGACTTCAGACAGTGCCAGGAGACAGTGTGAGCACCACAGAAACTGTCCACCATGGGGACAGGGGAGTCTGGAGGCTGAGACCAGGGGCTGCCTGGCTTCAGTAGCATCTGCACTGGAGACTGAGCTTGGAGTTAGAAACTGAGTTGATGGAGGGGTATTATAAATTCTTCTTCTCCCCAGTTCTCCCACCTGCAACCTAAATTATTAACATTCTCCGTGGTCCTAGAAATGGATAAAATTGAGGTACCTTGAGAATGTTTCTGTAGCCAGCAACTTAGTACCACTTCCCCTCTGAGCCCTGCACCGCACCCCAGTGCACCCTCTTCAGCTCCAGGCCTGCCCTGCTCTCTGTTGTGATGGTAACAGACTAAACCTCTGAAGCTGTCAGCAAGCCCCCAGGTATATGCTTTCCTTTGTAAGAGTTGCTGTGGTCATGGTGTCCCCTCACAGCAATAGAACAGTGATAAAGACAGTTCCCTAGGCTTCTGTTTGTCAGTGTGTTACAGCGTGCTGACAGAAACAAAACCAGGTCAGCGTTAGATGAATCTCGGGGAATTGGTGAGTGCCAGAACCTCCCCTTCTCAGTTTCTGTCCAGGCCCCATGAAGGAGGGCACCAGGTACCACCAAGGCCCCATGAAGGAGGGCACCAGGTGCCACCACCAGTAAAGCCCATCATGCTCCACCTCTAAGGTGGGAGACGGAGTCATTTGTCTCGTACACAATGTCATATGTCTCTTGAAAAAGCACCTAAAATATAAATATCCTGCCACTCACCACGTGTTTCCCCATCCAACCTCATCATCTGTGGTCGTATCTTCAATGGACTGGCAATGGCCCTGTAAATGGTGGTTTCTCAGGCCGTGGCTGCAGCGCTTCTGTAATTAACATGGAAAATTATTTAGGTGACAGAGACTCTCCTAATAGGTCGCTTTTACTGTTGACAACAACTATTTTTTTTTCTCTGTAAGACCTTTTGTTCAATACAGCTTTCTGCCTGAAAATTCCGGTAACTGAACGCTAACAGACTGAAGCGTTATTGTAAGAGCAGACAGAGAGCCACACTCCAGAGAAAACAGAGTGTGTGTTTCAGAAGAGCAGGATGATACAGAGCGGGGCACGGCGCACAGCCAACCACCAGTTTCTACAAGCTTTAGACATGCAGAATTCTGAAATACAAAAACGAGGATTATGTGAGACATTTTGAGACAGTAACCTCTGCCTCCAGGGACCAACGCCAGCGGTGGGAGCCGTCTGAGGCTGAGCCCACCGTGGGTGGGCAGGTGTCCTGGTGGATGTTTCCCATGTGAGGTTATGAGGGGGGTACTATGTGGCAGTTTGGGCAGAAGTTTACTATAGTTAAGGTTCACTTTATTTAAGGCTGAAGAGATCAGTCAGTCACTATAGAGGCTTGCTGTCCTTGCAGAGGACTCAAGCTCAGCTCCCAGTGCCCCTGTCATAACTGTCTGTAACTCCAGCTCCAGGAGGGCCTATGCCTTCTTCTGGTTCCTGTGTGTACTCTATGTGACATTCATTCTTACATATAAATAGATAAAAATAAATCCCCTTTTAGAAGATTTTATATGTGTATGTGTGCTGTGTGGTATGTGTGTGTGTGGTGTATGTGTACGTGTGCTGTGTGGTATGTGTGTGCATGTGTGTGTGTGGTGTATGTGTATGTGTGCTGTGTGGTATGTGTGC
>NC_022012.1:92315221-92316428 GCF_000317375.1 Microtus ochrogaster
GTGTATGTGTGCTGTGTGGTATGTGTGTGCATGTGTGTGTGTAGTGTATGTGTATGTGTGCTGTGTGGTATGTGTATATATGTGTGTGTGGTTTATGTATATGTGTGTGGGGTGTGTGTTTTGTGTATGTGTATGTGTGTTTGCTAGTTTGAGGGATTGTGTTGAGGTCATAAAAGGATATCACATGACTTCTATCATTCTTCACCTCCTCCTCAGAGGCAGGGTCTCTCCCAGAACCTGGAACTTAGAATTTCTGTAATGGGTTGACACCAGCAAGCCCAGAAATCCTTTTGTTTTTGCTCCTCTTAGAGCTGGGGTTACAAGCTTTTGCAGTAACATCATCTTGTTACATGGGGGCTGAGATCCAAACCCTGGTCCTCATGATTTCAGAGAGAGAGCACGCTTAACCTGACCCATTTCTCCAACCTGTGGCAGAAGGTCTGTGTCAGCGGCTTCGTGGTAGTCAGATGTGTATGAGAGCCCCTTCCACAATCTCATGGCTCTCATTCATTCATTCATTCATTCATTCATTCACTCACTTTTTGCCATCCCTCTTCCCCAGATAGCCCCACTGTTTTGTTTTGCCTTAAAGATTCATTTTATATGGACAGATGCTTTGCCTGCATGTTTATCTGTGCACCACATGTGTGCCTTGTGCAGGAGAAGACTGGAAGAGGGCACCACATCTCCTGGCCTGGAATTAAAGGCAATAGTGAACTGCCATGTGGGTGCTGGGAGCTGAGCCTGGGTTAGCCAGGCTCTAGCTATTGAGCCATCATCCCTAGCCCTTTATTGTTTTATTTGGATTAGCATAGGCTGCTGCATTTCCATGCTGAGAGCTTTCATCACAGAAAATCCTAGAAGATTTTTCCTAGTGTCATCCGTGTCTTTTCTTGATGTTTGCCACATGACAGGCTTTATTTTTTTATTTTTTTTTGGTTTTTCGAGACAGGGTTTCTCTGTGGTTTTGGAGCCTGACATGACAGGCTTTAATGCAGGTTAATGAGAGGGTACCCTGAGCTGTTCTTCAGGAAGTTTTCATGCTGTCTCAGCCCCAAGGCCAAAGAGATGTGTGATTGTGTGAACATGTTTTTATATTGATGTGCGTGTGTACATGTGTGCATGTGCCCTTGTATTGATGTGTGTGTGGACATGTGTGCATGTGCCCTTGTATTGATGTGTGTGTGGACATGTGTGCACATGTCCT
>NC_022012.1:92316528-92320366 GCF_000317375.1 Microtus ochrogaster
CCTTGTATTGATGTGTGTGTGGACATGTGTGCATGTGCCCTTGTATTGATGTGCGTGTGTACATGTGGACGCGTGTGTGGACATGTGGGCGCGTGAGTGTGGACATGTGGATGCGTGCGTGTGTACATGTGGACGCGTGTGTGTGGACATGTGGACGCGTGTGTGTGTGGACATGTGGACGTGTGCGTGTGGACATGTGGACGCGTGCGTGTGGACATGTGGACGCGTGCCTGTGGACATGTGGACACGTGCGTGTGGACATGTGGATGCGTGCATGTGGACATGTGGACGCGTGCATGTGGACGCGTGCATGTGGACATGTGGACGTGCGTGTGGAGGCCAGCAGCTGACATTTAGGTGTCCTCCTCAGCAACTTTCCACTCTGATCGTTGAGAAAGAGGCTTTTTAAAATTTTGTTTTGTTTTAATTTATTATACATATAGTGTTCTGGGGCACCAGATCTCAGTACAGATGGGTGTGAGCCATCATGCGGTTGCTGGGAATTGAATTCAGGTCTTCTAGAAGAGCAGTCAATGCTCTTAACCTCTGAGCCATCTCTCCAGCCTCAGGAAAGAGGCTTTCACTGAACCTGGAACTTGCTGCTTCTGCCAGAATGTCTGGCTGTGGGACTCCACGGATCCTCCTAGCTCTGCCTCCTCTGCAGGCTGGGGTTGCAGGCAGATGCTCTGTGCTCCTACTTTTATGTGGATTATGGAAATCCAAGCCAGGGTCCCCACACTTGCTGGGCATGCGCTTTGCCTGCTCAACCCTCACCCTAACCTGCTGTGCTATTTGGAGTGATTTACTTCGTTTCTGTGGACTTAACGAAAACATTCAGAATGAGGGAGTGTGTATGGGAGAGGAGAAAGACACACAGGGAGGTGGCTGAGGTCGCTTCCTTCCCTGTACTGGATGAGAAGCGTCTGAAATGGGATTTCTTCTTTCCGCATGTGGAGTTAATTACAATCTTCCGCGTCTCAGCATCTGGGGGAGAAGGAACAATGTGCTCTCTCTCATATTCTTCATTCTAAAGTGAAGGACAGAGAACCCTGGGACCCGTGCCGGTGAGGCCACTCCAGGCAGAGTCATCCCAACACTGTAGTTCAGCTGGGTTTCTGGGTGACAGATGTGACCTTGGGGAGGCCATTGATGTGGGAGCTATCCATGACTTTGCCTTTATAATCAATTACTTAAAAGTAGAAGTTTGTTTTTAAGGAAAGGCGCTGGACAGATGGCTGAGCAGTTAAGAGTGTGTACCACTCTTGCAGCGGGAGGACCAGGTTCAGTTCCCAGCATCCACACCAGGAGGCCCACGGCTGCCTGAACTGCAGCTCCACGGGGATGTGCCGTCTCCAAGTCACTTGGAGGCATGTTTGCCTATGCACAGATACACATAAGGAAAAATAAAACAAATGGCCTGGTGTTGCCATTTTAACCCAAGTCTTTAACCTCAGTACTCAGGAGGCAGAGTCAGGCAGACCTCTGTGAGTACTGGGCTAGCTTAGTCTACATAGGTAGTGCTGGGTCAGCCAGGGCTACATAGTAAGACCCTGTCTCAAATAAATCTTTATAATCAATGCTGTCAACAGATGCTCAAGGACCTTTCCTCTCCTCTTCTCTCTTCTCTCTTCTCTTTCTCTCTCTCTCTCTCTCTCTCTCTCTCTCTCTCTCTCTCTCTCTCTCTCTCTCTCTCTCTCAAGGTTTCATGTAGCCCAGGCTAGCCTTTATCTTACTGTGTATCTGAGAAGTGCTGTGGACTCCAGATCTTCCTACCTCCACTTTCCAAGTTCTGGGATCATGAGTGCAGCACCCCCCCCCCAGGTCTCTCTTCCTAAGCTGCCGCCCACCTGTCTGCAGATCAGAATCCTACAGAGTGAACACCGCCCCTCCCCTATGCCAATTCCCAACCTCTGGAATTTGTAGTTGTTACATTATTGGGGGAAAGGTCTTCACAAGCGTGATTCAATCAATGGTCTTGAGATGAGGGTTTACTGTGGGTTGTCTGGATGGTCCCCAAATACAGTCACAGTGCTTACAGACGAGAAGCAGAGAGAGACTGGCCATAGACACACTGAGAAGCAGACACGAAGATGGGGACCAAGATTGAGGGATGTGACAAAAAGTTCAAGATTGCTGGGTAGCACCTGGAGGGAAGAGGGAAGGACTGCCCTTCCCACAAAGCAGCCATCTTGTCCCCGGGACTGTAGAAGGAAAAATAGTGTTTTAGGCCACTGGTAATGTGTCATACCCGCTGAAGGAGACCTACACACAGGGGAGATACGTACATGCTCCTGCTGGGCTAGGGAGGGGACCCAGTTGTCCCCGTCCAGGTGCATCACTGATGAGGCTGACTTTCCACTGTCGTGACGAGCAGCAGCAGAGAACCCTGAGCTAGCACGGATATTTCCGTATCGAATACGATACTGTTTTAAAGGCTAGGGCTTTCCCCAAGCTTGGTGAGGAGAATTATATAGGTATGATTTCAGGTGTCAGGAGATGCTTCTAAAAGATAAACCCATCATTCAGGAGAGAATTAGATTCATGAGTCACAAAACAGAGGCCAAGAGAAGCATGTTGTCTGCTGAAGCAGCATCTAAGACAGAGGCTGGAGAGAGACCAGGTAGAAAGCCTGCCTTGCTTCGGTCCCCAGGACTCAGGTTCAAAAACAAAAACCAGGCATGGTAGTGCATGCTTGTGATCCCAGTTCTCAGGGAGTCAAGTGGACCCCTGGGGTTCACTGGCCAGTCAGCCTACTGAAATTAGGGAGCTCCAGACCAGGGAAAGAACGGTAGCGGGGTGTGGCACATGCTTTAGTCTCAGCACTCAGGAGGCAGAGGCAGGTAGATCTCTGTGAGTTCGAGGCTGGCCTGGAACTCTACAAAGTGAGTTCCAGTACAGCCAGGGACGTTACACAGAGAAACCCTGTCTTGAAACAAACAAATGAAGAACAGGAGTAGATGGAGCTGGAGAGGTGGAGAGGTGGCTCGGTGGTGAAGGGCACCGGCTGCTCTTCAAGGGACTGGGGTTTGATTCCCAGCACCCATATACAGCTTACAACACTCTAGTTCCAGGGGATCCCACACCCTCCACTGGCATAAATGTGATGCATAGACATACAAACAGACAAAACATCCATATACACAAAATAAGTTTAAAAAATAACTAACAAAGAACAATAGTAAAGGTTGTCTAATTTGGTTGAACTGATTGAGCAGCAAATCCCAGGATCCTGCTGTACCCACCCCAATGCTGGGATTACAGATGTACACCATCACATGTGACTCTGGGATCACAGGTGTACACCACACTTGACTCTGGGATCACAGATGTACACACCACTCGACTTTGGGATCACAGATGTACACCACACTCGACTCTGGGATCACAGATGTACACCACACTTGACTCTGGGATCACAGATGCACACACCACTCGACTCTGGGATCACAGATGCACACACCACTCGACTCTGGGATCACAGATGCACACACCACTCGACTCTGGGATCAAAGATGCACAAATCACACTCGACTCTGAGATCACAGATGCACACACCACACTCGACTCTGGGTCTTCATGCTTGCACAGCAAGCACTTTACCAATTGAGCTATATGCCAGCTTTTAAATCTTTATTTTTAATTTAAACTCCATAACCACTTCCTAAATGTCTCTATTATAAATGACATGGGGTGACAGTGTTTGGATTTTGGTGGTGGTTGAATAAAAGAGGAAGGAAGGAATGAAGGAAGGAAGGGGGGAAGGAGGGAAGGAAGGAGGGAGGGAAGGAAGGAGGGAGGGAAGGAAGGAGGGAGGGAAGGAAGGAAGGAAGGAAGGAAG
>NC_022012.1:92320466-92332322 GCF_000317375.1 Microtus ochrogaster
GGAAGGAAGGAAGGAAGGAAGGAAGGAAGGAAAAAAGGAAAGGATGTGACTGTCTCTAGGTATGGAGGAGGAGAAAGTTGGTTGTAGATAAAAGGGAGCACAGAGCCAGAGACAAGGACATCTGGGAGAGTCTAGTGTGGACATGACCGTGGGTTGGGGCCATGTGAGGAGAAAGGGGAGACAGAGAAGAGCAGCTGCCAACCAAGAGGGGTGTCCTGGGCCAAGAGACTGGCCAAGAGAGTAGACAGAAAAAGACCAGTAACCAAATGGCTGGATTGTACAGGGTAGGTAGCTGGGGGAAGAGGAGCCCAACCCCTGGGTTGGAGGGTTGGGAGAGAGGGTGAGGTATGCCAGCCATACCCTGTAACAGGTAGGAACTGAGGGATGTTGGGAGAGCAGTCAGGTAGGCTTTGATAGGTTAAATAGGCACCTCAGCATTTGTCCAGGAGTTTGAGACCCAACAGTGGAGACCTTTCTTCCCTGCTTGTGTTCTAGAAAACAACCTTGATGTGGGAGGTGATGTATGCTGTGAATATGTTTTATTGCCATTGATTAATAAAGAAGCTGCTTTCGGCCAATGGTTTAATAGAGTAAAGAGAGAGAGAGAGAGAGAGAGAGAGAGAGAGAGAGAGAGAGAGAGAAAGAGTAGGAGTCAAGGAGAAGCCATGTAGCCCCACCGGAGACAAACTTCACCGGATGGAACTTTACCTGGTAAGCTACAGCCATGTGGTGATACAGAGACAAATAGAAATGGGTTAATTTAAGATGTAAGCGTTGTCCAGAAATATGCTTAAGCTATTGGCCAAACAGTATAGCAAATAATATAGTTTCTGAGTGATTGTTTTGTAGTCTGAGCATTTGGGAACAAACATACAGCCTCTGCTAACAATTTGGCACTCAACGTTGGGCTGACTACATCCACATAAAAAAGTGTGAGAGATCTTAAAAAAGAATTCTAAAAATAAATAAATAAATAAAATTAAAAAAAGAATTCTAGACACAAAAGAACAGAGCTAGCATGGCTTTTCAGTAGCAGCATTTTCTCGGGTGGGCCCTGTTTGCGAGAAGCAAGCAGAGGCAGAATTCTTTTAAGAGAAGGCTCCTGTCTCAGTGGTAGCAGCAAAAACTGTGCAGCTCCTTTTTAGAAGGCTTCCTGGTTCATGCTAGTCACACAAACAACTCTGACTTTCGGGAGGGCCAACTATGGAGCATTTAAATGGGGTTTGTGAGTAGAATGCTATAACTTGCTTAATGGCAACATAGACCCCTGTGTTGGGACCCCCTGTGTTGGGTCCCCCCTGAAAATGGGACCGTGAGCATGGGTCACAGAGGTGGTGATGGATCTCCACCATGTTGGACTGAGCAGAGCCAAAAGGCAAAGCAGCCTTAGTCCTAGCCATGCTAATTAGCATTTTAAGTCAGTCCTGGTCAGAAAAGGATTACAGCTACACAGTAATGAAAAAGACTTCTAAATGAGTCACAATGTGTATAAAAAATGTACATAGGCTTGGGAGAGAGAAGAAAAAGAATATATCAAGTTATAAAAAAAGTAAATGGTATTTTAAAAAATAAAAGTCTTAGCCGGGCGATGGTGGCGCACGCCTTTAATCCCAGCACTCGGGAGGCAGAGGCAGGCGGATCTCTGTGAGTTTGAGTCCAGCCTGGTCTACAAAGGGAGTTCCAGGACAGGCTCCAAAGCTACAGAGAAACCCTGTCTCGAAAAAGCAAAAAAAAATAAAATAAATAAAAGTCTTACACCCAGCCATTGCACTGATACAGACTCAAGTTCCAGGTCTCAGAAACCCACTGCTTCTTCAATAAACATTATCAGATGCCCTTCCAAAAAAAAATAAATAAAAAATAAAAGTCTTTAAAGAGACAGAGTAAACTTATAAAAAAGTGATAGAGTAAGAAAAATAAGCCACATAAAGATGGAATATACACAGAGAGTCTGGATTATATATACTATTGTGTTTTCTTTGTTTTTTTTGATTGCAGAGAGGCATTTGATTTTGTGGACTGTGAAGCTAAACCAATACATATATTTTAAAGGTTTCTTGACTTCAAAATTTAGGTCTAAGGATATGTTGTTTTGAAAAAGAAGTTTTTCTTTTGTTTCCACAGAGGATGAGAACCTGTGGATTCCTTCCAGACTAATGTGGTTTGATGGACCAAGACCCTCTGAAAGGTCACTGTGAACACCCCCCCCCCAAATTACTTTGTCCAACAAAAAGGAGGATGCAGTTTGGAGAGAACTGTGCCCAAATTTCCAAATATTGTTCATTTAAAGGGGGATATGCTATAGAGATTTGCATTGGCATGGATCTTGGCTTAGTGATACAAATTTAAGGTCAATTTTGTTATATATATTTCTGCTTTTGATTATGATATTGTGCTTGTGCAGCTCATTTAAAAATGTAATGTATAATTAAGAAATATAGATTAATAGATAATCATCTATAATAGTCAAGCTTGTAGTCATGTTAGATAGGTTTTCTAGATATATAGAGATATATTTCGTTAGATAGGTATTATTCAAATCTTTCAAAGACCTTTAGAAGATGGCATTTAAAATGTTTTAAGAACTTAGACTTTTCTTTCTTTTTTAAAGATTTATTTATTATTTATACAGTGCAGTGTTCTGTATGCTGCAGGCCAGAAAAGGGCTCCAGATCTTATTACAGATGGTTGTGAGCCGCCATGAGGTTGCTGGGAACTGAACTCTGGACCTCTGGAAGAACAGTCAGTACTCTTAACCTCTGAGCCATCTTTCCAGCCCCAAGAACTTAGACTTTTCATGATGATAAGACACATCTACTTCTGGCAGCACCAATCTACTTCAAGAGGAAGATGGGCATTGAAGAGGCTCCTCATGGAGTTTGTTAGCCCTTTGGGCAAGAAACTGCTCTTACCAGAACTGTTTGATTAGACTTGCAGGACCCATAGAAGAATTACAGCTGAAGCAGCCTTTAAAAGGTGAGACAGTTCTTCAGAGTCTGCCAGACATTCTGCAGGACATGGAAGAAAGTGACTGACAAACTGCCAATATAGGTGGAACTGTCTTTGAAATTTCCTGATTCATGAAAAAGTTTGCTGGATACTATGCACCAGTAGACTGAAGATGGATGTCCCAATGTTACAGAAGAACTTTGGGTGACTGTTCAGGCAGCGAGATGTCTCTGTCAATTCTAGAGTTTTGGAAGTTGCTTACAATGCACTTCCTGTTTACTTAGGTAATATTATAGCCTTCTGGGGTCTTTAATGGAGTTGAAGAATAGATAGTTATAGTTCTCCTTAGTTATGATATAAATAACTAAATGATAAAGTAGATATAAATATTGTAACTATATTTATTGCTTCATACCTGTTTTGTTATATATAATCTTGCTATGTTAAAGTTAAAATCTTCCTTTTTCTTTAGACAGAAAATGGGAGGTGATGTATGCTGTGAATATGTTTTATTGCCAGTGGTTAATAAAGAAGCTGCTTTTGGCCAATGGCTTAACATAGTAAAGCCAGGTTGAAAGAGATATAGAGAAGGTAGGCAGAGTCAAGGAGAAGCCAGTTAGCCCCATCAGAGACAGACTCCGCCAGATGAAACTTTACCCAGTAAGTCACAGTCATGTGGCAATACACAGAATGAATAGAAATGGGTTCATTTAAGATATAACAGTTAGCCAGAAATACGCTTAAGCTATAGGTCAAATAGTATTGCAAATAATATAATTTCTGAGTGATTATTTCATGGTCTGGGCACGCGGGTACGAACAAGCAGCCCCGCCAACACAGGCTCAGGGCTCTTTCATTTTCACAGGTTCTATTTGAAGCATCGTTCTGATGACCCCCCCCCACGCCCCTCACCCCCGGCATTCATCACAGTCCCGAGGAGTGTGATGACCCCTGTTTGTCTCTGCCCTAGATGCGAGGAGAAAAGACAGATGGTATCAACTGAAGCTTGAGAGGAAAAAGCCCCTGGGGGCGGGGCAGGACTATCAAAAAAGAAGTAGTTGTCACGTTAACCCTGTTCACTTTTCAGATTGACTTATGAACCACTGAGAAAGAGAAGGTCGGCAGAAATGCAGCAGCAGGCAGAGGAGAACGGGCAGCTTTGACAACCTCAGAACAAAGGCTCTGCTCAGGTACCTGCTAAGGAGCATCCTGGGGTTGGGGCGCCAAGGCGATTCAGGGGTGCTTTCATCTCCTCACAGAGAGGTAAGGAGAAGGCTAACTTCTAAAAAAGAAACTGAATGTCTCCAAAGCCTGAGCTTGGGTATGTCTTGCTGGCTGACAGGACGGGCCTGCCCCTTGCTCTCTCCAGAATACAGGAGGGAGGGAAAGCTTCGCAGGAGGGAGGGAAAGCTTCGCAGGAGGGGAAACTAAGCAAGGATGAGCTCTCCTGGGGACCAGCCTTTACCTCGAAAGCTTCCTTTCCGTCACACCATCTTGTATGTCTCTCAGTGAAGTTTCAGAATGTGTGTGTGGGGGTGGGGGAGTGTTGAGAATGGTGTTGTGCACACCAAGCATGCGTTCTACCAGTGAGCAGCACCCTCAGGCCCCGTAAGTTTTTATTCTCTATTATTTCATTTTTTTGTGTGTACATATGCATGCATGTATGTCTGTACAGGTCAGGGGTCAACTTTGGTGCCAGCCTTCAGGTGTTCTCTGCTGTGTTTCTTGAGACAGAGTCTCTCAGTTTCTTGCTCACCAAGCAGGCCGGGTTGGCCAGAGCCCCAGAGAGCTGCCTGTCTCTGCCTCCAGCACAGGGATTGCAGGAACA
Source organism: Microtus ochrogaster (assembly GCF_000317375.1). Taxonomy (NCBI): domain Eukaryota; kingdom Metazoa; phylum Chordata; class Mammalia; order Rodentia; family Cricetidae; genus Microtus; species Microtus ochrogaster. The sequence continues at coordinate 92,325,244 of NC_022012.1, forward strand.
CACCACCGCACGTGAGTTTTGGGGCTTGAATTGAGGTCTTCATCCTTGCTCGACAAGCATCTTACTGAGCTAACTCTTCCTAGGCCCTAGTTTTTGATATGACTGGATGATATATAGCATTTCTGATATGACTGGATGACATATAGCCTTTTTGATATGAGGGGATGATATAGAATTTCTAATATGACTGGATGATAAAGCCTTTATCAGGTTTACTTTCTGGAAAACCTAATGCTTTTCATTTTTAGTGTAGTTGGGATCATTTTTTCTATTGCATTTTAAATTTTTTCTGGGGGTTATGGAAGCAATGAAAGAATATCATGAATTCATGAATATCATGGGATATATCTAAAGCAAAATATGAAACATCATTTATGTTACTTGTGAATTAATACATAAATATTATATATTGCATATACCTAGGTATTGTGCTTGTTTGAGAAAGGGTTCCTCTGTGTAGCCCTGGTTGTTCTGGGACTCTGTAGACCAGGCTAGCCTTGAACACAGAGATCCACCTGCTTCTGCCTCCTAAATGCTGGGATTATAGACATGCACAACCATATCCTACCTGCATATTGTTTATGGATACATAAAATGAAAGAGAAGCGAGGGATAGTGGCACACGCCTTCAATCCCAACACTTGGGAAGCAGGTGGATCTTTGTGAGTTTGAGGCCAGCCTGGTCTACATCGTAAGTTCTAGGGCAGCCAGTGCTACATAATGAGATTCTATCTCAAAAATATAAAAATTAATTAAAATAAGGAGGGAGGGAGGGAGGAAGAGGAAGGGGAAGAGAAGCCACACAAGGTGGTACAGGTACAGATCCATACCAGCACCAGGGGGCTGAGGCATGAGGCCAGCCTGGGCTAAGTAGTAGGTTCCCAAACCGCCTACCCTGTATAAAGGAAGCAAAACCTAGGGAGAATACACCACACCCTGGTGGTAGAGCACGTGTGCCCACTAACACCTGATATTGAGCCCCAAGGGGCGAGGGGAGGGGCTTAAGGGCTCCAGTGTGTCCATGCAATCCTCAGGATTTCTCATACTCCTCTTTGGCCAGTCTCCTGCCTCAATGGATTACACGCTGGAGCCCAACGTGACGATGACGGACTACTACCCTGGCGACTTCGCCATGCCCTGTGACACGGAGCTCATCCTCAGGGGCAGCCGGTTGCCACTTGCCCTCTTCTACTGCATCCTGTTTGTACTGGGCCTTCTGGGAAACAGCCTAGTCATCCTAGTCCTTGTGGTCTACAAGAAGCTGAGGAGTATCACGGACATCTACCTCCTGAACCTGGCCATTTCGGACCTGCTCTTTGTCTTCTCGTTCCCGTTCCAGACTCACTACCTGCTGGACCAGTGGGTGTTTGGGACTGCCATGTGTAAAGTGGTCTCCGGCTTTTACTATATGGGCTTTTTCAGCAGCATGTTCTTCATCACCCTCATGAGCGTGGACAGGTACCTGGCTATTGTCCACGCTGTCTATGCCCTCAAAGTGAGGACGGCCCGAGTGGGCACGGCCCTGAGCCTGGCGGTGTGGCTGACGGCCGTCTTGGCCACCATTCCGCTGCTGGTGTTTTATCAAGTGGCCACTGAGGATGGTATTCTCCAGTGCTTCCCGTTTTACGACAACCAGTCTTTGAAGTGGAAGCTGTCTGCTCACTTTGAAGTGAACACCTTGGGCCTGCTGTTCCCCTTCACCATCCTTCTCTTCTGCTACATCAGGATCCTGCAGCAGTTGCGGAGCTGCCAGAACCACAACCGGACCAGGGCTGTCAAGCTGGTGCTCACTGTAGTCATTGCGTCTTTGCTATTCTGGGTCCCCTTCAACGTGGTCCTCTTCCTCACGTCCCTGCACGACATGCGTGTCTTTGATGGATGTGCCATGAGCCAGAAGCTGGCTCTGGCTACCCATGTCACGGAGGTCATCTCTTTCACACACTGCTGTGTGAACCCTGTCATCTATGCTTTCATAGGCGAGAAGTTCAAGAAATACCTCGCGAACGTGTTTCCAAAAGGTTGCAGGCACCTCTTCCTCTACCTAGGGAAACAGATGCCGGTGGGGGCGTGGGATGCGCACTCTTCCATAGGAAGACAGATGCCTGCGGGGGCGTGGGATACGCGTTCTTCTCACTCCTCCACCCTGGACTACATTTTGTAGGAGGGCGTGCACAGGTTGTGCCTACGCCACTCTTCCTACTCCCAATCTGTCCCCCTCTCCCCGCTTCCCCTCCTCCCACTTCCCCTGGTTTACCGAGACAGAGTCGCACTTTGCAGCCCAGCCTGGCTTTGAACTCTCAATTCTTCTGTCTCCGCCTGCTAAATGCAAGCGCCATCCTTTTTTTTTTTTTTTTGATTTTTCGAGACAGGGTTTCTCTGTGGCTTTGGAGCCTGTCCTGGAACTAGCTCTGTAGACCAGGCTGGTCTTGAACTCACAGAGATCCGCCTGCCTCTGGCTCCCGAGTGCTGGGATTAAAGGCGTGTGCCACCACCGCCCGGCTGCCATCCTTTTTTGTTTGTTTTTTCGAGACAGGGTTTCTCTGTTCAACAGCGCAGCTGGAACTCATTTTGTAGACCAGGCTGGCCTGGAACTCTCTGAGATCTGCCTGCCTCTGCCTCCTGAGTGCTGGGACTAAAGTTGTGTGCCACCACATCAGGCTAACACCATCTTTCTTTAAAAGAAATAAAATACTTTTTTTTTCTTGAAAAAAAGAGACCTCATAGTTTTGGGATTTGTGTGTGTGTGTGTGTGTGTGTGTGTGTGTTGTGTTCATGAAAGACAATGTTTTATAATTTTTCTCATTCCCAATGATCTAACCAGGCTTGATTTCTTAAAATGCATTGAGAAATGTTCCTTTTAAAATCTATTCTCTGAAATGGTTTGTGTAAAAAAAAATGGCATTAATTTCTCTTTGAAGGTTTGATGCAATTTATTAATAAACCCATCCAAGGTACTTCTGTACAAAGATTTGCATTTAATATACCACACAGAGACTTTTAGTGATGTGGGATTCCCCTCTGTATTCTGTGAATATGTTTTATTGTCATTGGTTAATAAGTAAGCTGCTTTTGTCAATGGCTTTACAGAGTAAAGCCAGGTGGAAAATCCAAACAGAGATGTAGAGTAGTAGGCAGAGTCAGGGAGATGCCACATAGCCGGATGCCTGATGGAACCTTGCTGGCAGGCCACAACCATGTAGTGATACACAGATTAATAGCAATGGGTTAATTTAAAATATAAGATTTACCAGGAAATATGCCTAAGCTATTGGCTAAGCAGTGCTGTAATTGATACAGTTTCTATGTGCTTATTTTGGATCTGGGTGGGCAGGAATGAACAAGCAGCCTCTGCCTACAATTCAGTTTTTCTACCTGCTTTTGATTTGTAAGAAATTTTGCTGTTCTTTTTAAGTTCACAAATACAAGAACATGAAATCTGCACAATTAATTTTGTTGAACATCTTTTTTAGTATGAGGATGTCCCTTTCCAGTCCTGATACAGATGGTTTGTGGGTTTGCTTCTCTCTCCTACATGGGTTTTATGGTATTCATCAGTAGTTTTATCTTTGCAGGTAACCAGCCTTGGCCATGCTGACTTCCTAACTAACTTCTCTGCACATTGAGTTTCATCTCATCTCTTTCCTTTGGGCTTTATTTACTATGGGCTCCCTGGAAACAAATCATCTATTATCTAAATATTCACTTAGTGGCACGGAGTTCTCTCTGAGCATTGTGTTTTTGGGGTGCATTTTAAGTTTGATCCTAGGCAGGTCTAAGAAGCTGTCTTCCACCTCCATCTTAGCACTGTTTTGTCTCTGTGAAGAGATACCATGCCAAGGCAACTTATAAAAGAAAGTGTTTTATTGGGAGTCACTTATAGTTTCGGAGGGTTGGTCCATGACCATCATGGAGGGGGCAGGGTAGCAGGCGGGGAGGCATGGTGCTGGGGAGAGAGAATTGGGCATGGGGCGTGGGGTTTTGAAACCTCAGTGACACAACAAGGCCAACCTCCTAATCCTTTCAAAACAGATCACCAACTGGGTTCTAAGCATGCAGTCATATGCGCCTTTGGGGGCCATTCTCATTTAAATCACAACATGCAGACGGAACACTGTATATATAATAAATAAATCTTTTAAAAAAACTTTAATTAAAAAAAGTTATTAACAGAGGACGAGAGTTGACACTCTCCTTGAACCTCGTGTCTCAGGGATCAAACTCTGCCCCTTTGCCTGTTGAGCCACCCTGACAGGCCAAAGTCTTCGTGTTTATTTAGTTTGTGAGCCACGAGGAGAGGCACATCAGAGCACCCGACTTTAATTACGGCTTATTCACTTTTCATTTTATTTTTGCTTTATATTTTGAAGCTGTTGTTGACTGCTCTCCTTGAATTTTAATCAAATAGCTTTTGTTTGTTTGTTGTTTGTTTTTCGAGATAGGATTTCTTTGTGGCTTTGGAGCCTGTCCTGGAACTCACTCTAGAGTAGACCAGGCTGGCCTCAAATGCACAGGCTTAAAGGTGTTCACCACCTCCGCCCGGCAATAGCTTCTTTTGTTACCATGAAATCCTCTTTCTGCCCAGTAACACTTCTTTTTGGGGGTGGTGAGTGTGAGAGAGGGTCTCTCTACATAGCCCAGGCTGGCCTGGAACTCACTGTGCAGCCCAGGCTGGCCTGGAACTCACAGAGATTCACCTTCCTCTGCCTCCAGGGTACTGAGATTAAAGGCATTTGAGTTCGGTCGAGGATGCATAAGACAATGTCTCAGAAGTAAAAAAGGTTTAAGAAAAAATAAAAATAATTATTGTTATGACAAGAGGCTGCCAAGCTGGAATCTTAGAGTAGGGTGTCACTGAAGTCAGCTCTCACCACATCGCCTGTATTGGCTAGCAAGGCCACCATTCTCTTCACACCAGCTCCTGGCTTCTCTGATGGGAACCCCAGCCCTGTGGGAAGGCACCATGCTATGTCTGGCAAGTCAGTAACTCTGCAGCTCGGGAATGGGGGTGGGGATATTTCCTGGACATTTTACTAGGCTGTAAGCTTCTGGCATTTCCCTGTCTGCCCCAACACAGATGCTTCTGGAGCGAGATTCACTTTGGTATCATGCCAAGCTTCCTGAAGGGACATGACCAAGAACCTGCCCTGGCCCTGCTGTGCCATGTACATCTTGCCTAAGATAAGCCCTGAGTTTCAGGAGGCCATCGTCAGATGGACATGGGGCAAATGGAGACAGAGGGACCGTCTGTCCTGCCTGCCCACCCAGCTGCCTGATGTCTTTATGTAACCTGGAGATTCCTTTTGCACAGAAAGAATAATTCTTACTAGTGTAATAAACTAAGCAGCAGATAGATCTTTTTTAGTTATAAACTTGACATAACTGATTTAACTGTTTGCTGCTTCCGATTCCTTACATGTTAACTGGAGCTAGAGAAGAACAAGCCGAGGGAGAGGAATTGGTTAGCATAAGGAGGCCGTGCTCTAGCGCCACCTGCTGTCCATGGACTAGCGGACCACCAGCTGCCAACAGTAACAAAGGATTGGAGTTAATTTCCCTCCGTGTGCACCTCTGTGCCCACATGCCATGTCATTCCTGGAGTGTCAGAGAGCTATGCTCAGCCACCCTTCCTCAATACACTGATTAAACAATACAAGCCATGGAGCCGGAGCTATGGTTCAGTGGCTAGAACACGGACTGCTATTCAAGAAGTCCTGAGTTTGGCTCCCAGTGCCCGTGTCTGGCAGGTTGGTTTGGAGCTCATAACTGCCCATAACTCCAGCTAGGGAACCGATGTCTGAGCACATACTCCACATACCCCAAACACAGCTTTTTTAAAACTGAAAAAAAGTCATTGTGAAATGCGGAGGTTTATTCACACACATAAACACATGAAGGTACAGAAGCATACACATAAAAAAAGAATTAGAGGTGTTCAGCACCAAAGGACCTCTGATATGGGGCCAGGGGACACTGAAATGGATTGCTGGGACTAAGGAGTTTATTAGAAGAGTTATTAATGCCATGGAAAGACAGACAAACAGACAGTATCATGGTGGGGACTCAGTGGAGAGTTCAGGCCTCAGAACCAGAGCTAGACATCATGGCTGTGACTCTCCAGGGAGGAATCTGGGCACATGCAGAAGAAGTGAGGGTTCTTCTTATACCTTTCTGAGGACGGGGGAGGCTTGACAGCTGTCTTAGGGTTTCTACTGCTGTGATGAAACACCATGACCGAAGCTACAGTGGGAGCAGAAACCAGGAGCAAATTCAGCCCTGGGAGCCAACCCAGATCTGGGACACTGGCAGACCAGGATTGAGCCAACGACCTGACTCAGAGTCTGCGACCTCCAGCAGAACTGGAGTGGGACTGAACCAGCTACCTAAGACACAGAGAGAACAAGCTCCACCAGGAGCCGAAGCAAACCCAGTCCCGGGACAGGGGTGGATCAGGACTGAGCCAGAGACCAGATCCAGAGTCAGCAATCGCCACCTCAACAGGTCCAACCCCAAGCCAGGGACTTCTGCAGGAGGAGACCCAGACCAAGATTTACAGAAACAGATAAGGACAGCAGCCTGGGCCAAAGTAGGCCTGAAACAGCAAACCCCAAGGGAGCAGATAAAAGCACAGGGCACTGAGCTACCTCCAGGAACAGGAATAACCAACAGGGTAATTAGAACTGTGGCACTGACTGTACCATGAGGAACAACCGTCTGAGCTTTGGATTCACTGGCACCTAGAAGATTATTCAACAGAATCTCAGACAGCCCCAAACCACATCTATTAGAGGAAAAGATGAGTAGAAAAGTAAGATCACATGCTACACCACAAAGAGCAACACAACACCAGTAAAATCTAAAGACCCTACAACAGCAAGACCTGAACAACCAAATATGGATGAATCAGAAGAAAATTATCTAAAAAATAACCTCAAGAGAATGTTTGAAATTCTTAAAGATGAAATGAAAAATTACCTTAAAGAAATGGAGGAAAGGGGGCTGGAGAGATGGCTCAGTGGTTAAGAGCATTGCCTGCTCTTCCAAAGGTCCTGAGTTCAATTCCCGGCAACCACATGGTGGCT
>NC_022012.1:92332957-92339564 GCF_000317375.1 Microtus ochrogaster
CAGAACAACAAATAGACTGGATCCAAAAAAAGTCCTCTCTCCACATAATAATCAAAACACTAAACATACAGAGTAAAGAAAGAATATTAAGAGCTGCAAAGAAAAAAGGCCAAGCAATATATAAAGGTAGACCTATGAGAATTGCACCTAACTTCTCAGTGGAGACAATGAAAGCCAGAAGGTCATGGTCAAGCATTATGCAGACATTAAGAGACCACAGATGCCAGCCCAGACTATTATACCCAGCAAAACTGTCGATCACCATAGAAGAACAAAACAAGATATTAGATTTCACCAATACCTAGCCACAAACCTAGCCCTACACAAAATACTAGAAGGAAAACTCCAACAAAACACAGACAATTGATGATCTCATAACAGCAAATCTGAAAGAAGAAAATATGTACAAATTAACATCACCAAAGATGAAAACTAAATTAACAGGAGATAGCAACCACTGGTCATTAATATCCCTTAAGGTAAATGGCCTCAATTCACCTATAAAAAGGCACAGGCTAACAGATTGGATACGAAAACAGAACCCATCCTTCTTCTGCATACAAGAAATGCATCTCAACCTCAAAGACAGACATTGTCTCAGAGTAAAAGGATGAGAAAAATATATCAATCAAATGGACCTAAGAAACAAGTGGGTGTAGCTATCTTAATATCTAACAAAATAGACTTCAAGCAAAAATCAGTCAAAAGAGACAAAGAAGGACATTTCATGTTAGTCACAGGAAAAATTCATCAAGAGGAAATTTCAATACAGAACATCTATGCCCCAAATACAAGGGCACCCTCATATGTCAAAGAAACACTTCTAAAGTTTAAATAATATATTAAACCCCACACACTAAAAGTGGGAGACTTCAACACTCCTCATCACTGGATAGGTCAATCAAATCTAAGACTTGTATGACACGAACTTTAAATCTTTGAAGAAAGACATTGAAAAAGACACCAGAAAGTGGAAAGACCTCCCATGCTATTGGGTAGGCAGAATTAACAGTAAAAATGGCAATCTTACCAAAAGCAATCTACAGATTCAACGCAATGTCCAGCAAAATTCCAGCAAAATTCTTCAAAGACCTCGAAAGAACGGTACTCAACTTCATTTGGAAAAACAAAAAAAACCAAGGATAGGGGCTGGAGATATGGCTCAGTGGTTAAGAGCATTGCCTGCTCTTTCAAAGGTCCTGAGTTCAATTCCCAGCAACCACATGGTGGCTTACAACCATCTGTAATGAGCATTTGTAATGAGGTCTGGTGCCCTCTTCTGGCTTGCAGGCATACACACAGACAGATATATAATAAATTTAAAAAAAATTTTAAGAAAAGAGTCAGTAATACCACTTTTGGGTATAGCCCCTTTGGATATCAGTATGGAATTTCCCAGAAAATTAGGAAACAACCTACCTCCAGTCCTAGTAATACCACTTCTGGGGATATATCCAAAAGATGCTCAATCGTACCACAAGGACATGTGCTCAACTATATTCATAGCAGCATTATTTGTCATAGCCAGAAACTGGAAACAACCTAAATGCCCCTCGACCGAAGAATGGATAAGGAAAAAGTGATACATGGAGTACTACACAGCAGAAAAAAATAACAACTGCTTGAATTCTGCAGGAAAATGGATGGAACTAGAAAACATTATTTTGAGTGAGGTAACCCAGACACATAAAGACAATTATCACATGTACTCACTTTTAAATATAAAGCAAAGAAAGCCAGCCTACAAACCACAGTCCCAGAGAATTTAGACAACAACGTGGACACTAAGAGAGATTTACATAGATCTAATCTACATGGAAAATAGAAAGTAGAAAAAGACAAGATCTCCTGAGTAAATTGGGAGCATGGGGACCTTGGGGGAATATTGAAGAGGGGAGGGGAGAGGCAAGGAGGGGAGCAGAGAAAAATGTAGAGCTCAATAAATATCAATAAAATAAAATAAAATAAAAAAACAACAAAAAAGTTAAAAAAAAAAAAAGAACAACAAGAAGAAAAAAGAAACACCATGACCAAAAAAAAAAAAAAAGTTGGGGAGGAAAGGGTTTACGTGGCTTACCCTTCCGTATCACTGTTCATCACTGAAGGAAGTCAGGGTAGGAACTCAAACAGGGCAAGGAACCTGGAGCCAGGAGCAGATACAGAGGCCATGCAGGGGAGCTGCTTACTGGCTTGTTCCCCATGGCTTGCTCAGCCTGCTTTCTTACAGAACCCAGGACCTCTAGTCAGGGCTGGCACCATGCACCATGGGCTATTTCCCTCCCCCAACACTAATTAAGAACATGTCTTAGCTGGATCTTATGGAGACATTTTCCCAATTATGGTTCCCCCTTTCAGTGACTCTAGCTTGTATCAAGTTGACATATAAGTAGCCAGGATCACAGCACAAGCCTGAAGCCAGGCTTTCTGATTTCAGATAGGAAGCAGGGAAGGGGAGATGGATATGTGGCCATCGATATTCCTTTGAAGTAAACTCACTTCTGCAGATGAGAGCTCCTAGTACCTGGAGGTCTGTCAGTTAAGGGACTCACAGACAGGGCGTTATCTGTGAGGCAAAAGGGTTGCTGCAGTTGGCTCTGTCCTCTTCTGTCTTCTATGGGCACTGCGTGCATATGGTACACATAGGATAAAAGGGACAGTCAAAGAAACTCACCCTGGCCCTGAACCCAGAGCCTGTGAAAGAAACACATTTTAACCTTGAAACCAGAACCAAAGAAACACATCCTGACCCTGAAACCAGAGCCAAAGAAACACATCCTGACCCTAAAACCAGAGCCAAATCTGTCCCTGGCCAACTGAATACAATACCAACCAATCCTTGAGCAAGAAATATGGCCAATCTGAGTTTGTCTAAACCCAAGGGGATTGAAATCTGACCAATTCCCACCCTGAAAATCTTCTCCCTGGAAAAACTCTGCCCCTGAGAAGCCCTGTGTATAAATCTGTTCAGTTGGCAGCTGTCCTCTACCCTGGCAGAGACAGCCACTGTCCTGGATTCCTCCTTCCCAAATAAATCTTTCTTGAAATAGTTTTGGGTGAAGATCTTCTTTCACTGGCGTCTTTGCTGGAATTGCCCTTAGGCGAGCAGAGCAGAAGTAACAACTTTTTGCCAGAGCCCTAGCAGATGCTACATTTCTGCAGGGGTTTCCCATTAACAGAGTAAAGCAGAGAAGAAACCGATACTCCTGCTGGGAAACTCCCTTGAAGCAGAGCAGAGCTCAGCTATAAAGGCTCTCTCTCCAGGAGGAGCAGGTCCCCACATCTTATTGGGAGACCATGCCCCACTGGATCCCAACTTCAGGGATAGCCTAACTTCCCGACAGGTCAGCTGTGGGTAGAGCCTGACTTCCTGACAAGTCAGGATACCATTCCCTCCAGAGCTGTAACACTTGCAGTATACATACATGCTGGTAAAATACTTATACACATAAAATAATCCCAAAATTTAAAGAGCAGAAACAAGTGAAATTAACGTCAATAAAAAAAATCATTGATCCCAATATATCTAAAGTATCATTTCAATATGTACCACAAAAAATTATTAATGAGTCAGGCCTGGGGGCGCCTATCTTTAATTCCAGTACTCAGGAGGCAGAGGCAGGTGGATTTCAATGAGTTTGAGGCCAGCCTCACCTACTTAGTGAGCTGCAGGCCATCTAGAGGTGCACAGCAATACCCAGTCTCAGATAAACTACTGAATAAATGCATGCGTGCATTAGTGAATGCATGAATGGAGCGAGATGTAGCCCATTGGTGCAGTGCTTGCTGCAAACCTGAGGCCTTGGCTTCCATCTCTAAGACCAAAACTGACTAAGAAAGTAATAATATAACTTATCTTATAAATCTTAGCTATCAGGCATGTGATTGACATACAGACGGTCAGTGTTCAAAGAGAAATGTGGATGGGGGGAATGACCAGAGGGGAGGGAATGGGGGCTGGATTTGATCAGACACATTATATACAGCTAGAAATTCTCAAAAAATAAAAAAGAGATGTGGTAGTGGACCCGAGGTTAGTTCCCAGCAGCTGGGCAAGCAGTTCGCAACTGCCTGTAACTCCAGCCCCGGGGATCTGATGGCCCTCTCTGGCCTCTACCGGCCCCCACGTCGGCACCTCACTCACATGGACCCACCCACACACATAATTAAAATAAAGTCTACAAAAATAAATTTGAAAAGCTGGGCTGTGGTGGCCCACGCCTTTAATCCCAGCACTCAGCTGGAGGCAGCGGCCGGAGGATCTCTGAGTTCAAGGCCAACCTCGTCTACAGAGCAAGTCCGGGACAGCCAGAGCTACACAAAGAAACCATGTCTAGAAAAACAAAAATTAAAATAAAATAAGTAAACATATAAATAAATGGAGAAATATGAATTGTATTTTTAAAAAGCCATGTCTAAAAGGAAGGCATCCCAACTTGCTTCAATTCTTTTTTTTTCCCCTGAACCAGGGTTTCTCTGTGTAAACAGTCCTAGCAGTCCCGGAATTAGCTCTGTGGACCATGTTGGCCTTGAACTCACAAAAATCTGCCAGCCTCTGCCTCCCGAGGGCTGGGATTAAAAGCCTGTGCCACCACCGCCCGGCTATAAATTTTTTTTAAGTATTTATTTATTTATTATGGACACACTATTCTGTTTGCATATATTTCTGTAGGCCAGAAGAAGACACCAGACCTCATTAAAGATGGTTGTGAGCCACCATGTGGTTGCTGGGAATTGAACTCGGGTCCTTTGGAAGAGCACGCAATGCTCTTAACCACTAAGCCATCTCTCCAGCCCTGGCTATAAATTCTTAAATATAATTAAATTAAATACAATTACAAATCAGCCAGTCACACATTTCAAAAAAACGTTTTAGCCATCAAGAGGTCTCCAACTGAAAACCGCAGGCTGCAGTTCTGCGTGTAGCCACCAGGTGGCGTCAGAACGCTACTAGGCGCCGGACGGGCTCCATCAACGGAAGCGGAAGTGGACTCTCACCTTCCTGACTGGTTCCTCCCATTTTCTCCTCCCCCGGAAACACAGACCCGCTAGACTCGGGTACTGAGGCCTGCGGCGGGGCGGAGCGGCTGGGAGGGATGGGCGTGAGCGCGGAGCCGCGGAGCCTCGCCGTGGCCGGGGCCGGGCTCGCGTCCCCCGTGATCGAGAAGGCGCGCTCTGCGCTGTTGCCGCCGCAGGACGTGGAGGACACGGTGGAGACTCTCATGGTAACGTGGGGGCGGGGGAGCGGGTCGGGAACTGCCATGTGCTTCTAGAACATTCTCGTTCTAGAACACGCTACCGGTCATGGAGGTGAGAGCCGCCGGTCACCCCGGGTCTCAGGCCGCCCTCGCGGCCCCGCTTCCCTGCGGTCTGCTGCTGCCTAAGCGTCCCCGGCTCACGAAGGACACGCCCCCTCGGTCAGATTGGCTGCGCGGCCAGGCGCCGGGCTGCCATTGGCGGAGCCGTGGGTGGGTCCTCGCCAGCCATAGGCGGAGGCGGGGGTGCGTCGGGAGGCCGGGCGGACCTGGGTCGTGGTACCCCTTTCTGGGAGGAGGACGCACTCCTTTGGAAATAGACTTAAATTTTTTATTTTATTTTTTTACTTGTTTTTGAGACAGGGCCTCATTGTGCAGCCCTGGCTGGAGCTCGCTATTTAGACTAGGCTGGCCTCGAACTCGGAGAGACTGACCTGTCTCTGTTTCCAGAGTGCTGATACTAAAGGCGTGTGCTCCCCCGTGTGTTGCTTTTTGGAAATCTTTAAAGATAACCAGGGCGGCTCCGGGATCACGTCTTTCAAAACTACTTAGCTTTTCTCTTTGGACTGCCATCTTTCCCCTTCTGTTTATATTGGACGTAGGGATTTTGTGTGGGGATGGTTAGAAATTGTGGAACTAATTGGCTGTTGAAATGATATTCACCTTGTGTTTGCTGATTATGCTTTTAGTTTATATTTGTGTATATGTATGTGCTCGCGCGCGTGCGTGTGGTGGGGTATGTACACAAGAGTACAGGTGCCAACAGGGTGTTGGGATCCCCTGGAGCTGGAGTTACAAGTGGTTGTGAGCACCCCTTCCCATATGGCTGTTGGGAACCCTATGGCCTTCTAGGGTAACACTGCTTTCCAGTCCCTTTTGACTGTTCTCCAGCCCTTTCTGATTGTTTTTGTCCATTCTCACGCTTAGGAAATTGGAATGTTCACCTTTAAGCTGTGAATAGGGTTGAACTACTAAAATAAATTAAATGTCTTAAAATTGGAGGTGTATTCCTGGGGTAAGGCACCTCAATATCCATCACTATAACAAATAAAACTAAACCCAGGACCCGGCACAGTGGCTCCTGGAGAGGCAGGTAGATCTGGAATAGTGAGACCCTGTCTCAAAACCATAGGCCCACAAAAAAACAAAAAAACAAAAAAAAAAAAACTAATCCACTCAAAAAATATGCTGCACATATACAAAAGTCACTTAAACTTATGCAGTTTAAGCTACCTGCTTCATTTTTTTGTTGTTGTTTTGTTTTGTTTTTGAGACAGGGTTTCTCTGTAGCATTAGAGCCTGTCCTGTCCTGGAACTAGCTCTTGTAGACCAGACTGGCCTCGAACTCACAGAGA
>NC_022012.1:92339904-92340567 GCF_000317375.1 Microtus ochrogaster
GGACAGCCAGGGCTACACAGAGAAACCCTGTTTTGAAAAACAAAAAACCAAACAAAAACAAGTTGGTTCAGTGGATATTTATTGGGCCAATGATGTGCTTGGTCCCTGTGCTGTGAAGGTGAGACATTTAAAATGCAGTTTCTGCCACCCAGCATGGAGGTGTAGGATGGCAGCCTTAAAATAAAGAGGGCAGGGCTGGAAGTAGAGTTTGTGGTGGCATGCTTGCCCGCGTGCATGAGGCTTAGGCTCAGCTCCCAGGACAGATAAACGTAGGGTGCGGTGCCTAGGTGGAATTACTGTTCCTTCTTGGAACCTTGCTGGACCAAACTGCTGGAAAGAGTTGTGGTGACCTTAACCTGTTGTGGGGTAGGGCATGCAGGGGCTACTGGGCCTTATCCTGTGGGTCTCTGCTCTAGGAGAAGTGGGTACAGGTTTCCTGTTCGGCAGAATCATTCATCCGTCTGTGTTGCACACTTTCTACACACCAGCCCCACGGTCAGGTCTTGTTTTGTTTTGTGTTTTCAGAGCCTCTCTGTAGTATGAGCTGCGGGGCTGCGTCCCCAGCACCCTGGCCGCCTGCTAGCTTATGCCCCGAAATAATTACACACAAATTGTATTCTTTTAAACACTGCTTGGCCCATTATATCTAGCCTCTTCTCAGCT
>NC_022012.1:92341317-92368935 GCF_000317375.1 Microtus ochrogaster
GATTTTAGGAGGAAATTGGCTCCTAACAATTAACAACCTATATACATTACATTTTTAAGTGAACTACACAATCACAATACCTTAATAAAGATCAGAAATACATATACATATAACAAAATTGACCTTAAATCTCTATCAATAAAGCAAAATCTATACTAATGCAAATCATTCATATCTATATCATATGTTTATAAACCATATTTGGGAACATGGGCGCAGTTTTTTTTCTCTCCTAACTGCTTCCTGCTGAATGAGGTCGTCGTTAATTAGGTCTTTCATGGTATAGCCTGTGTGCTAGTTTCATCTCAGTTGGCAGTTAGAGAAGCAATTTTCTGAAGGTGTTCACAGCAACCCTTCAGGAGGGCATGGTCCATCATACCATATTGGAATAGAAATAATCCAGACTCTCACCCTCTGTGAAAACAAAATAAGAAACTCCTTTCCAAAGCATCATATCCTTAGATCCAAATTCTTTTTTTTTTTTTTGAATTTTCGAGACAGGGTTTTTCCATAGCTTTTTGGTTCCTGTCCTGGAACTAGCTCTTGTAGACCAGGGTGTCCTTGAACTCTAGCTCTTGTAGACCAGGGTGTCCTTGACCTCTCAGAGATCCGCCTGTCTCTGGCTCCCAGGCATTGGGATTAAAGGTTTAAGCTACTACACCTTGAACTCACAGAGATCTGTTTTTCTCTGCCTTCTAGGCACTGGGATTAAAGGCGTGTGCTATCACACCTAGAAGTCACAGAGGTCAATCTCCCTCTGCCTCCCAAGTGTTGGGATTAAAGGTGTGTACTACCACGCCCAACTACTCTCTTTCTTCCTTTTTTTACTTTTATGAACTTACTTTTAGCTTGCATATATTTTTAACACACTGTAAATCATTTAAAAATTTTCTTTGTCTTTGAATCTCTCTTTACTATATATCTCTCTCTTTCTGAACACATGAGTCTTCAATATACCAAGCAATATCAGTAGGACTAAAGCCGTGGCTTTGACAGCTGGATCCAGCCCATTCCTTAGCTTTCCAGCCTCATGGCAGAGGTACCGCTGTAGCCACGTTTATTGCCACAAGTCTATGGTGTTTCAAGGTCCCTGCCAGCAAGTAAGCTACAGCATTATGTCCACAGACAACACAGAAGTCCTCTCTCTGTAGTCGGCCCTCCTGCCTCAAACAGTCAGAGTTTGCCCTGGCAGGACGGCCCAGAAAGCTGGCATTTTAAAACAACACAGGTTTTTTTCCTGCTGCTGAGTCAGGAAAATTTCAAAATGGAGGACGTACCATTTTGTGCTAGCTCTGGGGCCGCCAGGTAGGAGCGGCACTCAGCACTTTAATTCTGAGACTGAGTGTGCAGCACAGAAATTCTTTTCATCCAAGTTACATCCAAATCTGACACTCAGAGCACTGCGCAGTCTAAAAACATGTCTCTGTATGGCGGCAGGAATCCGCCATGTTCTCCTGTCTGCCTAAGCCTGATTCGGCTGTCTGCCCAGGTGCAGGTGGGGAGCGCTGAGCCATCAGCACGGACTCAGAGCACTCTCCTTCTGATCCCAAGTGGGAACATAAATATCCAGTCCCATAAAAGCCACTAAAATGCTTTAAAGCCAGAGTTCACACTGGCAGCACAGCCAAGAAGCTGTGCTTTAAATTGACACAGTGTTTTTTCTGCTGCTGTTGCCGAATCAGGAAATCTCTCTACAGCACGCCACCAACAAACAGCAAAAATCTGTGTTAAACTCTCTCTCCCTTATTTTTAAGCCTTCTCAGGTTTTTAAGTGGATTTAGTTCATCACGTCTGGGCTCCACTCTGTAGTATGAGTAGTGCTGCGGGGCTGCGTCCCCAGCACCCTGGCCGCCTGCTAGCTTATGCCCCGAAATAATTACACACAAATTGTATTCTTTTAAACACTGTTTGGCCCATTATATCTAGCCTCTTCTCGGCTAATTCTGATATCCCAATCAACCCATTTCTAATAATCTGTGTAGCATCAGTCTTACTGGGAAAGATTCAGCATGTCTGACCTGGCGGCTTGCTTCATCACGTGCGTCTGTCCGGGAGAGGGGAGCATGGCCTCTCTGAGCTCACTTCCTCTCCCTCCCAGCATTCTGTTCTGTTTACTCCTCCCACCTATGTTTTAACCTATGAGGCCAAGCAGTTTCTTTATTACTTAACCAATGACTTTCCTCCATCACCTCTCTATGTAGTTCTGGCTGTCATGGAGCACTGAGCTCCATGTAGATCAGGTTGCCCCTCTGCCTCATCCTCTGGAATGCTGGGATCAGAGATGTCTGCCACCATGCCTTGCTTCCGTGCCAGTTCTTACAGAAGCATGCAGGAGACAGGAGTTGTGTCTCTTCTTGTCTTGCACCCTTGGTCATAGGGATGATGGCCACAGGGGTCTGTTCCAGGTGTCACCAAGAGAATCAGTGGAGCCTGACATGGGGGTTGTGAGCAGCACAGATGGAGGTAGGCTAATGTCTGGGTGTTCAGAGTGAGACGGGCAGGGAGAGCAACACCATGGCAGTGGACGATGTGACTGTGCGGGCCAGGGAGGGGAGGGGAGCGGTGTGCTGCTCCTGGGCCTCGCAGCGGTAGATGACTGTCGTGGGAGTTAGAGAGCGGCCAACTAATAGTTCTCATTTCCTCTGAACCAACACTCAGGACAGATTTGCCATGTTTAGTAGTTTCTAGTGCGTTTGCCATTACTTATGACTTGGGTACATCCTGTTGGCTTGTTTGAGTTGGGAGCAGAATGTGGTGTCATTGACACTGCAGACTCCAATTTGCAGTTTTTAAAGATAACCCTGGCTTTAGGAGAGAGAGTAGACTGAGGGGGTCAAAGATTGAGGTAAAAAGGTCCTGGCAGTCAGCTGGGAGGGAGAGGTGGCCCTTTGAGCCAGGATGGGTCCAGAAGGCAGGCTGAGGGCTGGTCAGGAGCAGAGTGAACTGGTGTGGAGAAGCCCAGACTGGATAGGTGAAGAGCAGGGGTCCAACAGCTGCCGCTGGGGAGCAGCAGGTTGGCCTAAGGGAGAGGAAGAGCTCAGGTTTACAAATGTCAAGATGGGCGGTGGTGCAAGCCTTTAATCCCTGCCCCCAGAGGCAGAGGTAGAGGCAGGTGCATTTCTGTGAGTTCCAGGCCAGCCTGGTCCACAAGAGCTAGTTTCAGGACAGGCTCCAGAGCTACTGAGAAGAGAAACCCTGTCTCAAAACAAAACAAAACAAAATGTTGCCTGAGGCGACCTCTGAGCTCTGAGCCTTGTCTTGTGGCTTGTCTGGAGCTCCATGAGCAGTAGTCTGTGCAGGGAAGGGAGGAAGCTGAAGCTGCTGACGGATGTGAGAGCCTGGCTCGGGAAGACGACAGTGAGCAGTGGCCAGAGAAGTGAGGGGGACAGAGTGAGAGGGTGGGGCTCATTGCTGGGCTGGAACGAGAGGGTTCGAGAATACTCACGGGACTCCTGGCACACATTTGCAGCCCCTGCTCGCTCCTGAGTAAAGTCCTTTAGAGAGTCTCTCTTGTTTAGGCTGAAGGGACGGCTAGGGCAGACCAGTGGGCCAGCCATCAGGACGTGGTCAGGAAGCAGCAGGCAGAGCGAGTCTCCTGGGGCTGGGGAGGGGGCAGGTGAGGGACTGTTGCCCAAGTTTTCAGTTTGAATTGTTGAGTTTGAGACCCCTGCGGGCCCCTGTGGGCAGGAGGGAATACTGGGATGGCAGAGTTTGGCTGGAGGGTCGGTGGGTGCAGTGGGAATGGGGAATGCCTGTGACCGGTTGTGGTGGGGCTGCAGACTGAAGAGATAAGAGCTGGAACTGCACGGAGGTGCAGGCAGAGGGAGGAGAGACCTGTAGCAGCAGTGGGGTGAGGTGGGTGCTGGAGGAAACCAATACTGAGAGAGAGGTGGTCACTGATAGCAAATGCACCTAAGAACTCAAAGTTAAGGACAGGGTGGAAGAGGAGGCCTGGGATGTGCGGGCCCAGTGAATCTGCAGGAGCCTTACCGGAGGAGTTCTGGCTAGATGACAAGCCCAAGGCGTGGAGAGTGACTGGCACAGAGGGAGTGGAGATGGTACGATTTGGCACTGGAAACAGAGAGTCTGGAGCAGGTTTCCAGATACGGAAGAGATGTCCAAGGAAAAGAGGGACCTGGTGTGTGAGGGGATTGAACCCCCCAACACTTCAGAGGCTCAGGTAAGGCTGAGCAGGGTTTTGGGGAATTGATTAGCAGAATAGTTGGCATCTCTGGGGAGAGGGCATTGGCCACCAGGACAGATGTGCTGAAATGCATACTGCCTGGTTGTGCCGGCTGTCTTCTGGGAGCCCTGCTGGCATCCAGGCGGTTGTCTCATCCAGCCTCAACTCTCAGAACTTCTTTAGTCCCAGGGGCTAACGCCAACCCCAGGTGTGTTTGAAGGAAGTTAGAGTAGGTTCTCTCTCTGGAATGGGTGCTTCTGATGACATCTGGGGTCCTGGTAATTTGATGTAACAGACTTCATAGTCCTAGTAAGCCATTAGGATTACAGTGTGTCAGTTACTTAAAAAAGTAATCTATGGCCATACCACCTGGAATGCCCCTAATCTTGTCTGATTTCGGGGGTGGGGAATGAGATGTCATTAAATGGGGGAAGAGAAGGTCCCCAGATGGGCTGTGCCAAGTGTCCTGGTGGGAGGAGAAGGAGTTTCAAAGTGTCTGTTCATTGCCATTGGTGACTCTGCTGCATTCCAGAAAGGGGACAGACACTGTCGTGGAAGCCCAGGCCCTGAGCTGGGGCTCCTGGGGTGTGCCTAGGGGAGATACTTGAGTGTCTGAAAGGGTGCTGCCCTTCTGTGTGGAGCCAGAAGATAAGGCAACCAGTGCCGATACAGGCTGAGGGCGGGGCCACAGGTCAGCAGTGACTGCACTGCGCAGTGTATGGTCCGCTGGGTCTCTGTGAGATGTGGATAGGCAGAGGGGTTTCGTTTGTTTTTGTTTTTGTTGTTTTTTTAAAACCCCCCCCCCCCAAGACAGGGTTTCTCTGTGTAGCCCTGGCTGTCCTGGAACTTGCTCTCACTCTGTAAGCCAGGCTGGTCTTAACTAAGAGATTGCCTGCCTCTCCTCCCAGGTGTGTGCAACCGCATCCACTGCTGGCTTGAAAGGCTAAGCTCTAAGCACGGAAATTGATGGAGTACTAGAAGCTATACACAATGGCCAAGCTTAGGTCCTCATGGCTTTTGACTTGTTCCTATAAACATCTATAGTTCCTAAACCAACTAGCCTGGGGAAGCCAACAGCTAAGACTACTCTCAGCATGAGACCATGGTCAGTGACTCTTCAGTCAGGGCAGACAGGGATGCTTGCTGTGAAATGGACATGTTGCCTAGTGGAACCAGCGTTATAGCAGTAATCGTGAGACAAGAGAGGTCCCTTTTGCTGTGCACATTTCAATATTGGCTGCAGACTTTACTTTCCCATCCTGGTGGGAAAAGCCTGGCACTTGGAGTAGCTCCCAACAGCCTTGTGGGAGGGGCATGATGCAAGTGGTCACAGTTCAGAGTCAGGAAACAGAGAGCCTTGGCTAGAATGGGATTGTGACAGGTGGAGCCTGAAGGGCTTCAGGTGCAGATGTGGGCAAAGGAGCTGGCTTGGTGGCCAGGCCTGCTGACACCACCGTCTCTTGTCTTGCAGTTACATCCGGTGATCAAGGCTTTCCTCTGTGGTTCCATCAGTGGGACCTGCTCCACCCTCCTCTTCCAGCCTTTGGATCTCCTCAAAACACGCCTGCAGACCCTACAGCCCTCGGACCTACGGTAGGCTGTTGCCCCGCTTCATGGAGGAACCAGGTTTAGCAACTTCTCAGACACAGGATTAGCCTTACAAGTTAAATCAACTTTCTTATGATAGAGAAACACAAGCCAGGCTGGAATTCCTTTTGGTTGTTGTTTGTGTTTGCTTCAGACAAGAGTCTTCCTGTGTGTCCTGTGCCAACCTTGAACTTGCAACCCTTCTGCCTCAGTTTCCTGAGTACTGGGCCATGTGCTTTGTGGATACTGTTTTCTGAAGAAAAAGTTAGTATAGTTATTTATAACACATTATAATTTGACTTTTCTTGGTTAATTTGGGGTCTTTTGGTCAGCTCCAGAGGACTTTCTTTGGTGACATTTGCATTTTTCTTGAGTTAGCTTGTGACATTGTAACTATGCTGCCGGGTACTGTTTGTTTGTTTGTTTGTTGTAAATAGCATCCATTTTGAATGTGTTTGTGTCTCTGGAGCACTATGGGAGCTACTATGTAAAGTATAGTTTATTCCATTGCTTGTGGTGTGAATAAACAGTTAAGTATGCGTGTGCCAAACCATGAACACGTGGAAAAGAAGAAGAATCCCAGGGCTGCTGAGATGGGTGATCTCTGCAGGTGCTTACTGCAAGCCTGACCACCTGAGACTGATCCCTAGGACCCAAGTGGGAGAAGAAACCTGACTCTTGCAAGTTGTCCTCTGACTTCCAGATGTTTGCATGTACACACACACACACACACACACACACACACACACACACGATATATAATAAAATTTAGTATAGAGATTCCTGCGTATTTTAGACAGTCTTTGGTGGGAACTCTACTGTGACAGTCTGGTCTAATAGTTGTTTTCTTTTCCTGTCC
This sequence comes from Microtus ochrogaster, assembly GCF_000317375.1. NCBI lineage: Eukaryota > Metazoa > Chordata > Mammalia > Rodentia > Cricetidae > Microtus > Microtus ochrogaster. The sequence goes on from NC_022012.1 coordinate 92,347,947, forward strand.
CTTTTGTCTCCTTAAGGTCCAGGCGTGTCGGGATGTTGGCTGTGTTCTTGAAGGTGGTTCGCACAGAAAGTCCTCTGGGCCTTTGGAAAGGAATGTCTCCTGTAAGCTGCCTTTTGGTTCTCCTGCTTCACTTCTTTAGTGATCCTTCTCCTCCAGCTCACAGTCACTGTTAGACTACATACCTCCTCCCCATCTGTGTGGCTCCTCCCCATCCGTGTAGCTCCTCCCCATCCATGTAGCTCCTCCCCAATCTGAGTGGCTCCTCCCTGTCTGTGTAGCTCCTGCCCATCTATGTAGCTCCTCCCCGTCTGTGTAGCTCCTTCCCATCTGTGTGTTACCTTTCATGGCTAGGACCAGAACCCTCACAGGAGCAGCTCAAGAGAGGAGATGCTTGTCTGGGCTTGTGTGGGACGGGAGTCCATCTTGGTGGGAAAGGCATGGCAGCTGGAATAGCTCTCCACAGTCTCGGAGGAGGGGCATGAGGCAACTGATTACATCTCAGCAAACCAGGAAGCAGAGAGCCTTGGCCAGAAGTAGGCGGGTCTATGACATACTTCAAAGCCAGCTCCAGTGACCCAAGTCCAGCAGTCATGCCTCCTACCTCTGACATTCACTGCCTCTCAGAACAGCGCCACCCACTGGTAACAAGGTGTTTAAACACATGGTTTGTGAGGGACATTTCCCTTTCAAATCATAGTCTGTGGTTTTAGTTCCCTGCAGTCAGCCTTGCTCTGAAACATTCAATAGAAAATTCTGTAGATGACATAAGTAGTCCATAAGCTTTCAGCTGTGCATTGTTCTGAGTGTGAGGGGTCACTCACATCGGAGCCTTCCCCCCACTCGCACAGCCGTCACTCAGTCACTGTTAGTAGCCAGATCACCTGCTGGGAATCCTGAGCTTTGTGTTCTGGCAGCCCGTGTTTTATTTATGGTGCCCTCAGCACACAGGAGCACTGGTGCAGACAGTGGGATGGGACAGAGGGAAGCTGGACGGGGCTTTCGGGGGACGGGGAAGGTAGAAGATCTTAAGAAGAAAAGAAAAAAACACTAGTGGCAGGAAGGAACGCTGTGTTATGAAGTTGTGGAAGAGGAAAAAGAAATCCAGGCTTTTGTTGTTGTTGTTGTTGTTTTGTTGAGACAGCGTTTCTTTGTGCACCCTGGAGGTCCTGAAATCCAGGCTATTTTTGTTGTCATAGTTCAGATTGCAGAAGTTAATGGTGCAATGTGATCACAGCCATGGCGGGTGGAAAGTTCTAGGTTAAGGTGGACAGAACACTGCATTTGTGAGTGGAGACAGGAACAGAAAATATGGTCTAGTTGATGGCAGCGTGGTCCGCCAGAGGGCACTGAGCCTGCTGAAGACTTCAGCAAGAGATCTCCTGAAGTGAGTGACCACAAGCCACTCAATGCAAGTGAGAGATGCATTACCTGCCTTCAGAAGCCGCCTTGGGCAAGAGCAAGCGTACCTGTGACTGACGCGGCTGCCGTGTTTCTGGCACATTGGCGTGACTGTGGAGAGAGGAAGCTGAGCCAGGGGACAGATGTGAAGCGGTGAGGCTCTCCTCTAAGGTGCCCTGCCTGACAGGAAGGGAGAGAGCAGACTGAAGGCCATCAGGAAGTGCTAATGAACTGGAGGATGGCTCAGTGGTAAAGAGCATGCGTTGAGCAAACAAAGCATGTGTTTAAACCTGGGTTCCATCCCAGAGCCCATGTCAGGCAGCTCACACTGACTGTAGCTCCAGGTCCAGGGGATCCAGCGCTCTTTTCTGAACTCTGCATTCTCTCACATACGTGTACAAACCCATATACAGTCGGGCGGTGGTGGCGCACGCCTTTAATCCCAGCACTTGGGAGGCAGAGGCAGGCAGATCTCTGTGAGTTCGAGACCAGCCTGGTCTACAGAGCTAGTTCCAGGACAGGCTCCAAAACCACAGAGAAACCCTGTCTCGAAAAACCAAAAAAAAAAAAAAAACCAAACCCGTATATAGACACACATCTATACACTAAACAAAAATAAACTTTCTTTTTAAAGTAACTGCTGGGCATAACCCCAGCACTAAGGAAGCAGAGGCAGGGGATCCCCGTGAATTAGCAGTCAGACAAGGCTACTGAATGAGATCCTGTCTGGAAACAGAAACAAGTGAGGCATGGGAGGACCTTGTTGAGTCGCCTATCAGAAGACGGAGAAGAAACATGGATGTGGATATTATCCAGGTTTGCCCAAGTGTTTCAGATTGCACGTTAAAGGACAAAATCGTGCGATCAGATCATCCTTGAGTGTCCCTGAAGGGCTGTGGCTCCTGCAGCAGCTGGAGTGAGCTGAAGGGAGGACACCGGTCTTGGTTCTTTTGAACAGTTTCAGAAGTAAGGCAGCCTTTTCTTGGTCAGGATGTTCTGGCTGTCAGCACCCCTGCTCCTTAGTCTAGCCATGTGGATCATCGTGGCTGGCCTCCCGTGACAGGTGCTCGGGTCAGTAGTAGCCTGACCTCACCTGGTGCCTGTGTCGATCACTGCATCATCTCCTCCCCAGGTGTTTCGTTGGCTCCAAATATCACAAGCAGAGGGAGAACAGGACAGTAAGGTATAAGGGCAAGGGAGGCCACAGACACACAAAGGTTATGACCGTGCCTTGTTTCTAAGTGCAACTTTGTCACCTATACTTGAACAGTGGAGACAGAAGTGCAGTGTGCATAGGGCTCAGGGTTCTCCACTGTTCTGGCTATCCCCTCCCAACAGATATGAGGGGACTGTTGACTTCCTCCCTGTCCCCTGTACTGCCACTGATGTCTCTATTCCTAAAGTACAACTGTTAGCATGGCACCAGCTCTAGGGCTGGCATCCACTGCCTGTCAGCGTAGCCTCACCTTTGCCACCACTGGGAAAGTGGCCTAGGACAACGACACCTTATGTCTTCACCCAAAGGCTTTTTCTGGCCCACCTTGCTGGAAGCGCCAAGCATTGGTTCCCACCCTCCAGCCTTCAGCCACTAGAAGATGGGAAGTGATGTTTAACCACTCCCCTTGCCCCTTCAGCAGAGAGATGGCAAGGGGTGGGATGTTCGCTGACAGCTAAAGCTTGCCAAGGGGAATGACTTACCCACAGCTGTGGCTGCTCTGATACACTCCTCATTGGCTGCCCTGTCGCTGCCCCTCCTCCCATTGGTGCTCCCTCCACACTGTAAACAAGCAGCTTGCATGTGGACCACCCTCCCAGAAGGCACCTTGCAGTTTTGAGCCTTTGTTTTCATCCTCCCTCCCTCTGCCTTTCCCCGCAGTCCATCATGAGGTGTGTCCCTGGCGTCGGAATCTACTTTGGCACTCTGTACTCTTTGAAGCAGTATTTCTTGCGAGGCCATCCTCCCACCGCCCTGGAGTCCGTTATCCTGGGCATGGGCTCACGCTCTGTCGCAGGAGTCTGCATGTCACCCATCACAGTGATCAAGACACGCTATGAGGTAAGTCTGACAGTTTTAGAACCTTAGGGATCAGGGTAGTGAACACTTGTGCTCCCCGGGTGTGTAGTCTGACTCGGGGTCAAATGTGCTTAGGTACCTCAGTTTCATACAGGGAAGCCATGTATGAAGGAAAGCCTGGTTCCTTGGGCCACTGTCCAGATGCTGACCTGTGCCGGTCACTGTATCTGCTCTTTGTAGAGTGGGACTTACAGCTATGGGAGCGTTTATGCAGCCCTGAGGAGCATCTACTGCAGCGAGGGCCACCGGGGCCTCTTCAGAGGCCTGACAGCAACTCTGCTGCGTGATGCGCCCTTTTCAGGGCTCTACCTGATGTTTTACAGCCAGACCAAGACCGCAGTGCTCCGTGGCACAGGTAAGGGAGTGTGTGGTTGGCAAGAGGAGTCTCTGAGAGGCTGCATTTCCCCTTGTTCTCTGGGATAGTCATAGCAGCGTTGGGAATGGAGCTGTGAAGAGAACCACGACCACAGCAATGCATATAAACGAAGACATTAGTTCACAGGTTCAGTCCATTACCATCATGGTGCAACATGATGTCATGCAGGCCCGGTGGTGGTGGTGAACGCCTTTACTCCCAACCTCGGGAGGCAAAGACAGGCGGATCTTTGTGAGTTCGAGACCAGCCTAGTCTATAAGAGCTGGTTCCAGGATAACCAGGGCTGTAGAGAAACCCTGTCTTGAAAAAGATGTCACACAGGGATACATAGTGCTGGAGAAGGAATGAAGAGCTAATACATCTTGATCTACAGGCAACAGGAAGTGGTCTGAGACCTCAAGGCCCACCCCCACAGTGACATACTTCCTCCAAGAAGGCCATACCCACTCCAGGAAGGCACCCCTCCTAATAGTGTCACTCCCTATGAGCTTATGGGGCCAGTTACATTTAAACCGCCACAGGAGCCAGATTGGGGCTGGGTGTTAGGATGTCCTATAGAGTTGGGGTCTTTTAAAGGAAAGAGGGTAGGCTGGGTGAGACACAAAGTGTGTTTTGACAAGGCTCTGCAATAGCATGCCCCAGACACCCTAGGGCTGAAGCTTTGGGGTGCAGCCTGTGAGTGTGTTTGTCAGTGAGCATTCCGTGTGAGACAAATAGAGCAGTCTGGCAACACTGACTGCTTGGGGATTTGAGGAAGTTTTCAGTCCCCTTGCTGTGCCCTGCTACTGTCCTGAGCCCTCTATGGGTGGAGCCAGAACCACAAACTTGACCTGTCCCCCAGTAAGCTTGTGGGCCAATCGCAAGCCAAGTCTGGGTGGCAGATGCTGACAGAACCAGGCAGAGTTGCTTGGAACCCATTCTGCAGAGTGTGCCTGAGCTCAGGAAGCTGTCTGGATAGTGGGGGAAGTGGGACTGGGAACACCCCTGGAGACTCGGGGAGACTGGCTCCTTCCCCCAGGGAACAGATGTGCCCTGCAGGTCACAGTCTCATTTTACAACAGAAATTTAAGGCAGTAAGGAAAAGTAGCCGTGGGTGGCCTAGAACTCACTCGCTATTGTAAACCAGCCTGGCTGAGACCCTAGAGATGAGCTGACCTCCACCTCCCAAGCACAGGGTTAAGGCATGAGTCACCAGGCTTAACCTGTCGTGTACAATGAATACATATTAAGTAAAAAACTAAAGTTTCGCCGGGCGGTGGTGGCGCACGCCTTTAATCCCAGCACTCGGGAGGCAGAGGCAGGAGAATCTTTGTGAGTTCGAGGCCAACCTGGTCTACAAGAGCTAGTTCCAGGACAGGCACCAAAAACTACAGAGAAACCCTGTCTCGAAAATCAAAAAAAAAACAAACTAAAGTTTCATGTCCATTAATCTTTTTTTTTTTAATGTCCATTAATCTTTAAAAACTGGAATTAATTAATGAATACTTTTTTGATATTGGAAATGTTTATTAAATCTTTTACTTTATTTTTGTTTTTTTTGAGACAGGGTTTCTTTGTGTAACAACCCTGGCTGTCTTGAAACTTGCTTTGTAGACCAGGCTGGCCTTGAGCTCACAAAGATCTGCTCTCCTTTTCCTCCCAAGTGCTGGCATATATTGACTCTTCAAAGCCAGCCTTGGTGAATAAAAACTAAAATTTTCCCACCTAGCGTCAGTAACGAGGTGAGAGAGTGTTCACACCTGCACCGTCCATTCGGGTGTTCTCACCTGTACGGTTCAGTTAGAGGATGTTCTCACCCACACTGTCCAGTCAGGTGCTGCAGAACTGTCAGATAGTTTTAAGTAACTATGAAATAAATATAATTAGCATATTAATTGTTTTAAATCATTATACTGGATAATGAGTTTTCCCATGACCCCAGTCCAGACACATCACAGGACTCTGGTCAGGTCTGCCCTGAGCACACTGGTTAACCCTGCCTCTCCACGTGTCTGTGCTCTTGTTCCGTTTCAGACCAGTTAGATGTTGCTGTGATGCCCCTGGTTAATTTCAGCTGTGGGATATTTGCTGGCATTCTGGCTTCGCTGGTGACTCAGCCTGCAGACGTGATCAAGACTCACATGCAGCTCTCCCCAGTGAAGTCCCAGTGGATTGGCCAGGCAGCTGTGCTCATCTTCAAGGTAAGCTGCGAAGTGTGTGCTGCCCTTACAAAGGGCATTTTATCTCCCAGCTTCCGACTGTAACTCCAGTTCCAGCAATCTGATCCAGATCCCTAACTTGGCAGGTAGCCCTAGTCTGTATTTTGTATGCTGCTTGGCACTTTGCATTGTATAAATGGTACAGCTGGCTGGGCATAGTGGCCCACACCTTCGCCCTAGCTCTGCCATCTGTGGAAGGAGGATCAGGAGTTTGAAGCGAGTGTTGTCTGGGCTGTGGTAGTGAGGGTCCCATCTCAAAGCAAGTCAACAAACCAGAGCAATGAAAACAGAACCACAGACACATAAACCAAACTTTTCGCAGCAGCTCTAATAAGGGAGTTCCCAGGAGAGAGAGCTTTTCAGCTGCCTAGATCTGGTTTTAACCTCTGGCACCCCAAACAAATCTTTTAATGTTCTTTTAAAAATCCCTTTAATTTTACTTATGTTTGTGTGTGTGTGTGTGTGTGTGTGTGTGTGTGTGTGTGTGTACCTATGGAGGCCAGAAGAGGGCACTGCATCCCTTGGTGCTAGAGTAAAAGATGAGCTGCCCTGTGGGTGCTGCAAAACAAATTCTAGAAGAGCAGCAAGTGCTCTCTGCTCCTGAATGACTTTTGTTGTTGTTGTTGTTGTTGTTGTTGTTTTGTTTTGTTTTTTGAAAAGGGTCTCTATTACATAGCACTGGCTGTCCTGGAACTTGTTATGTAGACCAGGCTGGCCTTGAACTCAAAAGCTCCATCTGCCTCTACCTCCAGAGTGCCAGGATTAAAGGCGTGCACCACCACTCCAGATTCTAAGTGTTCTTTTTCAACTAAGAAGTTTCCCTAGGTAGTGCAGATCTAAAGAGGCGGACCCTAACAGTTACAGGAAAATTGGCAGTTCCTTGGTTTTCTCCTTGGTTTGGTACTACAGATACAAATTAAGGTTCTGAAGTGGAGTAGCGAGGTCTTTGGTGAAGGGCATAAATAGCTGTACTGCGGCTTTGCTTTTGAAGTGTTGACTTGTTCTTATCACAGAACCATGGGCTGCGTGGCTTCTTCCATGGCAGCGTTCCCCGGGCCCTCCGTAGAACTCTGATGGCTGCCATGGCATGGACTGTCTATGAAGAAATGATGTCCAAGATGGGTCTGAACTCCTGAAAGAGATGGCTGGGGAAGGAAGATCTGCCGTCTTGCCTGGTTCCTGATGTGGGCCGCTGCAGCTCACTTTCCTGGAGTCAGGTGAAGCGCGGTCTGAGGAACCAGGCAGAAATGTTGTTGCCTTTAGTTCCCCATTCAGAGAGAGACCAGAGGAGTGCCTGGATCCCCCGGAGCCTCAGAAGTGGAGTCACCAGTGCCCATAGCTCCGGACACACTCCCAGTCAATACACACAGGAGCTGGGGAGCAAGCCTGGTTGTCCCACAGGCTATGAGAGGCATTTCTAGAGAGACCTCTGCCAGACTGCTCTGTTTGGGCCACCTACCTCCATCACAGGACACCGTAGATTTGCCTAGAAGCCAGGAATCCCACAGTAGAGAGGTTGTGGGCCTCCTGCCATGGCTGAGGGCAGGAGTCTCAAGTTAGGGAAGACTGGACCCAAGCGCTGCTGTGGACCAGTGAGATGGCTCGGCAAGGAATGTCAGCTCGTCAGGTGACCTGCAGTGGATACCAGGAAAGTTAGCTTGTCATGTGACCTGCAGTGGGTCCCAGGACTCATGGTGGAGGGACCTAGTTCCTACAAGTTGTTCTCTGACTTCTTCATGTGCACTGTGGCAAGCACCCATATCCAATAAGTGAATAAATGTAATTTTTTAAATAAAGACATCAGTGGATTGGAGACTGAGGTGACAAAAATAAACAATCCTGTACCAGTGTGAAACATTTGAGACCAATAAAAGTTTGTTGGTTTTTTTTTGTACACTAACCAACAATAATTTGTAACCAGCCCCTATAAATGATGACAGATATTTATAACCCATAGGATCTGAAAGAGTCCTTCACCCGCAGAGCCAAACCTTGGTCAGGTTTGACCAGAAGTTTGAGGCCTGTAGTCCCCAGGGCAGGCGGAAGGAACTCATCCACCGCAGGGTAGTATGCAGCACTGGGGAAAAAAGATTGTTAGCCTCTTTAGGCCATAGCGATTACTCTCAGATTTTTTGTTTAGTGTTTGAAATCCTATTGGGGTACATCCACCTTCTACAACTGTGCCTGGCAGCCTCGATACCTTGTAACAGCAAGGCTGAATAGCCCAGCCACTCATTCATACAGGCATGCTGCCCCGCAGCCACGTGCTTGGGGCCGAGGCTGACTCTTTTTTTATGAAATATACCGCTATGCTTATGGCCCTATCTCTAAAGTCTTGCAAGTGGTCACAAAATCAAAGTCAAAGAAGTCAAGATTTGAGTACGTCAGCGTCAGTCTAAGGACAAAAGAACAACACACAATACACAGACATACAGGACAAAAAACAGGAAGGACAACGGCACCAAACAAACCAGAGACACAGCTTCAGGTGATAATGGTTGGAAGTGAAGAACTTCCTTTCTGCCCAGACTTAGATTATTATGTTTGGCCCTCACATCTTCATTTTGTTAAAACAAGTGCTGGTTGGTAAACCTATACAGTATGTCTCATTCCCTGAAGACAGCAGAGTGATTTTGATATCACTTAATTTTTGACCAGCCATTTAGTCCCTAAAACTTAATTTAGGGCCGGGCGTGATGACACATGCATTTAATTCCAGCACTCAGGAGGCAGAGGTAGGCATATCCCTGAGTTGGAGGATAGCCTGCTCTACAGAGTATCAGGACAGTCAGGGCTACACAGAGGAACTCTGTCTCAGAAAATCAAGAGGAAAACAAAAGCAGCTTTTGTACACACTAGACAATGTACCTGTTGGAAGTACATGGACCAGTGGTCTGGAGCTGGATGTATGGCTGAGTGGAGTGCTAACACATGGAAGGTCCTGAGTTCAAACCCCAGCTCTGCCAAAGGAGCAAGTACAAGAAAACACTGGAGCAGTGTGGGGGTGCACACCTAAGGAAAGACCATAGCCAATGTGGGGGTGCACACCTAAGGAAAGACCGTAGCCAGCTGGGGGGTGCACACCTAAGGAAAGACTAGCCAGTGTGGGGTATACACCTAAGGAAAGACCGTAGCCAGTGTGGGGTTGCCCCCTTAGGGAAAGACAGTGTGGGGGTGCACACCTAAGGAAAGACCACAGCCAGTGTGGGGGTACACACCATCACTGGGAGCTCAGTCACCCTCCACTTTGAGACCCTGTCTAAGAGGTGCAACCGTGATCCTAAATTGGTTTTAGAACATTCCCCTTGTAAAAGTATATCTTAATCTTCATTCCCAACCCACATCTCATTTTCCATTATTTTGCCTTTCTGAACATATCATTTAATAATAGATTCTAGAATATTCTGTATTTTACTTATCAAAATATTTTGAGATACATTCCTGATGTGGTGGAAGTTCAATATTTAGTTTTACCTTTTCTTTTCTTTTTGGACACCGGGTACTGCTACACCCTCAAACCCAAGCTCCTCTTGCCCCTCTCGCCCCAGCCTCCAGAGCGTGAGGATTAACAGGTGTGTATTGCCAGGTTCAGGTCAGAGCTGTTTTTCCTCTGAAGTTCTGGGAACTGAACAAACCCAGAGCCTTGTGAGGTAAGGCAAGCGATCTAGCACCCAGCAGAATAAACAGTAAATAGATAACCTGTCATCTCCACATACCTTCAACAGGTTTGTAATATCCTACTGGGAACCCATCAATTTTTTGGTGGTGTTCTCAAATTTAGAAAGGAACCATTAATTTCTCCAAGGATCAGAGGGGTGGGTGGTGAGTATGTCCTCCGGTGTTTAATAAGCTCTGACACAGATGGCCCAGGCTTAAAGCCTGTTCTTCACTTGTGTCAAAGAAATGGGGACAGTCACACCGCCCAAGCCCAAGACTGGTTGTGAGGGTGAGCAAACGCATTGTTTTCTTTCTTTCTTTTTTTTTTTTTGGTTTTTCGAGACAGGGTTTCTCTGTGGCTTTGGAGCCTGTCCTGGAACTCGCTCTGTAGACCAGGCTGGTCTCGAACTCACAGAGATCCGCCTGCCTCTGCCTCCCGAGTGCTGGGATTAAAGGCGTGCGCCACCATTGCCCGGCTGTTTTCTTTTTTATTGACCATCTACTTTTTATTTGTTCAGCTATCTTTCGTACGTTTGTATTTTTACGACAGGACATATTTTATCCTTAAATGACTTCATGGCATTCCATTGAACAGAATATGCTTACTAACTGCATTTATCTCTTTGAACAAAAAATAATTTTATGCATAGTCTTGTCCTATCCCAATTATCCCAGAGATAATTGCGCGTTGGTAATTCGTCCTCCAGAGACCACGTGACAATCCGCCAGGCTGTGCTTGCTGTGCACAGGCCTGGTTTGCACAAACCTTCCAACAGGACTAGCGCACTTTGCGCCCAGCCGCGGAGTCACAACCCTCGGTCTCCCAGCTACTTCCGGTCCCCTCTCTACGCAACGATCGCAGCGGGGCAGGCGCGGGACTTTTCAACTTCCGCTCCGCAGGGACGCAGAGGGCTCGCCTGCCGAGTCTGCGCGTGCGTCGCAAGCCTCTTTCCGGAGGGAAAGTTCTGCCCTCTTTTCGCTCAATCTGCTTTGCTATTGGCTGGCTGTGGCGTATTTAATAACGTCATTTCCGGCCGCCGGTCCTTTCCGCGCTGCCCCGGGACGGGTCCATACGGCGTTGTTCTTGGTGAGTCTCTGGTGGGGTCCTCGGTGCCGCCCGGCGTCACGGGCTCGACCCTGTCGCTCCGTGGATGGGCACGAACGCCCCGAGGCCGCGCCTACCCTAGCGGCTTCGTTCCCGGAGGCGGCGGCGGCGGCACGTGGTGGCCTCCCGTGAGGTGGGGCGGGCGCTCGTGCCAGGCTGCAGGCCCCGGCGGCCGCGTGCTGGGAAAGTGCTTGTGAGGCGCGTAGAGACGGATCCGGAGCTGCCGGCCGCAGTCTTGAGCTACGAAAAACCTGAAACACCCCAAACATGGCTGCCTTTGCACAAGTCTTTGATCTGTCTGCTTGCGGAAGCGTTAAGTTCTGATTGGCTACTTTTTCTGAATTCTGTTTCTGCCACAAGGTCCGATACACTTGAGTGATAGGTGGCCAGAGAAGTTAAAAGGGGTAGAGTACGAATCCATCCCACTTAGCTTCCCATGCTAGAGGACGTGCGGCGCCTGGAAGCTCACGCCTTGAATCCCCGCTCTCGGGAGGCGTGGGGAATATGAGTGCTAGGACAGCTCGGGCTACATGGAGATCTAGGCTCGGAAAAGAAATAGGAAAACATGGTGCATTTCTGCTCTTCCAGGTTCCCGACGTAACTTAAAGGGAAACTTACACAATGTCCGGAGCCCTTGATGTCCTGCAGATGAAGGAGGAGGATGTCCTCAAATTCCTCGCTGCAGGCACCCACTTAGGTGGCACCAACCTCGACTTTCAGATGGAACAGTACATCTACAAAAGGAAAAGTGATGGTCAGTTACCGCTTTTGAGAAATCTCCGACTGCCCTGCTGTGGGCAGTGCCGATACTGAGTGCTCTGTTGGGACACTGTCCTGTTTGGAAGAGGGGTGCCGCAGCTGGCTGGGGATATGTTATATCCTACGGTGCGCCCTGTGTCACAGATGAAGTCAGGGGTCGCCTGCGTAGCTTTAGTGGGAAGTGGAATGAGGTGTGGGGATACGCAGGAGTCGAGAAAAATTGGCAGGCTGGGTTGTGAGAAGGGGGGGTTAGTTCACTAGGCACCTGGGGAGAATCGAGTGTTGTAAGGGATTGGTAGGACGGATTTGAAGTTGATGCAGTGGTCCACAGGGTAGAGGACATGATGGAGGATTGCCCCAAGGAACTGAAGCTGCACACTATTAAAGCTCAGGGTGGAGGCCTCCTGGGCCGGTGAACTTCTGAGTGTCGGAAGTGTGCTACATTGAACAGATGGCAGGATTTTCGCTAACACCAGTAGAGCTTGCCTCTGTGACTGGAGTTTGATAGTGGTCTCTGCCACATCCATAGTCTGCCTTCCTCCAGAGTGTTTGTCCAGCTAAGTTAGCAAATCCATCTGGGCACTGGGCTCAATCCCTAACAAAATCATTTGTTGCCAGGTAGACTTGGGAGGCGGTCGGTTAGATGTGTGAGCTCTAGCCAGCCTGGCCTCCAGAGTGCCAGGGTAAAGCAGTCTTGAAAGCCTTTCCCGTCCGCTTGTTTCCACATAGGCATCTACATCATCAATCTGAAGAGGACCTGGGAGAAGCTGCTGCTTGCAGCTCGGGCTATTGTTGCCATCGAGAACCCTGCTGATGTCAGCGTCATCTCCTCCAGGAACACTGGGCAGGTGTGTAGAACAGAGGCCGAGATTTGGGTCGTGGCAGTAATCCACAGAAGACACTGGGAGGGTGTAAAAAGGCAGAGACCCAACGTGGATACCCCAGGAGGTCACTCTCCCTGGGCTCTGTCCTAGTGGCCAAGGGGAGCATAGGCACTGCCTGTGATGTACAGTCCCTTTCCACGGCGTTGGAGATGAAGCTGGGCTTCGTGCCTGCGCCTGCATATTCCTACGGCTTCTCAGAGTCCTGTGGACGATGACTGAGGAGACAAACCATGCAGGAAACAGTCCTCCCTCCGCCCTCAGTGGCGGGCATAATGTCAGCGGCAAAATACCTCGATTCCCTTTGGGCTTGGTCCTTATACAGGCCCCTGCCGGTTCTTCTTCAGAGTTTTTTAAATTATTTGAGAACTTTTGTTTTAATTGTAAAAAAGGAAGTGTATCTGTCCTGTTAAGAAAGTTAACAGTTTTGTTAGATGTATGCTGGCTGAGTTGGTGAATATTCAGTTTATGTTAAGGTTTGAGAGCGTTAAATACAGCATTCTGTTTTCATGTTGCAGTAAGGGTCCTGTGAATGTGGTTCTGTAGACTGTGCTGTGGAACAGGATAGAATACGGCTTAGTGACTGTTTCCTCCCCAGGAAGTGTTTGTAGTACCTGGATAGAGCAGAAAGGACCATCTCCTGGAGGGAGTCAGGAAATCTCTAGGGTGAGGGGGCAGGCAGATCTCTTACAAATAGCAAGCTACCCAGCTGAGACCCTGTATGTCCCCACATGTGGGGGCAGAGATACACCCAGTGTTACAGGGGCCCTGGGTTTAGTTGCCAGCACTCAGTCATCCATAACTAAAGGCTCCAGCACTGTCCGACCTCCGTGTGCATGGGTGCTGTGCTTGTATGCATTGCACATAAACCACTCAGACATTAAATATAAGACGAAAAGGAGGGAGAACATATGTACTTGCCTGTTTTGTGGTATATTTTGCCAGAAGCCACAAGTGTTTGTCTCTGTCCTTTGAGGGACTTGGGTCATGTGAGATGCTTCTTAGAAGAGATGGAATGTGCAAGTGTTGCAATTAGCCTGCGGAGAGAGTACTTCAAGAAAGTTCAAGAAAGTGTATGAGGGGCTGGAGAGATGGCTCAGTGGTTAAGAACATTGTCTGCTCTTCCAAAGGTTCTGAGTTCAATTCCCAGCAACCACATTGTGGCTTACAACCATCTGTAATGAGTTCTGGTGCCCTCTTCTGGCCTGCAGACATACACACAGACAGAATATTATATACATAATGAATAAGTAAATATTTAAAAAAGTGGGAAAGGTGAGAGCATGTGCCTAGAAGAGAGGGTGTCAGCAGTTCCCGTGAAATCGTGCTTGAAAATACTGACTCAGAATCTCTTCAAAGCGAGCCGTGCTGAAGTTTGCTGCCGCCACTGGAGCCACTCCGATTGCTGGCCGTTTCACCCCAGGGACCTTCACTAACCAGATCCAGGCAGCCTTCAGGGAGCCACGGCTTCTAGTGGTGACCGATCCCAGGGCTGACCACCAGCCCCTCACAGAGGCGTCTTACGTGAACCTGCCCACCATTGCCCTGTGTAACACAGACTCACCTCTGCGCTATGTGGACATCGCCATCCCGTGCAACAACAAGGTACTTGTGGTGTAGAGTTCATGACAAGCATTCTGGGAAACCTTTCTCTCTTTCCTGTGCACATTGTTAGAGCTTGGAGTTGAGGTCACAACCTGGCCGATGAACTCACAAGTGTAGGTAGTGTGCTAAACGAGCGGCAAGGTTTCGCTAACCCCCACTCTGTCTTGTGAGTGGAGCTTGATAGTAACCTTTGCTACAAGCCTGACTGTGATGCGTGTAGGATATGGGCCTGGGTTTCTCCTAAATGGTGTTATTATACCTGCGTGTATGTCTGTGCCAGTGTGTTCCTGTGCCCAGGAGGAAGTGGGGACAGACTAGTGTTTGTGGTTGGACAGGTGTTTTAATGACCCTTGCTCTTCCAGGGAGCTCACTCAGTGGGCCTGATGTGGTGGATGCTGGCCCGTGAAGTACTCCGCATGCGTGGCACTATCTCCCGTGAGCACCCATGGGAGGTTATGCCTGATCTTTACTTCTACAGAGACCCAGAGGAGGTAAGGCCTATTGTACTAAATGCCTGTTGCCACTAAGTGAATGGGATGCCTTGGTCTGGTTCAGTGAAGCTAAATTTGTCCATTATGGTCTTTTTAAAAACTAGATTGAGAAGGAAGAACAGGCTGCTGCTGAGAAGGCCGTGACCAAGGAGGAGTTTCAGGGCGAATGGACTGCACCAGCTCCTGAGTTCACTGCTGCTCAGCCAGAGGTGGCTGACTGGTCTGAGGGGGTGCAGGTGCCCTCGGTGCCCATCCAGCAGTTCCCTACTGAAGACTGGAGTGCCCAGCCGACTACTGAGGATTGGTCAGCAGCTCCCACGGCGCAGGCCACCGAGTGGGTTGGAGCCACCACTGAGTGGTCCTGAGCTCCTCTGCAAAGGGAAAAAAGGTGGAAGGAAAATAAAGTTCCTACAAGCTGTCTGAGTGCCTGGGTTGCTGTTACGGGATCTAATGGGCACTGGGTACAAGGTGACAGACATGGGGTGGTTAGTGAACAGGCTTTAGTAGAGGGTTTTCATGTAAATACAATTAGAGAATATTAGTGTTCTGCTTTAAATTTGAGGTTGCCCTTTAACAAGGTGCATGGGTGAGGTCGGTTGTGGTGTTTTTGATACAGGGTCCCTGTTTTAGCTCCCTCAAAGGCAGAGTTCTTTCTTCTGGGATGAAGACAAGGTTGGTGCCACTGGGTTCTGGTCCTGCAACAGTTAACAGGTCCTGAGGTACTGATGCCCAAGCAGTTAGCCTCACTAGTGTTGGCAGCAGAATGGGCTAGTCTGCTGACGCTGTGCACTGGGAATTTACAGTGACTTCTCAGCTGGAGTGGTCTTGAGGGCAGCACTGCACTCCCTGCTGCTGCCAGTTGCTGACAGGTCACCTGTGACTAGACCTAGTAGGTCTAAGCTTCCAGTTCTTAATTTTTGGTTTTTTGAAAGACAGGTTTCTCAGTATCCTTGACTGTCCTAGAGCTTGGTTCAGACACTAGGCTGGTCTCAAACTCAGCTGCTGACTCTGCCTCCCAAGGGCTGGGATTAAAGGTGTGCACCACCTGGCTAAACTCGCAGTATTTAAAGCATGGCAGCTAGAGGAGGGCATAAGATTACTGGGTTTGGAGGTTCCTGATCTGGGTCAAGGGAACAGAACTGTGATCCTTGTGGAGCCATCTCCCTTTTCTCCCAGTGGTCCTTGCTGGTGTAAGCTCTGAAAGTGTAATTGATGGTTATGCCAGGACTGCCGCTCAGTAGCTTACAGCTGGCTCCAGGCTGGGCTTAGGATGTGTGCGCACACAGCCAAGATTGGCATTGGTTCTATCATCTTGAGCAATGCTGGCTACAAATTCTGCTTTTGTAATTTTGATGTGAAGATTTTCTGCAGTTCACTAAATTAGTGTTTGAGACATAAATTTTGCCCTTAAGAGACTATTAGGAAATTGTTGAACCAGGTCAGCCTGAGCTGAATAACACATCTAGGTGGGCCTGGTTGTCTAGCTGTGTGGGAGATTTAAGAATGGCCCTTTAGCGATTGAAAAATCTCAGATTTTTACATTTGACCCTGGACTAAAAATTTTAAGCCCACGGGATATGGCAGTGAACAGGGAAAACTGACTGGAGGGTGGAGGCATGAGGCAGACATCAGGCTACAGAGAAAGGGAAACCTCAAATGAGATGAGGATCCAGTGAGCCAAGAAAACCTAGAGGAGCCTCTTAGGGTGCAGACTAAGGACCTACCCACTGGGGTGACCAGTAAATGATTCCTGCTAGAGCAAAAGGTCCCCAGAAATACTGAACCAGCATGTCTGTAGGGGAAGACATTGCACCACCTTAGTGCTGACTCCTGTCTTTTTCCATGTGCTTGCATCTCTTCACACCCTTTATCTCATTCAGTAAGGTCAAAAGTCCTCTGACTTGGTCTGTGCAGCTGTGTGAGGACTGCTAGGCCAGCGTAATAGCTGCTATCAAAATCATGACATTTCTGTATTAGGGTATTACAGTTCTATCCAGTCAAAAGTGTTTGCAAAACTTCTAAAATTAGCAATTTAGGTATGAAAAAGCGTGCTAGAAAGGGGTTTAACGAAACTACATATAGTGGACTAACCTGTAGTTCAAATGCTTGAGGAACTGAGGCAGGACTGCTGAGGAGGCCAGCCTGGGCTACCTGGATATCAGATGAGCATGACTAACAGGAGTAGGAAATTGATTCTCCTGGGTCCGTGGATATAGAGTACTGGTATGTTCCAAATACTGATTTTACAGACCTACTGTGGGCTATGTTAAAGAATCAAAGGCCCGAACTACAAAGTGTCTTGAAATCCACCAGTCGTAGTTGAGAAGGATAGACTAGTCAGCCAGCCCTGCTGGCTCAGTAAGCTCCACACGGAGGTAAAACCCGGAAGGATAGCTAACAGTCAACAAATGCCAAGCAGCACTGAAAATGAACAAAGGTTACGTGCACAGCACACACAACTTTGGACCAAATAACTACATCAGAAAATTGCCCCTAAGAAGTGCTTCCATCTGCAAAGAGTTCAAAAACAGGCAAATGGCATATTTACAGGTACACTTAGTATATCTATAGCAAGAAAATGTAATTTTTTTCCTTAGTTTTTTTTTCTCTCAATACAGGGCTTTCCTGTGTAGCCCTGGGGGTCCTGGAACTCGTTCTATAGACCGAGCTGGTCTCATACTCAGAGATCCGAGTGCTGGGATTAAAGGCGTGTGCCACCAATGACAAACTGAAAAGAATACGTATGTGTTATGTACACATTTGTGCGAGGGTGTCATCCCCTGGAACGGAAGTTACAGTTAAAGAGCTAGCTGTCTTGTGGGAGCTGGGAATCGAACCTTTGTCCTCTGCAGTCCCCGAAATGTATATACTTAACAAAATGTTCATTTAGGTGTAGGCCAAGAATAGAGAATTTTTCCAATAGTAGAGGATACATGGAGACAAAGCAGAAAGGCAGGGTGGTGCGGTCTGAAGAGAAATCGGTGTACCACAGACAAAATATTTATAGGGCTGGTGAGATGCTCAGGTTAAGAGCACTGGCTGCTCTTTCAGAGGTCCTGAGTTCAATTCCCAGCAACCACAAGGTGGCTCAAAAAGCATCTATAATAATATCTGATTCCCTCTTCTGGTGAAACACTGTATATAATAAAGACAGTGTTTATTTTTTTATTTATTTTTATTTTATTATTTATTTATTTATTTATTTTTGGTTTTTCGAGACAGGGTTTCTCTGTGGCTTTGGAGCCTGTCCTGGAACTAGCTCTGTAGACCAGGCTGGTCTCGAACTCACAGAGATCCGCCTGCCTCTGCCTCCCGAGTGCTGGGATTAAAGGCGTGCGCCACCATCTCCCGGCTAAAGACAGTGTTTAAATGTTCACTTTAGTATATGAGGAAGGAAGGCTCACATCCTGCTTGCCTGTCTACCCTCATGACGATGCTGCTATACCGAGGAGGACTCTGTTCCCTCCCTTTTATGGCTGTAGCCTAGTTCTCTTCGCTAATAGGGTGATGGATGTGCTGCTATGTGGTTCTAAGGATACTATAAAGATGCTGTCATTGGTCTGGACCCGGGACATTTCTTAACACCATTTTCTGTTAGGAAGGAAGCCTAAGCAGTTGAGAGAGCCACACAAGAACTGGTGTCCCCAGTCCACAGCATCATCCCTGCTTAATAGACAGGAAGCAGTACTAATTGCTGGCCCAGACAGCAAGTTTTTTTAGTGTACTTACTGTCCTGTCTCAAGTTGAGCTATGTCAGTAGATGCCTTCAGTCACAGAGGCAAGTCATTTTTGTCAAATTCTTTATGAGCACAAGAAGGGGCTGGGGTGGGAAAGTCCTAGAGACGTTCTCTGTTGAGAAACGCAGTGTGGATGCCTGTCTTACCACCACTGTCGTAGCTGTGAACTCCAGCGGGCAATGTCCTTGGCAAGAGCAGCCAATTTCCTATCCGACACAGCCAACCAGCTGCTGCCCTCCGTTCACAACTAGCATTTATCCATGAGGTTATAGGTTTTAGAACGAGCTAGTAAGTGGGTACGAATAGCTTACCTAGCTTCCTAACTCAACAATTTACACAGTTTTGTTATAAACATGTATGAAAGGCGCATCTTTGTGCTTAATGGCATTGAAACACGGGGCATTTTAAGACTAAAGCCTGGCAGTTTTCCAGGTTTCGCCTGACCACTGCCTATATCAGCAGGGATCCAAGTGCTTTTATTGTCTGCTTCTGTTCCTGTGAGAGGAATGAATGGCAAGTGCGGTATGTTTCACACACACCACACTTCGAAGAAGCAAGCAAGGTGCTTCTATCAGGAACTGAAAAGCAGGCCTAACCAGACTGACCTTGTAGGCCACGCCCACCACCAGCTTCCTTCACCACTTACCGGTCAAGCACTGGGAGAGCTAACTATTATTTTTTTTGTTTAGGCTCTGTGATGGGAAAGTGTTGAGCTTATTTGAAGTCCTAGCTGGAGTAGTCTGTGAGGCTGGCTCTTCTCGGCTAGCAGCTTTGACGTTGTCCTGGATGCAGGATTTTGAGGAACCTGCAGCAGAGGCATTCTGAGAGGCTGGGTCACCTGGGCTACTTGTTTTCATTGGTGTCTGGGCACTTTTTTTTTTTGGAAACACTTTTGTTTTTTTAAGATTTATATATTTATTATATATAGTGGTCTGTCTGCACATATGCCTGCAGGCCAGAAGAGGGCACCAGATCTCATCACAAATGGTTGTGAGCCACCATGTGGTTGCTGCATGACTCTGTTTAGCACATGGCCTGCTGACTGGCTCCGCCCCTTCAGGTGGGTGAGAGGACCTCGTGTCTGTGCCCTGGCTTGCTATCTGCTCCAGCTCCAGTAGGCACTTGTACCTCGTTTCCTACCACTGAGTAGTGCACAGCCTGTTGCTCATAAACCTGTTTGAGTGCTTGGTAGCCACACCTGGGTAGGCTGCAAGCCCCGCACCTACTAGGAAACTATTTCCCCAGCTTTCTCAGGCTCTATGTGGATTTTACATGCCATGCTTTGGGCTCCAAATGTAACAAGTCTTTCTCTGTCCCATCAGCTCCCAAATAATGACATGGAGACTTATTAATGTAAACAGGAGACTGCACATTTGTTTCCCAGTTGCCCAAACTCGAATAATCACACAGAACCTATATTAATTTACAACACTGTTTGGCCAATAGTTCAGGCGTTTTCTTAGCTAGCGCTTATACCTTAAATTAACCCATTTCTATTGCTCTATGTATCAACCACAAGGTTCTGGCACCTGTCTCCTTTGTCAGCTGATTGACGTCTTCCTGACTCCACCTACTCTCTGTATATATCTGTTTGGATTTCCCTCCTGGCTTTACTCTGCCAAGCCATTGACCAGCTTTATTCATCAACCAATAAAAGCAACACACACACACACACACACACACACAAACATCATATTAACTATAAAAGCTTGGCCTATAGCCTAGGTTTGTTTCTAACTAACTAGTTTTTATAACTTAACCCATTTATACTAACCTACATTCTGCCACGTGATTCATGATGGTTCTTTTGCACATCCTACTTGCCCTCCATCTCCTGATTCTCCACCTTTCTTCTTCCCAGAGTCCTCTCTGTCCCTGGAAATCCTGCCTGTATCTTCCCAGAGTCCTCTCTGTCCCTGGAAATCCTGCCTCGCTATTCGCCGTTCAGCTCTGTGTCACACACACCTTCACACAGTGTACAAATATTCCGCAAGAGTGTAGGAATTTCTGTTCACACACCTTCACACAGTGTACAAATATTCTGCAAGAGTGTAGGAATTTCTGTTCACCCATATTCCTAAGACTTAGCTGGTAGATTGTGACAGAATGGCCAACCTGCTCCTATTCAGAGCTGGAGTATGATGTTATGCTCTTTGGACTTTTTTGGGGGCCCACCACCCAGCTCCCAGATGAATCACATGCGGTGTCTCATTTGTAAATGTGCAGCCCTAGCTTGGCTTGTTTCTTGCCTGCTTTTCTTAACTTGTCCTGTCTACCCTTTGGCCTCTGTTTTTCCCTTTCTCTTTCTCCTGTAAATCTTACTCTTACGCTGTGGATTGCTGTGCAGCTGGGTGGCTGCCCTTGATGTCTTCCTCCTCCTCAGACTATTCTGAACCTCTTCTCCCAGTTTTCTCCTTCTATTTATTCTCTCTGCTTGCCAGCTACACCTGTCCTTTCTCCTGCCTCATCATTGGCCGTTCAGATCTATTAGAGTATCAGGTGTTCTAGACAAAGAATCACAACATCACAGAGTTTAAAAAAATAAAAAGTAATATACCTTAACATAATATTCCCAACAGGGAGCATATAACAATTAAGAACTCTGGGGGTGGGGGATGCTCAGCGGTTAAGAGCACTTGTCTGCTCTTCCAGAGGTCCTGAGTTCAATTCCCAGCAACAACATGGTGCCTCACAATCATCTCTAATGG
>NC_022012.1:92370292-92374573 GCF_000317375.1 Microtus ochrogaster
AGGGAGTTCCCAGGGCGGGAAGGGAGCTCCTGGGGGTGGAAGGGAGCTCCTGGGCAGAAAGGGAGTTCCGGGGGCTGGAAGGGAGCTCCTGGGCAGGAAGGGAGTTCCGGGGGCTGGAAGGGAGCTCCTGGGGGTGGAAGGGAGATCCTGGGGCAGTTCTTCCTGCGTTCACTTCCAGCCCAGGGCAGACCTCAGACTCCCTCAAGCAGGGCAGCTGACATCTGGGTAGAATGTGAAGGCCCTCTAGTGCACAGGACCAGAATGAATGGAGGACGAACTGACTTCATCCAACTGCAAACCTCACAGTCAGGAAGCAAGCACATTGTCTAGCCAGGTTTTCCTGGGTTTTGTATTTCAATTAGGCAAACAGCAACGGCTGTCTAACACAGTGCTGTAACTGAACAGTGAACAACATTTGGGAAATTGAAAAATGTATAAAAAGCTAGAGAACAAAAAAAAGCTACTGCTGAGTCTGACCCTGGACCATTCACAGCTTCTGCCCTGGGATCTACCCGAGGTTCAAGGGGAAAGGCCATCACTTTAACATGTCAGTCACAGGGTGCATTTGGCTGGGCAAACAGGGCCGCCAGCCTTCTCCTTACTTCTCAGACACACAGCAGCACCCCCCCCCCCAGCCCACTTCCTCCTGATGCGCCTTCGAGCTTGGGGCTGTTGGGTAAAATATAAAAATTGTCTGTTTGTGGGTGATGGTCCCATAAAAACGGAGCAGAGAGACTTCAAATGTCAGGAAATCTTAAGGCCCAAGTCATTGCTCGGCAAAGATAAAAAAATTGGCAGAATGAAATAGCTTGGTTCTCATGAGTTGATGATAAAAACGGAACTGGTGGGTTTCTGCTCACACACCCTTCACCAGGATTGGGAGAGGAAGGGCAGGGAGCTGTGGGCTGAGTCCCTTCCTGAGGAGTTCACTTTCTGAAGAAAGAGGGCAGCAGGCCAAGGGTGCCGAGGGGACTGGATTTATTCTCTTTCATCCATGAGTTCTGGGTCTTCTCCATGCAGAAAGCAAGCCAGTAGCAGCACTGTGGGCATGGAACTCATGGAAGCTTGATGACCCATCGCATTCCTTCCTGCAGTGAGACATGGGAGGGCCACTTCCCACCGCCTTCCTTCTGCAGCTGTGGTCCTGGGCGGTGAGGGTCAGAGAGAAGGTTGACCCTCTGAGTCCTGCCGGCCTCGAGGCTCCCATGGCTATCTTGGGGCAAAGGCCTGGAGCGATGCCTGCCGGTGGGAGAGAAGAGCGAAGAGCGTGGGGGGACAAAGCAAGAGTCTCTCACGCTCTCCCGAAGAGTGACTCTTAAACAGGGATCCATGTTTACGAAAGTGTTAACTGGGCTGGTCAGATGGCTCGGTCCTCGAGCCTGGAATCCTGAGTACCATCCTCAGGACTGTATGCGTGGTGGGAGGAGAGACTGGATCCCTGCAAGCTGCCCTCTGGCCTCCTCACATGTACCCCACAATACATTTTTTTAAAAAATAAAATTCCTGCCGGGCGACGGTGGCACACGCCTTTAATCCCAGCACTCGGGAGGCAGAGGCAGGTGGATCTCTGTGAGTTCGAGACCAGCCTGGTCTACAGAGCTAGTTCCAGGACAGGCTCCAAAGCCACAGAGAAACCCTGTCTCGAACAAAAAAAAAAAAAAAAAAAAATTCCTCTTAAAAGTTGGACGGCTTTTTTAGAACTCTCCCGGGCCTCCTCCAGCCTCCATTCTCTCAGTATGCTCAGGTGAGGAAAGACAGGGTGGGGAGGAAGAGCAGAGATTCGAAACAGGTTTGTGGCTCAAATGGGTATCAAGGATCTTTCTGGCATCAACTCTTAGCTCAAACTTCCTTCGGGCTTAGCTGTCCTGGGGTGGGCTACAGGGCTGGAGGCAGAAGGCAGCTTGGTTGGCAACTGTGTGGCTGCTGATGGAGCCTCTGGTGTTTTTTGGGGGGTGGGGGTTCGAGTCAAGCCCCGCATCAGGATCTGAGAGTCCACCCAAGAGTGTAGACACAGAAGATCACGAGCCGCTCTGCAATCTAGGGAACAAAAGCAGAATTCTGAAAGGCATGGCCATGTGATGAAAGAGAGGTTTCTGGGGCTGGGGAGATGGCTCAGTGGTTAAGAGCACTTGCTGCTCTTAAAGAGGCCATGATTGGGTTCCCAGGGCCCACATCCCGCCCTAGCTCCAGCTCCAGGGAATCTGATGCCATCTACTTACCTCAGCCAGCGCTAGCACATATGCTTAGTGTACACACAAACACGTGCACACACCCACACGCTTAGCTGAAACTCGTGTACACACATCCCTGACACAGAGCAGCACTGGCCTAGGCCTGGACCGGGGAACAAGACGCACAGCTGATCCAAGCTACCTGAATCGCCCCCACTCGCTGGTGTCCAAACAAGTCAGAGGTGATCCAGCCCGGTCCACGACCTCTAATACTGTAGCCTGTGCGCACACAGGTCCGGAAACATCCACAGTACGACAGGAGACTCGGTCCAACCGAAGACCCCATGCTTCTCCTGTGAATGCGGCAGCCCGCTCGCAGGGGCCTCCTGAATCTGCGCAGGCGAGCTCCGGGACTTGGGGACCAGCTGAGCCCCATGCAGGTCAGGCTTTGCTGGGTTCCAGGCCTGCCTCTCTGTGCCCTGGATGCTCTCGCCCATCAGCCCAGGCTCCCCAGTTGGGTGAGAAGCTGGATTCTTCCTCAACCCACGAGGTTCCAGGTCAGGTAGAGGCCACTGGGGCAGGACTCTTTGTTGGGTGTCTGTCTCCACTGTGCCTGCTCCCTGGTTCCCACCTTCTGGCTTCAGTGGTCCTGGATGATTCAACCAAGGCAGCCGCTTGGCCTCCCTCCGGGTTCCACGCATTCCTACTGGCCCCAACCCAGCCAGCTCCCAATGTCTCCAGATTGGTCCTAACTGTTCCTAACCTGTCTCTAATGGTCACCTGCCAACCCCCGACAGTCCCAACTGTCACCGGTGAGTTTCTGACAGTCTCCAGCTGGATCCAAATACCCTCCACTTGTTCCCAAGGGCTGGAAGTCAGTTCTTAGCCACACCCCCTTTGTTCCCAACGGTCACCAACCAGTCTCCAACTGCCTACAGTCAACTCAGACCCCAGCCTGACTCCAACTGTCCCTAGTGTCCCCTAGGAAATGCAACACTTTACAAATCAGTCCGTTGTGGCCCCTCGTTGAATTCAAGGATCCCGGGGCGTCTCTCCAGCAGCTCCCCACCTCGCCACCCCAGGTCCTCAACTGTGCCCCCTCTCCACAAGGTGCCAGCTGGATCTTAGTCTATGAGGCCGGTCTGGCGCCTGGGCCCAAAAACCTTCCTGGAGTTCAGGGTGTGTAGTGACCAGTAAAGAGCCTGGGTTGGGCAAGGAACCCATTGGCTGAGGGCAACACGGTGTAAATCCCAGGAAGGAATTGGGGAATCTAGGAAGGGATCTGGAGCCGAACGAGGCGCTGACATATAGCTGGGAGGAGAGGGGGGGCAGAAGCCGCAAGGAGCCAGCAGGAAGCTATAGCTGTTGGGAGGACCAAGGAAACAAGACCAGACAAGGGAGGACAGGAGGTGGCCAGAGGACCCAGGAAGGAGGGAGGGTGCGTCGCCCTAGGGGCGCCTCCTCTAAGGGCCCTGCGCCTGGGAACACCATTCACATCTTCATGAAGGTGGATCGAATTAATACAGGCCAATTGGTATAAGATGATACAAATTTAATATAAATAGCACACTCACGCAACCGAAGTTCCCGCGATGCCCATAAACAGGAAACAGGAAGGGGCAACCAGCGTCTGTGCACCCCAATTTATAAACATTTGCCCGAGGTCGTCCCGCCCCCAAAGGGAGGGCTCTCTCTACATCTTCAGAAGTGTCTCTGAGGAAGGAGCAGGCTTCCAGATGTAGGTTGCATACGATGAAGAAGCCGCCTTAAAATTTATGCCTTAGAAAGTGGTGTGGCTTTGAGGCACGAACGTTAATATTTCTTTACATCAATTTAAGTAGTTCAACTAGAACCTTTACTTCATTTTTAATAAAACAAAATGTTATTAAACATTTACTTTCTCTGTATTATTTTTTATTTTATCAGCTTCATTCTTGACACCAAATGCAAATTTAAGGGGTGCTTGTGGGCCACTTTCAGATTTGATTGTTCCCTGAGAAGCTCTGTGGGGCGATCAGAGGAGTTAAGACTCCAGCCAGTCTAGCCCAGCAGCAGACTCAGTACCCATGCTGCTGTCTGCAGCAGGGTGTGAAGTGACCATCATATCTCT
>NC_022012.1:92375137-92376820 GCF_000317375.1 Microtus ochrogaster
AAAATAATATATATGTGAACAAAATAATATGGAACTCTTTCTGAATATGTTAGTTTCACAAAATAGTAGGTGAACTCTATAAATAAATATATATATGAACAAAATAATATATATGCGAACAAAATAATATGGAACTCTTTCTGAATATGTTAGTTAGTTTCACAAAATAATAGGTGGCTGTGGAGATATTTTGTTTGTACTGTAACAAGCAAAACTTGCCTGAGGATCAGAGTGGGAAGCTAAACCACTAGTTAGCCATAGAGGCCAGGCAGTGATGGCACACACCTTTGATCCCAGCATTCAGGAGGCAGAGGCAGACGGATCTCTGTGAGTTCGTGTTCATGGCCACCCGGTAGGAGACTGATCCAGTCTCAAAGAGAAACAGAGCAGGGTGGTAGTGGTTCACACCTTTAATCCCAGCACTTGGGAATCACAGGCCTTTAATCTCAGCACGGGGAGGTGGAGACAGGAAGGGATATGGCTGGGCAGAGAAAGGAATATAAGGAGGGAGGAGACAGGAGCTCAGGGCATTAAGTCTGAGGACTTGCAGAGACAGGATACCCCATTCAGTCTGAGGATTTCATACAGGTGAGAACTAGTGTCTGGCTGCTCTGCTTCTCTTTCAGCTTTCATATCTGACTCTGTTTTTTATTATTAAGACCAATTTGAATTCACACTACAGGTGACACTTAAAATCTTTCAATTACATATTATAATTTAATATTTATTTTGTTTTATGTATGTAAGTATTTTGCCTTCATGTATTATGTGTACCACACGCATGCCTAGTGCCAGGAGAGGGCAGAGAGATGTTGGATCTCCTGGATTTGGAGTTATAGAATCATTGTGGGCTTCCATGTGAGTGCTGAGAACCAAACCTGGGTCTTCTGCAAGAGCAACCAGTGCTCTTAGCCCACTATCTCAGGCCCCAAAGAGACCCTATGTGAATAATAATAACTTGAAAATTTAAAATATATATGCTATAATTTGAAATATATATGATCTATTTTAAGTTTGCATATAATAAAAATTTAAAAATATATAATATATATTTTAAATTTTCAAATTATATTATCATTCAGATAGAGTCTCACACTGCAGCCCACACTGCCCTGGACCGCACTGTTCAAATCATGCTAGTCTGGAATTTCCTATGTAGCTCAAGCTGGCCTTGAACTTGAAGATCTCTTGTTCCAGTCTCCTGAGGACTGGAGTTGAGCTGCCCCAACATACTGCATCATTTGCCCCCCTTTTTAATTCAATTGCATAGCAGCTTTTTTTGGGGGGGGGTCTTAGTTAGGGTTTCTATTGCTGTGAAGAGACACCATAACCACAGCAACTCTTATCAAGGAAAAGATTTAATGGGGTGGCCTTGCTTACAGTTTCAGAGGTTCAGTCCGTTATCATCATAATGTGGAGAGCAATGGTGGCAGACAGGCAGACATGGTGGTGGGTGAGAGTCCCACATCTTACAGGCAACAGGAAGTTGACTGGTACACCGGGCAGCATCCTGAGCACAGGAAACCTCAAAGCCCGCTGCCACAGTGACACACTTCCTCCAGCAAGGCCACACCCACTCCAACAAAGCCACACCTCCTAATAGTGCCACTCCCTGTGAGATTGAGGGGGGACTTACATTCAAACTACCAGTATTTGTGATATTTCTTTACCACTTAGTTTAAA
>NC_022012.1:92377152-92383026 GCF_000317375.1 Microtus ochrogaster
CACACACACACACACACACACACACACACACAAGTTAGAGGACAACCCCAAGTGTCATTGCTCTGGTGCCAACCACTGTCTCTAGGTCAGTGGTTCTCAACAGTTTGATTTGTTGGTCAAAATTCCTTTGGGGGCTACACAACCCTCTAAGACCATCAGAAAACACAGATATCTATGTTATGATTCATAACAATAGCAAAATTAGAGTTATGAAGTAGCAATGGAAATAATTTTAAGGCTAGGGGTCACCACAACATGAGGAACTGTATTAAAGGGCTGCAGCATTAGGGAGGTTGAGAACCACTGTTCTAGGTGGTCCAGATTTCTCAAATAGGTTAGCTAGACTGACAATCTCTAGGGATCCTTCTGTTCTACCTCCCCAGTGCTAGGATTACAAGTGTGGACCACTGTGTCTGGATTTTTTTATTTTTTTGAGACAGGGTTTCTCTGTGTAGCCCTGACTGTCCTGGAACTTGCTCTATAGACCAAGCTGGCCTCAAACTCAGAGATCCACCTGCCTCTACCTCCCACATACTGGTATTAAAGGTGTGTGCCCTCATGCCTGTCTAGATTTTTTTTTAAAGGATAGGTGTGTGTGTGTGTGTGTGTGCATCCATGTGTGTGTGTGTGTGTGCATCCGTGTGTGTGTGAACAAAGCCCAGAGGCCAGAAGAAGACACTGGATTTCTTGGAGTGAGAGGGCCTGGGTTTGGTTTCCAGCATGTATGTCTGGCTGCTAACACCCATCTGAAACTCCAGCTTCTGGTGATCCAGTGTCCACTTCTGGCCTCCTCAGGCACCTGCATACACTTGGTGCACACATGAACCTGCGAACCCTCATAAGCAAAGTGTTCACACATAAAAACAAAATTAACCATAAAGAGATCTTCACAACAAATGGGAAACTCACATGCACAGATGTAAGCACACGCATGGTGTGGGATTCCCTCTGTATGCTGTGAACATGTTTAATTACCATTGGCTAATAAAGAAACTGTTTTGGCCAAGGGCTTAGCAGAGCAAAAAAATCTGAACAGAAATATATAGAGAGAGCAGGTAGAGTCAAGGAGACATCATATGGTTGCCAAAATAGAAAGACACCAGCCAGAACCTTACCAGGTAAGCCTCAGCTAATTCAAGATATAAGAGCTAGCTACAAATATGCCTGAATCATTGGCCAAACAGTGCTGTAATTAATATAGTTTCTGTGTGATTATTTGGGTCCGAGCGGCCAGGAAACGAACAAGCAATCTCTGTTTACATGCACATGCACACACCTCATTAAAAATAAGTTCAAACCTACAGGGCGGGTGACTTTAATCTCTGCAACTACCTAGGTGGAGGGGGCTGACACCCTACCTTGTGCTGTTTTTCCTCCCAAGAGCAAGTGTACCTTGGGGATTATCCACCACTTAAAAAGCCAATCGACAAGTCTGGAGACCTGGACCAGATACATCAATCAACACAGGAAATATGGAAGCACCAGTGAAAGGTCCAGGCTGAATAACAAGGTCAAGGGCGTGACACGTGTTCCATTGTATGAAACTGTATGTTTTCTGCATTGCCCCTTCCTTAAGACCCAGGAAATAAACACACAAGTCTCAGGAGGTTCCTGAATTTAAAAGATTCATGAGCACCCTCCACTGAGGTTATACAGTCAGCCATGATTGCTGGACGGATACTCTCAGACAGGCTGAGCTGTCTGCCATTGTGCTGGGAGCTTCAGAGGTACAGATTTTGTGTGTTGTTGCTCTGCTGAATGATTCAGCTGCCTTGGGGTCATCCATGCTCCTGGAACTCCTTACTTATACTCTGATAAGTAACGCTCAGAAACTCATTTGCCAGACTAGATTTGGGAGGAATTGTTTTCTCTGTTGTTATTGCCTTATCTAAATGAAGAGTGCTTGTTTACAACTCCTGAGGAAAAAAAAATCACACAACAGCCACCTGCTGGGCTTTATTCAGAGCTTGTGTATGGGAGGTAACCACTGTACCAAAAGTTACAGCCCCAGCCATCCTGGGGGGTTTTATTTATTTTTTGAGACAGGGTTTCTCTGTAGCTTTGGAGCCCATCCTGGAACTTGCTCTGTAGAGTAGGCTGGTCTTGAATTCACAGAGACCTGCCTTCCTCTGCCTCCCAAGTGTTAGGAATATTTCCTAATGCAAGCTCTCCACCGACACATAATCCCAATCAAGCAAAATCAAAACAAGCCAAATTAAGAGATATCCAGGTTTAATGGGAGTTCTGCGCTCTTGGGTGGCCCCAAGGGGGAACCGGGAAGCCGCACAAACCACTGGGAGGGAGAAAAGGAGCCCACATGTTCCTCTTTTGGGAGTTCACTTAAATATTCTGTGGGAGTTGTCCTGAGCTCCCCTCCCCCCAGGGAGGGGTCAGGGACCTGGCCTGCTGGGATTTGGAGTCCAGAGTACTAACTCTCAGGGTCAGGGGGCTAGGATAGATGTAAGGGGCCTGGGGCCTAAACTCCTAATTTAACACTGAGTGCTGGGATTAAAGGTGTGCACCCCCACTGCCTGGCTTTGTTGTTTTGTTTTTGATACAGGGTCTCACTATGTAGCTCTGGATGGCCAGGAACTTCTATGCAGATCAGGCTGGCCCTGAACTCACTGAGACCTCCTGGCTCTGCCCCCAGCATACTGGGACTGTAGGTGAGCATCACCATGCCCAGCTCATCCTGGGTACTTGGATGCAGTGACTAGGAACAATTCTGTCACTTAAGAAAACTCTTAGACAGTCAGTGAACTGGAAGGGAAACAGGGAACAGAAACATAAATTGACCCAGATTCTGGATAGTTTCTTATCTCTGTCAGCCTGGCAGCCACCTGCTGTGGACCTGGTAGGATCTGGCAACTGTATTGGTTAATGCCACAGCCTCCCAAGGCCATAAGGAAGCTTGCAGGGTCAATCCAGGATGAGCCGCTGGAATGGAGTAGCCCTTCAATTGTTGATACTGACTCAGCATGGCCACTAGGGGGCAGCGCAACACAGTGGTTGCCAGCACAGATCTTCCTAACTAGAACGAAGTCTTTTTCTGGTGAACTTGGAGGCACAAGCCTGTAATCACAGCTGAGGCAGGAGTTTCAAGTCTGATTTTTGTGGCCACGATTAAAAAACAAACAAAACAACAACAAAAGAGTAAAAGCCACACGGGCGAAAGGGCTTTCCTCTTTCTGGTTACTGTCCCATACCTAGGGAGATCACAGGTGCAGGAGACAGTTTGCCACATCGAATCCACAGTCAGCTTTGAGGAACGGGTGCACCCGTGCTGCCCGTGGCCCCGTGATTGTGCAGCCCAGGACCTGGAGCTGTCCGCAAAGGCTGGGTCAGTTAGCAGTCCAGACAATCACCACACACACAAGCACACAAGCACACAGGTCAAGTGATCTGGGCAGACCCTCAGTTAAAATTCCCTTCTCAGGTGAGTATTAGCTGTGTCAACTACACAGTCCAAACATGCATGAGTAAGGGCCACAAATCAGAGGTCCTCCGTGTGAGCACAGGCCGTTTCCCTGCTTTCCTGGGGAAATCTGCTTGTAGGAGTTTGGTGGCCTAGCACACTTGGCAGTGTGATGTAGCACAGTAGAGGACCTCAATTTCTGTTTTGACTGTTCTTACCTGTATATAATGTACTGTGTGACCCTACTCTCCAACTGCCTTCTCTTCTCCTCCCCCTGCCGCCTGCTAATCTTCCTCATCCTTCTCCCAACTGCTCCCAAGTCTGATCTGTTGCACATCTGTGTGTGTGTGTGCTATGTAGTCTGTGTTGTCTGTGTCTCTGTGTTTGTCTGTGTATGTATATGTCTCTCTTTGTGTGTGCTCTGTCCCCCATCTCTCTCTCCCTCTCTCTCTTTCTGTGTGCACCATGCTATACAGTGTAGAGGTAAGAGGACAGTTTGTGGGGTCTAGTTCTTCTTTTGACTATGAGGGCTGTGCGGCTGACTTAGTTTGTCAGGCTTGTTCCAAGCATCTTTACCCATGGGGACATTGGAGCTCCTCTAGGCACTCTGGAAACACCCAGCAGATGCTCACTGCTTCGTAAGCACAAGGTTAGAACACAGGGGTCTCCCTAGACAGCAGACACCGGCAGCCAGAATCTCCATAGCAAGCTGGTGTCGCCCAGGCGTAGCCTTGCTCCGGCTCTTTCATGTTGCTAGAACTCTTGCACAGTGCCTTCCACTCCGTTTTTCCTCCAGTGTGGTAGGGAATAAAGACAACCCCTGAACTGGGTATAAAGTCAAGCGACTTCTAACACAGCAAAACACAGTCCCTTGCTTAGGGAACATGGTGTTCACTCTCATACCAGGTCATCGCTGCCCAGAAACAATTGTGACTGGGCCCTCGCAGAAGATGGGGAGGCAGATAGTGATGCTGGGCATAGAGCTTGGGGACACACAGGAGCTTTGTGTGAGTGACTGGCAGCCCAGCTGGCATCAGAATCCTCTATTTACCACCCAAGTCAGAGACCCAAGAGGCAGGGAACCTTTAGGCGAGGTCAGAACTGTGGATGGGTCAGACTTAGGCCTGAAGCAAAGACTGGGGGCAAATGAGGAGAGACTTGCGCTTGTTTCTCCCGGATCCGAACAGTCAGTTCATTATCATTGTTACCCCCATAACTACAAAGGCCCGAGAGCTGTTTATAAAACAAAATGCTCGCTTTTCATGTTTATACAGCAGAACATATGTATCAGTGTTGCCTGTATTTTTATCTATTTCCACCTGGTGAGACAGGACTCAGTCAGGACAGTACAGTGGTGGACTCCCTTTTAATCATAAGACAACTTTAAAAATTTAAATTACAAGCTGGGTGTGGTGGTGAACACCTTTAACGTCAGCACTCAGGGGGCAGAGGCAGGTGGGTCTCTGTGAGTTCCAGGCTAGCCTGGTCTATATGGCAAGTTCCAAGGCAGCCAACACTACGTAATGAGACTCTGTCTAAACAGCAAAAATAAATAAATGCAAATTTAAAGATAACAATAAAACCACCAGTATATTATTTATTTATTCTGTGTGTATGTGGGAGGTACATGTGTCTCTGGTCACCACACATATGTAACCTTACCTTGTTCTAGTTAGCTTAGTCATTTTAACGCAGCTAGGAATCATCTGAGGAGGGAGTCTCAATTGAGGGACAGCCCAGATCAGAATGGCCTGAGGCATATCTGTGGGAGATTTCCTGTGGTTGTTAATTGATTTAGGTGGGCCTAGCCACTGTGGGCAGCACCATTCCCTAGGTAGGTGGTTCTGAGCTGTATAAGAAAGTTAGCTGAAGGCCGGGCGGTGGTGGTGCGCACCTTTAATCCTAGCACTCGGGAGGCAGAGACAGGTGGATCTCTGTGAGTTCTTGGTCTGCAGAGTGAGTCCCAGGACAGACTCCAAAAGCTACACAGAGAAACCCTGTCTAGAAAAATAAAATAAAATAAAAAGGGAAAAAAAGAAAGTTAGCTGAGCATGAGCCTGGCAGTGAGGCAGCAAGCAAGCAGCGTTCCTCTATTATCTCGGCTTCAAATAAATAAATAGACACACCCACCGTGGTAGTTCAAATGTAATGCCCCCATGCGCTCATAGGGGGTGACTCTACTGGGAGGTGTGGCTTTGTTGGAGTGGGTACGACCTTGGAGGAAGGGTGTCACTGTGGGGGTGGGCTTTGAGATATTCAGACATCTGCACCGCATAGCTGAGACTGGACAGGTGGTGTGTGTCTGTGCGCAGCATCTGTCTCCGTGTTTGCACTCAGACGAACCAGATGCCACAGGCGAAGCAGAGCCACCAGGGTCTCACACAGTGTGGAGTGACTTAGGGCAGGGCACAGCCCGATCTGCACACAAACCACAGACCCCCAACATGGCCCCGTGCCAC
>NC_022012.1:92383330-92388134 GCF_000317375.1 Microtus ochrogaster
CACACACACACACACACACACACACACACACACACACACACAGAGGCATCCCTGGCTTTATACACAGGGTTTCAGTTCAATATGCCCCCAGTGTCACCATCTGCCTGTTCATCATCTGAACATCAATCTAGTCACCCATCCTTCCAACTCACCCTCATCTCCATGGTCCCAAGCGTCAGCTGCTCTGCCCTGCACCTGACTTTCCAGGTCTCTGGACGCTCTTCACCTGAAGTCCTTGCTGCGTATCTAACCACCTTGTCCTAGATAACTTTGTCTGGCGATTTGACACAGCCTAGAATCACTTGAGAAGGGAGGTTCAACTGGGGTCCACCTAGATCAGACTGGTCTATGGACATGTCTGTGGAGGATTTCCTCGATTGTTAGTGATGTAGGAGAGAGAGCCTTGCCACTGTGGGCAGCACTGTGGTGGCCCTGTGCTCTGTAAGAGAGCTAGCTGGGCATGAACCTAGGACAAGCAATAATCTTTTATGATCTCTGCCTCAAGTTCTTGTTTGAGTGTCTGCCCTGACTTCCCTCTTGATGGATTATGACCTGGATGTTTAAGCTAAAATCACACCCCCTCCCCACTGCCTTTTGCTCAGAGAGTTCTATTAGCTGTGGAAGGAGACTGGAATACACTATAACAATTCTGTCTTTCTCAGCTTTCCCTAGGGTGGGGCCTCTTTGGTTTGAATCCTTTGGGAGTCATTCTACAACCTGCATAGATACATAGTTTACAGTGTGGTGTGTAGTGTTTGAGCTGAGAGTTAATACTGGTCATTAAATTTGGCATTAAAAAACCCCCGAGTTTGCTATGTAGCCGGCTATCAAGGGAAGTCAAGATTACTCAGCAAATTGCAGCCAACAGCACTGATAAAGCGTGACAACGTTTCGTTAAGGCAGTTTGACATTGTGGAAAGATGTGAGCATATCTCTCCATGGCTCCAGCAGAGTGGGCTCATGGCCCTTCTGTGAGATGAGCAGCTGTGTGGTCCGGAGGGACGGGCACGTGTGACCTGCTGTGGGTAGAGCGGTGAGGAGCCAGCCTTGGCGAGGAGGGAGGCTTTGCGTGGGTGTTGACTGTGTGGTGGGATGCTGGAGTGAGCATGGGCTGCAGGGTGGATGCGGGGTGCGCACAGGCATGCGTGATGTGGCTTTAGCTTTTGTTCAGATTTTTCTTTTACTCTTTGTTGGCCTTTGTCCCTGTCATTGTTGAGCCTTTGTTTTCTCTCTGTTTTGCTCTTTGTTTCAACTTTCTTTAGCTTTTGTTTGGTCTCTCTTTAGCCTTTTGTTTAAACGCTGTGTGGCCTTTGTGCAGCCTTTGTGTGGCTTTTGTTGTAAAGTACAACTTGGCTGAGGACCCATCAAAAACACCTCTGTAATGAAAACCCAGACAGCGCAACCTCTCCCTATATATTCTGCATGTATTGAGGTAGCCCAGTCCCACAAGAGCCGCGTGTCCACGGGATTCTCTCTCATGCAGTAGCCACTACCTGCAGGTAAGGATTCCCAAGGCTCACGCGGCAAGGGCATACATCCCCAAGGGTTTCAGGGGAAGCCAGCCATGATGGTAGCTGGGGATGGGAGGAGGAAAAAGAACAGAGCTAGCCCAAGAGAGAAAAAACAGCCGTTTACTCTGGCCTGGGCAGAGGCACCTCAGAACCATCCTTCCTAATATCTGGGTTTGCTGCCCCAGGGAAAGATGCTCGGATTTTCTTGTTTATTATCTTTGCTGTTGCGGAGAGATCAATGGTGCTGGTGGTTTCTCCCCCAGGTCCCATTTCTTGTTTTATTTGTTGTTATGATTTAAAAAATGAGTTTCCATGGGGCCCCACCCCTCGCTAGGACTTACGTAGTTAATGGTTAATAGGGAAGAGAGACACTGTCCTTAGTCATGTATCTGGCTGGCGCTGGTAAGTTGCTCATGCTCCTACAAGGAGCCCTAATGAAACTCCTCGGATTTTACCCCTCTCCAGGGACAAAAACCACTAAAGAAGAAGGGGAGGTCAGGTGGGAAGAGGTAGTGGACCTTCGGGAGTGGAAGGAAACGGGGAGGGTGACTGAAATAATTACGTATACGTGTGAAAATATGACAAGACCCAGGATTGTGCACAATGAACATACGACAACAAAAACATCTGAAAAGGAGCAGACGGAGTTAAAAGAGAACTATGAGCGACTTTTCCTTCCTTCCTTCTCCCTTAAACACACAGCAGGATTTGTAACCAGGGGACGCAGCAGTGAGGACCAAATTCTCACCCTGACTGGAGCGATGCTGATGCTCTGTCTCATACAAAATCTCACAGGATCATGGGAACCTTCAGTCTTTGGCTGAGGAAAAAGGAAAGAGATTTGTGCCAGGGGAATAAAGCAATGAACTCCGCTATGGTGTTAGAAAGGAAATAGAGAAAAGGTTTTGAACGCCATGTGAACAGAACAGGCAGGCAGGAAATGGGCTGTAGCCAGGTGCATAGATCTGCTGTTTGGGGATTATTTAGGATGCCAGGGGTTACTGGTGAGTGAATCTCAAAATTGCTTCAAATCTACGGAAAAGTTGCAGACTTTTGAAGAACTCCAGCTGTGCCTAGTTCAGGCAAATGCTAACATTCTCCGCATTTGCTGGCTGTTCTTTCTGTGCAGACACCTGCACCTTATCCCCGCCCCCATAGAACCAAGTGCACACACATCATTAATGTCAGGAAACTAACAGCGAGCTTGCCGCTGTTCATCCGTGCGTTTAGCAGCCAGTCCAGTCTCACACACTGCTTCTGGATGTCTTGTCTCTTCAGATTCCCTTAACCTGCAAATGTGGCCAGGGCAACCATTCTCTGACAGTCTTGTTTGTTGTTGTTGGTGGTGGTGATGGTGTGTGTGTGTATTATGACTGTATGCCTGTGCAGACTTGTGTGTGTGTGTGTGTGTAGAGGTTAGAAGTCAATGTCACGTGATCTCATCCATCCTTCGCCACCTTAGTTTTTGAGACAGGGTCTCTCACTGAGTCTGGAGCCTGTTCCTAGACTCTCTAGGGGTCTGCCTGTCTCTACCCCAGTGCTGAGGTTACAGATGACGGAGCCCATGACTGGCTGTTATGTGGGTGCCGGGAATCTGAACTCAGATCCTGCACAGCGAGTATGGTGCCCACTGAGCCCAGTTAAGATGCTGGCCGCTTCTAAGCTGTTGTCAAATGTCCTTCAGCTTCGGTCTGAATGATGCTAACCGGAAACAGCTTCTAATAGGGTGATATTGACTAATGCTGTGACCAGGCCCCTGACCAGTGGGGGCACCTTCTCCCGTGGTTCCAGCACTTCCGCCCAGCATAGATCCCACCCTTCCTGGGAAAACACAGCATTAGGTCCTGTGACTGCCGTAGCTAAGGAGTCACCTGCAGTTTGATGAGGTTTTTGCTGAAAGGATCATGAGGCTGGGAACATAGCTCAGTCAGCAGCGCCCGCCTAGTGGACACAGAGCCCCAAGTTCAGTCACGGATGTTGGGTAAACTGTATAGGCGGTGGCACACACCTGTGATTCCAGCACTCAGGGGGGTCGGAAGTTCAAGGTCATCTTCAGCTACAAGGGGAGCTGGAGACCAGTCTGGGTTAAAGATCCTGCCTCAAAACACACAGACAGACAGATTATATATTCCTATGGTGAATTATTTAGCGGTAGACAATGAAGATGTTAAACCCCTCCTTTTTCTCAGTCAAAACAATTGAGGCTCAGGGTACAGAGAGCTTAGGAGGCAGGGTCTGTGGATGGCACCTGCTTCTGATGATCTAGAATTCTGCGGGGCTGGGCTGGGCCTCAGCTGGTTGCACCTACGGAATCTGATTATGTCAACTTTGAAGTTCTGTTGAAGAGCGA
Source organism: Microtus ochrogaster (assembly GCF_000317375.1). Classification (NCBI taxonomy): domain Eukaryota; kingdom Metazoa; phylum Chordata; class Mammalia; order Rodentia; family Cricetidae; genus Microtus; species Microtus ochrogaster. The sequence goes on from NC_022012.1 coordinate 92,387,192, forward strand.
CTAGGATTTTCAAGATCTCTGTGTGGAAATCATAAGAAACTCAAACGTTTGCAGCTGGGTTGCCCTTTGATATATGTGAATGCCATAGTGTCTGTCCCTGAGTTTGATTGCCCTTCGATATATGTGAATGCCATAGTTGTGTGTCCCTGAGCTCAGCAGGCTCGAGGTCAGGGATCCCCATGTGTTCCAGAACCCACCCCCAGCATAGACTTCTTCAAGATGTTTCTAAGGCATGCAGGTCTTCTTAATCTCAAAACCTGTGAGGTAGGAAACACCCACATCTCCTAGGTGAGAGAACAGAAAGAGGCACCCTATGATCACACCCGGCGACACCACCCTGGAACAGGGAATCATGGGACGGCACCTGCACTTCAGGGCCTCAAGGGAGACACTAGCCTCCTGAGGGACAAGTGAAAACCAGGCGTCAGGCCTCTATATTATCATTATTGTTGTTGCTGTTATTATTACCATCATAGTCCTACATTTTGAATCTTCCCAGGGTCCAAGTCCACTGAAAAAGGAGACTACCTCACTTCACCCTATTGTCCCTGTTTCTTCAAGAAGGTTTAGTCCTTGCATGAGGCAACCACACTCTCACAAGCGAATAGCCCACTAAATCATGGACTTTGAGTAAGTTGGGAACTCCAGAGCCTTCCCTATGCTGAGGAGATGAAGAAGTGGTTTTTCTTGATGTCTCAGTTTACCTGTTACCACATGGAGCTTCTCATTGACATCCGGGTTCCCAGTAGCCACACAAGGATTAGTCTTGGCACTCACCAGTACTATTGCTTACCCGATGTTAGCCAGCCATCGATGTGCACTTAGCTTAGTGTTGAAGCTTGATGTCCCCAAGAGGAAGTTAAAGAATTCTGGGGCTATGCTATACATGTGGCCACACAGAAAATAATTAAAAAAATATATGAACAATTAGCCGGGCGGTGGT
>NC_022012.1:92388313-92391792 GCF_000317375.1 Microtus ochrogaster
AATTAACTGGAAATCTACATTTAGGAATTCTTCTGTTGTTGTTGTTGCCTTCATTTTGTTTTTAAAGCTTGTGACATGTTTTATTTTCCATCCATCCATTCATCCACTGAGCTAGTATCTGAGATCAGAGTGTGTGCAAACACAGATTTTACATTTTAGTGGTAACAGTAAAAGAATTGCATCTGAATAATATAAATGCAGAGGAGAAAAAGGCTCAGTAAGGTGTAAAAAGGAACTTCCTAAACACTTCCAGGGAGTTCTTCAGGCCAAACTCACACCTGTACAGTAGCTGCTTGCATTACCCACGGAGCTGTCTTCCCAGCCTTGACTTAAGGCTTTTTACTTAAATTAACAATGAGTATCATTTTTTCCCATAGCGATAAGATGATATACAAATTAGCCTGAGATTTTACTTCTGTATTCTTCATCTGTCAGTAGACTTTCTGACAGTGTATAGACCCTTCACAATCCATCTTAGGACTGGGAGAGTGAGCCTCCACGTGAAACACACTTGAAGTGTCTAGATCCATCACAATCCAGTTTAGGACTGGGAGAGCAAGCCTCCGTATGGAACACACTTGACAGTGTCTAGACCCATCATAATCCGTCTTAGGACCGGGAGAGTGACCTCCACGTGAAACACACTTGAAGTGTCTAGATCGATTACAATTTGTCTTAGAACCTGGAGAGTGAGCCCCTGTGCCTGTGGCACAAATTTGAAGTGTCTAGATCTATCACAATCTGTCTTAGGACCGGGAGAGCGAGCCTCCGTGCATGGGGCTCACACTTGACTGAATTGCGGCCAAGCACAGCACACTAACTGACCAGTGTGTGCTACCACCTCATTCCTAGGGGCAACGAAGAACTAAATGAGAATAAGACGCAGAGAACAGAGTCCTGGCCGCCAGACGCATGTGGATGAAAATACAGGTACAGATCTGCATCTAAATTGTTGCACAAATGATACAGGTATTCAGAATGTCACAGACTAATGTAAAATCGGAAGAGATTAAGTAAAGGTGCCTTCCACGAGGCGCGCTCTCTTCCTCCTTCTCAGCACACAGTGTATCATCCACCCTGTCTCATCTGTCCATCCCTGCTCTGTGGACCTGTCAGTACCTTACCACCACAGCAACCAGCTGTGCAAGCAGCCAGCTCATTCACAGGTTCCCTTCCTTGAAAACGATTCTGCTATGTATATCATCACAATCATCCTCCCCAGGTTGCTTCTAGTCTGCATGGTGCTCGCTGCTCTGTCTGTGAGTCCGTACATCCGGCAATCAATCACTCTTTTCTAGCTTCTGGGTTTTTTTTTTTTTCTCTTTCCATTCCTGATAGATTCTAAATTCTATCGTGGCAGTCTTGCAAATTCACTGGCAGCGCTCAGCCCAGAAAACTGTCTCCTCACGTGTAACATGAATGGGGGCCAGGCCTATTGTTGTTTTTGTCCCGCCCGGTACCCCACAACTGTTTAGTCCCAAAGAAAATCACACATAGATCTCTATAAGTTATAAAGCTGATTGGCCCATTAGCTCTAGCCTCTCACTGGCTAACTCTCACATCTTGATTAACCCATTTTTCTGATATATGTTAGCCATGTGGCTCAGTACCTTTTTTCAGTGGGGCAGCTCACATCCTGCTGCTTCCGTGGTCTGGGCAGGAGTGGGAGGAATCAACTTCCTCCTTCCCAGAATTCTGTTCTCAGTACATCATTTCTACTTCCTGTCTGGTTTTCCCATAGTATTTCAGGCTACTTCCAGCTGGTTGGGGGCGCTGATAATCTTATGGGGACCTAAAGAAAATTTAGAGTTATGACCAAGTCCTGACTGGAGTATCCTGTGAGTCTTGATCATCTCAGGCAGCAGCCTTTAATTTGTTCTGGATGAAGAACTCAGACATCTGGGCCATCTATTCCTACTGGATACTTCTCAGGTGGTCTTCCTTGATCAAAGTTGATTTTTCTTAACTCTGAATAAATCCACAGCCTCTCATTTTCTGTGGAAACAAAAGCAAAATCTCTTCTCCAAAGTAACATACCTTTTGACTTCAATTTTGAAGCCAAGGTATTTTCAAAATACCTATCTGCAGCATTTATAAGCAAATATCTTTTAGCAGCTGTTGCTCCTTCCTCAACATTCAAACAATTCAAAGAGAGCATAATAACATACAGTATCAAGATTTTCTGTGTATTTTCCATCTTTATGTGGCTTTATTTTAACCTCTATTTCTTTTATTTTTAGTTTTAACTTTTGGCTTTTTGAGACAGGTTCTCTGTATATCTTTGTCCTGGAATTCCCTCTGTAAACCAGGCTATCTTTGAACTCATAGAGATCTGTCTGTCTCTGCCTCCCAGGCTACTCTCTTTTTTTCTTTTCTTTTTTTTTCCCCGCACCACTCACGTACACCTCCTGGCTACTCAGAGCAGCTGGATGCAGGCACAATGGAGCAGGCTGCAATCACTGCCGGGAGTGGGCAAGGGTTTCCTCTAGATTCTGAGAGCTGCTGCTGGCCTGCTGCCCACATTGCTCCAGAATCTCCTTTACCCACTTTATCCTCAAGCCGTTCCCTTTCTTGCTGTCAGCTGATACGCTGGCTTCCCGTTTCATTGGACAAACGGAACTGAGTGGATAAGAATTTTATCTGGCCCTGTGATCCTTTCTCAGTTCATTAAAGAAGTGTGCACATGTAGTACCCTCAGAGGCCAGAAGAGGGCAGCAGATCCCATGAGTGAGGTCACAGGAGGTTCTGAACCACCCAGTGTGGGTGCTGGGAACTGAAATCCAGTGCTCTCTTCTCAAACAGTTTTGATGTGCGAGTCCCCGAGTGCCTGTTCTGCTTTTCTCTCCTCTTTCTCTCAAAGGCCATGCACTTGGTCTCCCCCTACCTGTATCTGAGTATCTGCATTCTCACACCCCAAGTTTTACCTCAGGGATGTTATTAATATTCTCTGATGGTTTTACCTTCTCTGTAGATGTTTCCCACAACACATCTGCATAGTCTCACCCCTCTCCTTCACCAATAAACCAATCCACAGTCGCCTGACACCAGCGCCTCCCGCAAAGGCCTCTGGGAATCTTACACCCTCTAGGAACCATGTCTGTTCTCTTCCTTCTCCAGCTTCCGGTCTGTTGGTCTTATATTTTCTCTGTCCAAATCCTTGGCTGAGATTCCCTCCACAAACCCTCGGGTTCAGCTTTCACGTCAACCACTCCAATGAACAACCCTTGCCGTGGTCACCATAATTCCTGTGCTTCTTAGACGACACCTCCCCTCCCCCGCCAGCCTTTTCCATTTGCTTCTTCACTCACCGGACAACATGGAGTCCCTGCGGCTCAGGCAGAGCCAGATTAGTTGTTTTTCTCACTGCCGTGACAACGTAATTGTCAAAAGCAACTTAAGGAAAAATAGGTTCTTCCGGCTCATGGTTTGGGTGTGCAGGCAACCTTGGCAGGGGAGGTTTGGTGGCAGGAGCATGAGGC
>NC_022012.1:92392142-92392610 GCF_000317375.1 Microtus ochrogaster
CCAGTGTCCAGGGCTGGCGAGATGGCTCATCAGTGCAGAACATTGACTGCTCCTGCAGAGGACCTGGGTTTGGTTTCCAGCACCCACAACCACCTATAATTCCAATTCTAAGGGCTCTGACCCCCTCTTCTGGCCTCCACAGGTACCACACACACACACACACACACACACACACACACACACACACAAAACATTTATACACATAAAAATAAATCTTAAAATATCCCTGTCCATAAATAATAACACATTCTATAATTTTAGCTTTAAAACGATGTATTGTCTATGTAACATTTAGATTAGCCTACCTCTTGTATGTTTATTTTGCTCCATTATAGTAACTAACGTTCACACCTAAAAATTCTCCCCATGTGTTATCTATGTGCTTGAGATGCCAATCTTGGGTTCCACGTGTTCCTCTTCTTAGAGTTGCTAAGTGGCAGAGAGGCTTTGTTCATCAAGAAGTATTCT
>NC_022012.1:92393352-92394346 GCF_000317375.1 Microtus ochrogaster
TACAACAAGACATTTAACGCAGCTTTGTTTGTGTTCCCAACGGGCGACTCCCTCCAGGATAACTGGAACCTTTTATTCTGTTATGTTTTGCGCAGTCTCCAAATCCCTGTTGGATTTTGGCATCTGGTGGCTGCCTGCGGAAAGGCTCCTCATTCAAAATAAATGTTTGTATGGCCTTGTCCATTACCTGGTGCTGCTTTCTCACCAGTGGTCACCTGTTCAGTTTTCACTGTATTAATGTGTAACACACTCATCATCAAGGGGACACATGGAAAAATGTCCCTAGAGGGCAATGAATTAATAGTTATCCAGCCAGTGTTGGCATCCTACTCCGTGTTTACAGTGTAAATCTACACTCAGGGAAGCATTTGCCTCTGGTCTGAGAGCAGATTAGCCAGCATTAGGAGCTGCTGACATTCTCCGAGGGAGTGGTGGATTTATTCTGCCCTGTGATCACTAGTGTTTCTGCAGCAGAGACAGTAGGTGGGTACCAGCCTGTGCACACATTCCTTCTGTGCAAGCAGACGGGCTCTTTGACAGCCCAAGGCTCACAGTCTGAGCGTCAGCATCAGTCAGTGCTCAGCCCCAGCACATCTCACTGGCTGCCCTCCTCTCCTTTGCTGTTGTCACTGCTTCCTTTCCTGTGGGTCGTCAGGGTGGATGTGAGCTGACATCTCCTTGCTGTTACTGCGTTTTCTCGGAGTACTACAGAGTTGCACATATCTGTAGATAACTGTCAGCTGGGCCAGCCAGGAAGATGGGTTAGCAGGGGAAGGCGCTTGTTACCAACCCTAGCAGCCTGACGGTGCTCCTGGGACACGGGTAAGCCGGGGTAGAGAATCAACTCTGGGAAATTGTCCTCTGACCACACACACTGACGTGAACACCTCTGATTACACACACACTGACCTGTACACCTCTGACCTCCACACACACTGACGTGACACCTCTGATTACACACACACTGACGTGTACACCTCTGATTACACACACA
>NC_022012.1:92394686-92396954 GCF_000317375.1 Microtus ochrogaster
ACGTGTACACCTCTGATCTTGTAGCTTTAATTCATTATGTAACTGAAGGAGATGGGTTCATATCTTGCACAACCAAGGCACGAAAGAATGGAGGACGATTCTTACCGGCCACAGGCAAGGAGAGTTCTGGAGTCAGAGCCAAAGCCATGCTGTTCTTAAATAAAGGAAACATGAGGATTTATTCAGATCCATACAGGGAGGGCCCATTGCTGAGCATGCTCAGTCAAGGAACACCCTCTTAAGAATGCTCAGGTCAAGGCCATGGAGCATATGTCTGAAGATGAAAGGGATAAACAGGAACACCTCTGGGCATGAGCAACATGTACCATAATGTTTTTGCTGAAAAGAAGTGAAGGTTGCTCTGAAGGTGCCTTGATGTGGGAGTCCCCACGGAGGGTGTCTGCTTCCCTTAGTGGGTGACAACACCGTAAAGTGACTTTTCTTGATCCACGAAGCAGTCTTTAGGATTTGTCTTTTTCCTTCTCCTGCTGTTATCTTCCTAGTCTTCTTCTTTTCTGTGTTAGAATGATATCGCGTCAGAGTTAATCTACCCCAGGTTTCCTTGGTTGGGGTCCTGGCTTCCCTTTCCCCAATTCTCTGCCCTCAGGTGACTTCTCTGTAGCTCCCATTTGCAAAGTCGAGTGATTGTGATATCACTAGGCCAAGAAAGTGCACATGGCACTCAACAGTGCCCAGCTTGTGCTTCACACCATGTGTTTGCTCTGCTCTCTTGACTGTGAGCACGACGCCACAAATGTCTCAGACAAAGATCCTAGTTTGAGCCGTGATCTTTCTTCCTTCTTCCTCCTTCCCTTTCTTTCTTTCTATCTATCTATCTATCTATCTATCTATCTATCTATCTATCTATCTATCTATCTATCTATTTATTTATCATGTATGCAATAGTCTGTCTGCATGTATTCCTGCAGGCCAGAAGAGGGCACCAGACCTCATTACAGATGGTTGTGAGCCACCATGTGGTTGCCGGGAATTGAACTCAGGACCTTTGGAAGAGCAGGCAATGCTCTTAACCGCTGAGCCATCTCTCCAGCCCTCTTTTTCCTTTTTTAGATAGGTTCTCACTGTATAGCTCTGGCTGTCCTGGGACTTATTATGTAGAACTGGACACCTCAGAGAGCTCCACCTGCTTCTGCCTCTTGAGTCTGGGATTAAAGGTGTGTGCCACCACTGCCAGACATTTTTTCCCTTTCTTATACAGACCATGATCTCCTGCCTAGGGAGTGGTGCTGCCCACAGTGAGTGGGTCTTTCCGCATTCATTAACATAATCCCCACAGATGTGCTCACACAGACAGCAAGATCTAGACAATCCCTCATTGAGACTCTCTTCCCCAGCATCTCTAGATCGAGTTAAATTGGTGACTAAAGTAACCACCAAGCCACCCACTGATCATTTGAAATGCTCCCTCTGCGACTATGCCACTCTCCATACGGGGCTCCCCACTGACTCTCAATCCTGTCTCACTGATCTATCGGTCTTTCCCCGAGCTAATGTGTGCTTAGTGCATGTCATATGGGGGTTGATATTTGGTGTGGGTGTGGGTTTCTTATTCGGTATGTGCCACTGTGTGTACATGTCTCTGCTGCAGCTAGTGCAGCCCACAGTGAGTGCTAATATTTGCTATGACGTGGATTCCTCATTCAAAGGTATCTCCGTTATTCTTGGGTCTTCATGCCTTCCCAAGAACTATGGGATGAACTATCAGACATGCAAGTTTGATGTTGATTAGAATTACACTAACCATGGAGATTTACTTGGTGGTATTAAGCATACTATGGTATTAAATATTTCTTTTTTATGCCTTCAAAATTTTGCATCTTAAAACATTTTAATCTGTTTTATGTGCTTGTGTGAGCACCTGCCTGTATGCATGTGCACTACGTGCGTGCTTGGCTCCTGCAGGGACTGGAAGAGAGTGTTGTACTCTGGAACTGGAATTATAGATTGGAAGCTGTGGGTGTTGGTATTTGAACCCACATTCTTTCTCAGACAGGTGTCTTTAATAGCTGAACCATCTCTCCATCCCTGGTTGCATACATTTCTAAAGGAAAGCTCTTTATTTCTTTTGTCTGATATATTTCTACCTGTAGATGTCCAGTGGTCTTATGGTCTGTGTGAATAGTGTCTTTTATATATTATACTATATATCTAGCAAAATAATATATAATACATTACAAATATTTGCATTCTTGTATGTTGACCTATGTCAGGGATCTTTTTTTTTTTTTTTTTTTTTTTTAGACAGGG
>NC_022012.1:92397054-92398648 GCF_000317375.1 Microtus ochrogaster
AGACCAGGCTGGTCTCGAACTCACAGAGATCCGCCTGCCTCTGCCTCCCGAGTGCTGGGATTAAAGGCGTGCGCCACCATCGCCCGGCTGTCAGGGATCTTTTTGAAAATACTTTCAATTTATTTATTATTTTTTATGTGCACGGGCAATTGTCTACACATATGTCTTATGTACCATGTTTATGCCTGGTGCCTGCAGAGGTCAGAAGAGGCCACCAGATTCCACAGAGCTGAAGTTGCCACAGAGATTGTTGTGAGCTGCCACATGGGTGCTGGACATCAAGTCTGGGTCCTCTGGAAGGGCAGCCATTATCTTAAATCACTGAGCCATCTCAGTCCCTGTGTTGGGAATTTTGTTGGACTTTCTCTGTCTCTCTTTCTCTGTTTGATTGTTTGTAGAGTTTGACAGTGTGAGAATATTTTGGTATGTGTATGTATGTTACATGTTCGTGTGTGTGTGTGTGTGTGTGTGTGTGTGTGTGTAGAGACCAGAGGCCAACCTTGAGTCTCATCCCTCAGGACAGTGTTTGCGCTGTTGTTTGTGACAGTCTCTTCCACGTTTACCTGGAACCCACCGAGTATGCCGGAGTGACTGGAACCCACCGAGTATGCAGGGGTGACTGGTCAGCCAGCCCCAAGGAATCTTTGGTTTCCGCTGTTCCACCGTTGCGATTATAGACACACCACTGCGCCTGACTGCTTTTTTGTATTTTGTGCTTTTAAAATGTGGGTCCTAGGGGATTAACTTGGTCTTTATGTGTGGATCGTGAACGCTTCACTGATGGGGCTAACTCTCCAGCACAATTAAATTAAAGATGTTTGTACTGGCTAGGATTCCAAACACTATGTTGGTTGACGGTGGTGGCCAGTGGTGTCCTTCTTCTTCAGGTCTGACTAGGACGTCATGCTTTTTAGACATGACATCCTGTTCTTATCTTAGTGAGAGGTTGGTCAGGAGTGAACACTGGGTTTCACTGAGCAGTTCTTTTTAACTTATTTTAGTACTTAATTTGTATGTGTGTGTATGTGTATGTGTGTGTGCATATGGACACAGGAGTCAGATGACAACCTCACGCGTGGGTACTCATCTTCCACTCTATTTGGGACAGGGTCTTTTCCTGGTCTCTGCTGCCCAGGCTAGCCCGCCCATGGGTCTCCTGGGACTCTCCTGTGCCCACCTCCCATTTTGCTGTAGGAATGCTGGGATTATAGACACACACTGTCTGGGCAGTTCTATGTGGGCTCTGGGGACTGAACTCAGGTCCTCAGGTCCAGCTGAACCACCACCCAGTCCCCCCAGTTGATGCTTCCTTAAAATACCCCTGGCCATATCTTCCCTTTGATTTGTTGATACAGTACATTATACTTACAGGGTTTGCACATTCAAACCATCCTGAAATTAAATTTTCTTTGTTCAGCCTGTATTACAAAACTCTTCACCTATCAGACTGGCAAAAATGTGAGGGTTTTGGGGGCCTGAGAGACGGTTCAGTAATCAAGAGCGCTGGAGAGACGGTTCAGTAATCAAGAGCGCTGGCTTTGGGGCTGGAGAGACGGTTCAGTAATCAAGAGCGCTGGCTTTGGGGCTGGAGAGA
>NC_022012.1:92399186-92402807 GCF_000317375.1 Microtus ochrogaster
TTGTGAGCCACCATGTGGTTGCTGGGAATTGAACTCAGGACCTTTGGAAGAGCAGGCAATGCTCTTAACCTCTGAGCCATCTCTCCAGCCCCTGTGCTAGCTTTCTTGATGAAGAATCCCTTTCTTCTGATATTGATTGAGGACATCTTTGCCACACACTACGTTTTCTTGTGCACGTGGATCTGCTTTGGAGTTCTCATCTCGTCTCCAACCCCCCTCCCCCCACCCCCCGCGCATCTGTCTAGTTTTAGGCCATCGCTGCACTGTTTTGTGTTTCTTTATTTTATTAGTTAATTTGCTGTAAAATCTGTGGTATTTATTGTAGTATGCTGTAATATGTTGCATGTTACTAAATATGTTGTAAAACATAAAATAGCGTCATGAGGACTGAGCTGGCCTGGAGCTCGCTATGTAGCCAAGGATGACCTTTAGTGATGACCCCCATGCTGCCCGGTCCCAGTCTTGGCATTACAGTGTGTCAGATCATTTTAAACTCTGGCTCTCAGGACACATTTTGATACATGCATGGTGTGAGAACAATTGTTACTTTTTTCAGATTTTAAAACAGAATTTATTTCACTTTTAATATTTTTATTTATTTTTTTGAGAAGTTTGTTTTCCTTTTTTTCCAGACAGGGTTTCTCTGTAGCTTTGGTTCCTGTCCTGGAACTTGCTCTGTAGACCAGGCTGGCCTCGAACTCACAGAGATCCACCTGTTTCTGCCTCCCGAGTGCTGGGGTTAAAGGTGTGCATACAATGTATTTTAATTTATTCATTCCCCTTTACCCACTCCCCCGCCCCACCAAAAGCGTGGAATCTAATTTGTGTTGGCCAGCTGCTCCGGAGCGTGAGGCCTGCCTTTAAACGTGGTGATATAGATGATGTCACACTGTGCTACCTCTCCAGCAGCCACTGAGTGCAAGGAGCTTCTTGGCTGCGGGAGGGACTTTGTCCTCACTTCCCATTCTCCATTATGTGATTTTGGGGTTTAGACTCTTCTCCATGATTCCTTGGCATCTGCTCCTTGTGAGTGCCACACGCTAAGGGGCCACCAGAGTCCCTCATCTGCTCTGCTGGTGCAGACGGAACTCTGCATGTAAAGTCTTTGGTGCTAGTGAGAAGAGTGCCCAGCGTGCATGAGTTGTCTTTGGAAACGCCTTTCTTTATGATACAGTTACCGTCTATATACAGCTTTTAATTTATTCATCTTATTATCGCTGCAGCCTTAATTTTCTCCCCATTGAAGCTTATACATTTTAGTTTTCTCTCTATTTCTGCGTATTTCAGGATTTTGTTGCTGCTGTGGATATGACTCTTCCTGCTATTTCCCCCTCACACTGCATCTCCCTGGGTGTGCGCATGCTTCTGCCTTTAGATCTTCTAGAATTATATCAGAGGTCAGGCCACAAAGAGGGAGGGGAGAGCCTTACTGATTAGGAAAAGGGAAGGTTCTGGAAAGACTCTGAGAGAAGCCTTCCCTTTGGGCAGGGTCTCATGCAGGCAAGGTGAGCTGTGTAGTGGGAAGGGAACAGGAAGAGGCTATGTGGTGAGGTCCAGGGGCTGGGAATGATCCTGTTTCTTGGGAGATGGGAATAGCAGTTTGAGTTGGATCACCTTCTCTGTGAGACTGAACCGTGATCCAAGATAACTACTACACCCAGGAATAAATTGTCCGATTACACTGGTGTGCATAAAAAAAAAACCTTTACCATGAGGACTCTTTTTATTCTCTTGCTGTGATAAAACAGCAACTGTTTTTTGTGATAAGAGCAACTGAGGGAAGAAAAGATTTTATTCAGAGTCCAAAAAAAAAAATAGTCTGCCATTGAAGGAAATTGTGGAAAGAGCCTGGGCAGGAATGTGCAGCAGAAACCATGGACAGATGCTGATTGGTGGCTTCCTCTCAGGCTCATGCCTCATGCTCAGCTAGTTTTCTCATACAGCCCAGGACCACCTGCCTAGGGAATGGTGCTGCCCACAGTGGCTTTCCTGCAGCAATGAGTAATCAACACAGCCCCCCACAGACATGCCACAGGCAATCTGATCTGAGCAGTCAGTAAGTTGAGACTCCCTTCCTGGGGCCTCTGGGCTGTGTCAAGTTGGCAGTTAAAGCTAATGAGGATACTAGATAATTGCAAACTGTTTCCAGAAACATGCAATGTTTTAAATCAAATATGGGGCTCTAGCAAATACACACTAGGCCAGTATCATGTGGTCACTCTTCTTAGTTAACACATTGACATGAGACATCAATATAACAAAAATATTTTATACATTTGGAAATTTGACAACAGATTAAAAAAATCATTGATAAACTTAGGTAAGAACAAAGTCTATGACATTAAAAAGTAATAATGCCCAACTGTAGTGTATAAATTTGAAAAGTAAGGCATTATCTTCTTTCTCTTTACTGTGTATTTTTTAATTTTTTTAAAATTGCTTCTTATGTGTACAGGTGGTTTGCCTGCATGCATGTCTATTTACATGTGTGTGCCTGGTTCCTGTAGAAACCAGAAGAAAGCAGCAAATCTGGAACTGGAGTTACAGAGAGCTGTGAGGTGCCATGGGTGCTGGGAATTGAACCTGGGTCCTCTAGAGCAGCCAGTGCTCCTAAGTGGAGAGCCATCCCTCCAGCCTCGAGGGAAAAGGGTTTAGATGTTTATGGTGGCTCACTAGGAAGTGAGAATCTCAGAGTCCATTATTTTTATTCATCCACATTTTCTCGGTTCCAATATGGATTTTTTGATGTTCTTTTATTTTCATTGGTGTATGATTACTGTGCAAAACTTTGGTGTGCTCCTGTACACCACCGTGCCTGGATGAAAACCTTTTTTTCAGACAGACATGCAGGGCAGCCTCTGAAAGTCAGTTCTCTGGACTGTGGTTTCTGGGGGTTGAACACAAGGTCATCAGACTTGCCTGCCAAGCCACCTTACCTGCACAACTACTGTTTTTGTTTTGTTTTATATTTCAAGACAGGTTCTCTGTTGTTATCTTCACTCTTTTGGCTTTTTTACTCTTTGGGGGCCCTCCACGCAGTTCCCAAATAAACCATACATGGAAGCTTATTCTTAGTTATGAATGCCTGGCCTTAGTTAGGTTGGCCTGTTTCTTGCTAGCTTTTCTTAACTTAAATTATTCTTGGCTACCTTTTGCCTGTGAGCTTTTTCCTTTTCTTGCTTCTGTGTATCTTACTTTCACTCTTACTCTGTTGGGTGGCTGACCCCTGACGTCCTCCTCTCCTTGCTTTCTTGCTCCTTTTTTTCCTCGTTTCTCCTTCTATTTAACCTTTCTGCCTGCCAGCCCTGCCTATCCTTTCTCCTGCCTCGCTATTGGCCAGTCGTCTCTCTATTAGACCATCAGGTGTTTTAGACAGGCGTGGTAACACAGCCTCACACAGTTAAACAAATGCAGCATAAACAAAAGCAACACGTGCTTACACCCTTGAACAAATGTTCCCCAGCATAAACAAGTCACACACCTTAAAATAATGTTCTACAACAAGCCTTGACCTTCCTATTTAGTCAAGGATGACCTTAAATTCTCGATTCTTCTTTCTGCACCTCCTGGAGTGCTGGAGGTGTGTGTGTGTGTGTGTGTGTGTGTGTGTGTGTGTGTGTG
>NC_022012.1:92405206-92416502 GCF_000317375.1 Microtus ochrogaster
GTACTGTGTCTGTCTCCTTCCTTCAAGGAAGGGTTTCAGCCCTGCGAATTCCACATGTAGCCATGCTCTGCTTCCTCACACCGCAGGTCAGTTCCACTTATTTGGGGACCTCATCTAAAGAGAGAGCTGGCATTTTCTTTGTATGTCTGGTTTCTTTTGCTCAGCACTTTGCTTTGAGAGTCAAATCTCTATGTAGCCCTGGCTGTCCTGGAACTCACTCTGTAGACCAGGCTGGCCTTGAGCTCACAACTCTTGAGTGCTGGGATGAAAGGCCTGTGCCACCACTGCCCAGCAGGATAGTCTTTCATTGTTGTATTTGTTAATTGTATGAAGGACTGAAGAGATGGCTCAGTGCTTGCTTTATAAGCGTGAAGATCTGAGTTCAGTCCCCAGAACATAGATTTAAATAACCATGGTATGGTTGGGCATGCTTGTAACTCCAGTGCTGGGGGAGTCAGTGGCAGGCTGATCCCTGGGGCTCACTGGCAGCCCGTCTAGCCTGCTTCATGAGTTCCAGACTAGAAAGAAACTCCGTTTCAAAAATAAGAAAGTAAATTAATTAATTAAATAAAATAGAAAGTAAAGAATGGCTCTTGAGGACCAAACCTGATGTCTCTGGTCCTCCGCATGCGTGTGTGCAAGCACTCACATACACGTGTACATCACCACGATGTTCACACACGCGCGCGCATACACACACATGTGCACACACAAACATTGATTATGGTTTTAACCCTATGATTAATGTTTTAACAACAAACCCATTTTGCTTGTTGGAGGAAAGACCTGTTGTAAATCTAGACTCTGGTCCCCAGGATCCACATACAGGCTGGGTGAGCAGGTTTGGCAGCCTGCCTCTAGTTCCAGCACCAGGAGGTAGAGACAGGAGAGCCTTGGAGCAAACTAGCTAGGCGACTTAGTATAACCAGTGGGCCCTGGTTTCAGTGAGAGACCTGCCTTAATATATGAAGTGGAGTCAGAATGAGGACACCTGATGTTAACTTCTGACTTCCACATGCGTGTGCTCACGAATGCACTTGCGCCTGCACACACACAGTATGGCCCAACACACATATGAAACAGCAGTACATGTTGGCCCTCTTCTGGCCTCTGAGGGCACTACATGCATATGTGCATACATGCACACATCACACACACACACACACACACACACACACACACACACACACCTTCACCTGAGTTCTGCATATTTGTTCAACAAAGCAGTGTCCAGCGTGGACTTGAAGCAAAAGCGCCCTCCCTGATCGGCTGTTTTGTGTCTCCCCCTTCCCAACATTGATGGTTTCCAGTGAGATGAGTCAGAAAATGACCAAGGAGGGCCCCAGGCTCTCCAAGAATCAGAAGTTCTCGGAGCACTTCAGCATCCACTGTTGCCCACCCTTCACCTTCCTCAACTCCAAGCGCGAGATCGTGGACCGCAAGTACAGCATCTGCAAGAGCGGCTGCTTCTACCAGAAGAAGGAGGAGGATTGGATCTGCTGCGCTTGCCAGAAGACCAGGTGAGCGTGGGCTCTGGGCCAGGTCTGCGCCACATTCCCCTGCTCCGTGACTGTCAGCTCTCTTAGGAAGGCGCTGGAGGGCAAGCAGAAGGCGGGCGGGAGGGCAAGGCTTTCCTGCTGTTTCTAGCTCCTGCCAGCATCCCTTAAGCAAGGTGCAGAGCCCGGGCCGGCCGCAGCCTCCAGCTTCTTTTGGCCCTCTCTGCACCAGCCGCCGTGCCAGGTCCCCCCAGAAGCCCAAGCTCCAGCCAGCTGCGTCCCCCGTGGTGGTCAGAGCGCCGCCAGCCAAGCCCAAGTCCCCTCCGAGGCCAGCCAAGCCAAGGTCCCCTTCGAGGACTGAGCGCCAGCCGCGACCCCGCCCAGAGGTCCGACCACCACCAGTCAAGCAGAAGCCCCCTCAGAAGTCCAAGCCACCAGCACGCAGCAGCCCCCTCAGAGGGCCAGGCACCAGCCGTGGGGGGTCTCCCACCAGAGCTCCTAGGTTCTGGTAACACCATCTCTTGCCTTTTGTCTCCCCCCCTAGCCTGAGGTCAGTAGCTGCTCTCCGCGCGTACTAACCTGGGGGACCTCTCCACAGTACCAAGCCTGTGTAATCCACTCCCTCCATTAAACCCCCTCTTGTTTGAAACACCTGGCGTGGCTTCTGTTTTTCCTCCCAGATGTTCTCGGTCCTCACTTCAGATGGCTGTGTCTGTGCCATCCCGCAGAACTGCAGGTCACTAATTTACCAGCGCATGGTATTTGTTGACCACAGTGGCAGGCGGGGAATACGGAGTAGATCCGCGCTGCTGCTTTGTGCCTCAGAGAGAAGGAGACTCTGTACCTGGGCATGTGTGGAAGGAGCGAGCCCAGTGCTCCGTTTGCTCACCCTCCTGACACATGTCATCATATATTAGCCCCCGAAGCAATGACACTCCTTTGTTTGCTCAGTCTGTCACTCAGCAAACTGTACTGACATCTATAAGGTTTGATATGCTGTACTGGGGAGAGGAATATAACCTGTGATTTCTTTGTATCAAGGAAGAGACCATCTGGTCACGGTGCAAACATTGCAATACTGCCTTACTCAGGAGGTCTGTGGCCTGTGGGAGCCCCAAACAGAGCCGTCCCAGCTCTGCCATGGGAGCCTGAGGCTTCACAGAAAGTTAGGTTGGAGTGGGCAAACTGGAGAAGGACGGCCAGGGAGGCTCTGTCCTGCTCTACCTCAGAAGGACCCGTTTCTTCTTTTTGAGACATGGTCTCACACTATAGTTCAGGCTAGCCCGGAGCTTACTCTGTAAACTCATTAAGATCTTCCTGTTTTAGATCCAAGAATGCATGGATGCCATGTTTGATGTTGAACAAACCCTCCCCTTCCTCCTTTTCTCTTCTTCTCTACAGACTTTATTATTTTTATTTTTATTTTTGGGTACAGTTTTAGGTCTACCACAAAACATAAGGAAGACAAAAACTTCGCTGTTCCCTGGCAACAACATTTTAATATTTGGAAATAGATTTGCTTGTTGAGTCAGTGGTGAGCACCAGCTGTGCCTACTTCCTCTCTGCTCTGCTGCTCAGCCCCTGTGCAGTCTTCTAGAACCCTCCTGAGAGCTCATTCACAGGTCACCAGTGAAGTTTGGGGGTGTCTTCATTTTCAGACACAGTAAACAAGCCTTACTTAGATATTCCTAAATAAAGGACCCACATCATCTTTGGCAGCTGCCAGGATTGTGATGTCCCCAAATGTAAGCATTGGCAAGATGCAAGGTCAAGAGTTTCACCTAGCAAAGGGACTAGCTGGCTACGGCTCACTAAAAGCTTAGCGGAGAAGTGAATCCAGGTCGACTGGTCATAAAATCCCTCCGAGAGGCTGCAGTGGGAGGTTGGTTCAGCCAGCTAACTTCTGATACATAGAAGGGGCTGGAAAATCTCGAGCTGAGGCTGTGGGTTTATACAGGAGAGGCAGCCTTTTATGGAAAGTCAGTCCGTGACATCTTAGGTCGTTGGAGTTCAAGCTGGAAAGGAAAGGACACAGAAGACAATGAGGGTAAATTCCATCTCAGACACAGGGTTGTTTGGACCCAGCCTCACTCACTATGGTCACCAGACTCAGAGACATCAGCCAAGGTGTCTCCACAGGCTGTGTGTGTGTCCTACCTCCCTGGGAATCAGGACCAACTTCCTACCGTCCATGGCTCTCATGCACCCTCTGAGCCCCACCCAAGATACTCGTTTTCCCTTCTCTGAATCTCAGAGGTCCTAAGGCAGCGCAGTAGAATGGGTATTCAACCACCGCATTGTTTCCTTTATTGATCTGATTGGCTATCTCAAATCAGAGGCATTAATTAATGGGAACAACTTACACTCAATCAGGGCAGCGAGGCCAGACCTTTAAAAAAGGCTTAAAAGGAGATCTTCTGAAGCTGACACGCTTTCAGAGATGATGCTGATCCTGAGGTATTGTGTGGAGGGGTCAAACAATTTGGACAAAGACCTTTTAGATCTATGATAAGACTTTTGAATAGCTCTTCTCTAGAAAGCAGAGAATAATCTGATTTTAGAAAAGAGTGGCTTGGTTTCTGGCATCGCAGTGGAAGGTAGGAGCATCTCTTTCTCGACGGGCGGTGGTCCTGGCATGTCCCTCCAGTTTATTCTTTTCCACGTCTTTAAGATTTGGGACTTAATATGAAGGTCCCAAGATTACAGAGCTGCCACTGTAAGACACTGTTACTCTATGAGATTAGATCCACAGCCCAGGGAAATCAGGCCACACAATAAAAAGTATCTTTTTGTACCTTCTGTTTCCTCTGTCCATTAATAACAGTAAAAAATAAGATAATTTATTTTTGTACTTTGATTTATGTATTGTGATTTCACTTATTTTAGCTTTTTCTAGTAGAGCCTGGATTTTATACATCATAATCATGTCTTTCAGTAGAGACAGCTGTGAATTTTCTATTTCAATCTGGATACTTAAGTGTGTATGTTTTGAACTTCTATCTATACTGAAAACATATTTTGAAATATGGCTTAGTGTCTTCAAGGTTTTTTGTCAAGCTAGAGAATGGCCCCAGATGTGCTTTGGGATACTAACAGACATCCTAATCCCTGATAGACTTTCTGTGGCAGCAATTGTTGGTCCTTAGATACTGACATCATCAATTGTTGGTCCTTAGATACTGACATCATCAATTGTCAGTCCTTAGATACTGACATGACCCTGGTGTTCAGGGAGAAAATACACTGGAGTGCTTGGACTCAGGTTATGTGATGAATTCCACTCTGACAAGCCTTTAGAGCCTGTCTGTTCCTGGAGGGAGCCCACTGCCCTGCTAAATGGAAAATCTTTTTGACTTAAAACTTTCATAGCTACACCAGAGTAAAATGAGAGCATTTTACATGAGGATTGACTGTCATGGGCCACCATCCTCTAATCTTCCTCTTTTGCTTGGTTGGCAAAGATGATTGTTGGGTATCTCCTGCAGGCAGAGCATCCCTCTCTTGCATCTAGGGAGTTGCCGTTATCATCAGTGGTAAGGAGCCCTGGCAGAGCAGATGACTGTCCTGTGCTGGGCCTTCTTGATACATTTACCCTTGTGCGTGGGTTTGTTTGCCTGTGTTCCCTTGCAGGACTGCGTGTTAATCAGGTTCAGGCAATCTTACACTCATCCCTCCAGAGCCCAACTCAGGGTTTGGTTGATGTTAGTGACTCAGACCAAGTGCGGCCTCACAGTCTGCCACCTTCAGCATGAGGCTTGAGTTTAAGTTTTTAGATAACCTGTGACCAGGACTTGGCTGGGCCTACATTATTTGTAATCAATTTATTAAATGTTGCTATCAAACTAGGGACAGGTCAACCTGGTCAGAATTTTATAACAGAGTTCACGTAGTCTACACGTATGTGAGCATGTTTATGTTTACGGCCGTGGTTTCCGTCACTGCTTTCATTGCTGTGACAAGGTATCTGGGGAAGCAGCGTTAGGAAGGCTCGCTTTGACTCACAGTTTGAAGGGACACAGTCCATCCTGTGTCACGGTATGGTGGCAAAAGCATGAGGCGGCTGGTCACACGGCATCCGCAGTCAGGAAGCAGAGAGAGATGAAGGCTGGTTCTCAGCTCACGTTCTCCTTATTTGTCCTAGGGACCCCGCCCATGAGCTGGTGCCCCCCACACTCAGGCTGAGTCTTCTCCTTTAAACCTTTCTGGGGACATCCCCATAGACACGGAGGTTTGTTTCTTTGGTGACTCAAATCCAGGCAAGTTGACAGTGAAGATCAACCATCACAAGCAGTAAAATGCTTTTTGTTTTTGATCTAGGAGTGGAGTGTACTGTCACTGCCTTCTGTGTTGCAAAACTTCTCACGACAAATAATCAGAAAACCAAAAATCATTATGCATAGAAACAGAAGTATTTTAAAAAACTATTAACTTTCCTAGGCTCAATCCAGAAAAAAAATCGTGTCTGTTTTGGCCAAAGACGACAAGAGTTGAGAAACCAAGAGAGGGGCTCTAAAGCCGATTTCTGAGGAGAAAAATAGCACCAGAGCCCAGTGGTTAAAGTCCCTCCTCCTCTTGTAGGACCTGAGTTCAGTCTGCAGCATCCCACATGGTGGCTCAGAATTGTAACTTCTGTTCCGGTGCCCCTTTGGGGATCTGTAGAAACTGCATGCACACGGTGCTCCCATGCGTGTGTGCACGCGCGCTCTCTCTCTTCCACCCACCCACAATAAAAATAAATACATCGTTGAGAAAGGTCCATGAAGTCACAATTGTATTAAATACTGCACAGGAAGTGGACACCACTTGCCAGTTCATGAAATTTTCTTTTTCTCTTTGTAAATCAGATTGAAAAGGAGGAGCAGGTCAACCCCAAGAAAAAAGTGACCGAGAAGGGATTTCCCGTGAATGGACGGCCTCCGCCTGTGGACTTACTACTTCGCAAGCCATCTGCCCTCAGACAAACTATCTGGTCTCAAGGATGAAGCAGGGTCAGACGCCTGCTGACGTGACAGCTACAGATGCCCTCAGTCCTCACGGTGTGGGAGCCTCAGGGCAGCCTGCCTGGAGGTGAGGGGGCCCTTTGTACCATAGTCACTGAGACCTGAGAGGACCCTTGGGCTCCAGAGCTCAGGAGAGGGGTCTTTTGGCCTCATCTGCAGCCCTTTGCTCTCTGGCAGGTGCGCGATGCCTCCAGGGTCATTGGCAAAGGTCTGAAGAGCTAATCCACACATATTCCTCCGTCTCTTTATTCCGCTGTATCCCTGTATCCCTCAACCTTTCCCTTCCTAACTCTCTGTCCGGCTCCTCCTGTTCCTATGCCATGTGCTTTCTGTTGAACGACCTTACTCAGAGCCAGAGCCAGCGTGGACACTCAGGGCCAGAGCCAGAGTGGACGCTTAGGGCCGGAGCCAGAGTGCATGCTGGTGAAGGTCTGGGTGATTTTCAGATAAGGTACAAATTGTCATATGATCCTTAAGTGCTAAGATGTCTCTAGAGTCATGTTAAGTCAGATGTAGCTAACCTGTATCAGAAACAGAGGAAAGCAGCAACCTCTGCCTCCCTCTGCAGGCCCCTGTCTCCATCCTCACACAGGGCATGGTGAGCATCAACTCCTGCTCAGGTCTGGGTGAGAACGACTTCTTTAAAGCACTGCCTTTGGAATCATGTCACCTGTACAGGTAGCCGTCACCTGGGCTCTGTCACCTGTAGAGTTAGCACTCACCTGGATAGTTCTGTGTCACCTGCATGGCTCTGTCACCAGCACAGCTCCAATTGCTTTCAGATTAGAAAACTTAGAAAGGTCTTATGGCTCCAGCCTCTGCCCTTCCGTGAGGGACCCTGAGCCCAGGTAGATGTCTCTAGGCAATTGTATAGGTCTAGAAAGAGTGCTCAGAGTTTTGTTTCCCAATCCAAATCTCCAAACTCCTGGGGGGAGAGGAGGCCTGGAATCCCAGGCTTTTCCCTGGCTGGCCCTCCACTTCTAAGTCTGTGGTAAAAACAGATCAAGAAGAACAGGGACAGAACTTGGCCTTCTGCAAAGGAGAGTAAAGAGTGTGTTGGGGAGCAGAGAGCTAGAAATCCAAGACTTCTTCCCTGAGTTCAAGGCCGTTCCCGCATAAGGGGATCTGGGCCCAACTATATAGGGTGAGTAGGGTTGGGGGTTCATTTCCATCTCTTTGCTCTGGTCTGTCCCCAGGATCTGTAGCCTCAGATTTCTGGGAAAGAATGATCCTGAGTATGCACTCTTATTCTGGACCCCAGAAATCCACCCTCACCCCACCCCACTTGCTTGTACCTCACGTCTACACTTGCTGTGAGGACGGAGACCGGGCCAGATAGAAGCGCCTCAGATTGCCTTGGACTCTTGTGGACACGTGTGTATGTGTGCACGTGTGCCGTGTGTGTTGGGATTAACTTTGGGAGACTATTGGCCAGTTTTCAGGCCCAGCAAGACCTCACGGTTTCATCTTTCTGTTTTATCTTGTGTACACACGAACAAATGTGGCCATCTATCCTCGGTGCCCGTCCTGGGACTGCGAGCTTCCTGCTCAGACCCTGTCGTGCTCTGGCCCATGGCTCATGTGCAGGTGCCCTCAGCTCAAATATCTCAGAGATTCTCCCATGTCACCCGGCTCTGTCTCTCTAGGTTTTGTTTGTGTCTTCTGGAATGATCCTGTTCACTTACTCATTGTTGAGTTCTTGCGTCAATGCCTTGCCTAATGTAAACCCCGTGTCTGCCAGAACTGATTTGTGTGGTCTTCAGTTGTCTGGGACTAATATGGATTCAATAAATACTTGTTGACCGGAAGAATGTTTATTTGTTTTTAAAAATAGCCTTAAAGTAATGTTCGAAAGTATGAGTTCTTTTGAGGAATCAGAGGCATCTATTGTAGTCCATAAAGAATTGCTGGTGACCTTGGCAGGGCCCCTTTGTGTGAAGGAATTGGGAAAGAGGAGCAGGAATTCATGGATGTAAATGCAGCTTGGCCTTGAAGGACATCGAGGGCAGGCAGGGCTTGGGTTGGTAACTCGGGAGCTGTTAGAACACACTGAAATGCTCTCGAGGGACCGTGGTGGTGCACACCTTTAATCCCAGCACTCGGGAGGCAGAGGCAGGCAGATCTGTGAGTTCAAGACCAGCCTGGTCTACAAGAGCGAGTTCCAGAACAGCTAGGGCTACACAGAGAACCCCTATCTCCAAAAAACCATAACCCTTCCTGCCCCTCCCCCCCCAATGCTCCGGGGAAGGAGGCTGTAGTGTGTGTGATGAAGAGGCACAGGGCCATTACCTGATGGAGCTAAGAACCCGGGAGGGAGCTTGGGGACACCAGTGAGGGGGACCCCCATCAATCAAGGGGCCCTTTGATTGGAAAGGGGGAAAAAGAGAATGTATATTACAGCTAGTTCTCGAGTTTAATGGTGGGGTGTGTGGCCCTTGCCTGAAGCATCAGTTCCCTGTGTGCCTTATGTAGGACCCAAGGCAGCCAGTTCACACTGGGGTGGTGGGGAGGTGGTGGCATTGGGGACAGGAGGAATGAAGGCAGAGGGGAGGACTATAGAGATGTCACTCCAATCACCTCTACAAAGCCTATCCTAATCTCGCCTCTCACTTTTGAATGGATTTGTATTTTCTCTTCCTCCCTCCCTCCCTCCCTCCTCCTCCTCCTTTTCCTTCTCCTCCTCCTCCTCCTCCTCCTCCTTCCTCTCTCTCTCTGTCTCTGTCTCTGTCTCTGTCTCTGTCTCTCTCTCTCTCTCTCTCTTTGAGACAGGGTTCCTCTGTGTAGTTTTGGAGCCTATCCTGGAATTTGGTCTTGAACTGGGATTAAAGATGTATTCCACTACCGCCCGGCCCAGGGCAGTAATCTTATATGACTAAAAATAAAATCAGACTTGTTTGTATGATTTTATTCATAAATATATAATTTAGTTGTCTCAAGATGTCAGCCCCTGCTGGGTGGTGGTGGCGCACGCCTTTAATCCCAGCACTCGGGAGGCAGAGGCAGGCAGATCTCTGTGAGTTCGAGGCCAGCCTGGTCTACAAGAGCTAGTTCCGGGACAGGAACCAAAAGCTACGGAGAAACCCTGTCTCGAAAAAAAAAAAGAAAAAAAAAAGAAAAAAAAAGATGTCAGCCCCTTATTTAAAGTCTTGTAGGGGTGAAAGAATTTCTGTTTTTCACTCATAGTTTACAGGAGCCCATCTACCTTGGAATCCAGAAACCTAAACACTGTTATACTATATCTAAAAGACAGAAACAGAAGCGTCGGCCCTCAAGTTCATAGCCAGTCTACTCATTACCATGTCATGGTCAATGGGGCTCGTATTGGCCCATGAAACAATAATGTAAATGTACCGATGATTGTCAACTTGACATGAAGAGTCTCAGTGAGGGATTGTCTAGATCAGGCTGAGTTATGAGCATGTCTGGGGGGGTATTCCTTGGCATGACAGTCTCAGATATGTGTTGTCTAGATCAGGTTGGGTTGTGAGGCTGTCAGAGGGGGCTGCCTTGACATGCAGTCTCAATGAGGGGTTGTCTAGATCAGGTTGGGCTGTGAGCATTTTTGAGGGGAGGCTGCCTTGATTTCATTAATTGATGAGGGAAGACCCAGCCTGTAAGTGGCTGGCCCTACTCCTGGATTTGGGGCTCTGGATGCTATCAGAGGGGGTTGGAGAGATAGTTCAGTGGTTAAGAGCACTGCCTGCTATCCCAAAGATCCTGAGTTCAATTCCCAGCAACGATATGGTGGTTCACAATCATATGTAATGAGATCTGATGCCCTGTTGAGGAAGAGACCTGGTCAGTCGTCCTCATCAACTTAGACCATGTACTTGTCCAATATGGACAAGATCAACAGAACCGCCATATATGGACTGCCCATGCATGCTAATAAAATAATGCTACCAGAGTGGAGAAAGCTGGCTGAGAAGAAATATGCCTGAGTTCATTTCTCTCTGCTCCTCCTGACTTGGCATTTGGTGTGACCAGCTGTCTCCAGCTCCTGCAGTGATGGACTATCTCCTGGAATTGTGAACAAAATAAACCTTTTCTCCCCCAAAGTTTCTTCCTTCCTTCCTTCCTTCCTTCCTTCCTTCCTTCCTTCCTTCCTTCCTTCCCTCCCTCCCTCCTTCGTTCCTTCCCTCCTTCCTTCCTTCTTTCCTTCCTCTTTAAATCAAAATACGCTATCACATTAGCAGAAATGAAACCGGGATACAGCAGGACTTTGTATGAGGCTTTTAACCCCTCATTTTCTTAACTGATAGAAGGAAGGTGTGATAATTGTCTTGCCTTCCCACAGTGCTGTTGTGTAGACCAAGAAAGAGCTTAGAGTCTAACGGTGTAGCATATCCAAATGCTGACTGACTCTCCAAGGGACATCATGGAGGTTGTGATGTTGTGTCATGGGGAAGTGGGGATGACTTTGGAGTTAGCGGATTCAGGTTTTCCCTAAATCTGACACTAAGCAGTGAGGTCATCCCATCAGCTCAGCCTGTGACCTTGGCACTAAGCAGTGAGGTCATCCCATCAGCTCAGCCTGTGGCCTTGGCACTAACCAGTGACATCATTCTATCAGCTCAGCCTGTGACCTTGGCACTAACCAATGACATCATTCCATCAGCTCAGCCTGTGGCCTTGGCACTAACCAATGACATCATTCTATCAGCTCAGCCTGTGGCCTTGGCACTAACCAATGACATCATTCCATCAGCTCAGCCTGTGGCCTTGGCACTAACCAATGACATCATTCTATCATCTCAGCCTGTGGCCTTGGCACTAACCAATGACATCATTCCATCAGCT
>NC_022012.1:92416602-92420620 GCF_000317375.1 Microtus ochrogaster
TCATTTACCCGTTCAGTGAAGAACCCAGATTACAGGACCTTTCATAAACTGCCCAGCCCCGTGGTTCTGTTATTATCATGGACCGTGTTGTTTCTTCATCCCAATAGAGCATACATATGCAAGACAAGGCATGGGGGTCTGTGCAGTTCTGTGCTTAGGGAGGGAATGCGCACAGAGAAACTGAGTTCCTCTGTTTCCTGGGTGGGAAAGTTGCTGGCAGGTAGGTCTATCAAATTCATTCTCTGGGGAGCAATGCTTTGGTCTGTTGTGCTTTTGTGGCTGCCTCTACCAAGTCTACAGCTACAGTCAGTAAACCAAAACAGTGTTTCTAATCTAGCTGGAACTTGTATTTAGTGTGTGTTTGTGTGTGCATGTGTGTGTGCGTGTTGTGTGCATGCACACGTGTGCATGTGTATGCAAAGGTCAGGTGACAAATTTTAGGAGTCAGTTTTCTCATTCTATCACAGGGGACCCAAGATCAAACTCTGCTTGACAGACTTGGTAGCAAGCACCTTTACCCTCTAAGCCATCTTGCCAGCTCTGTCTATAACCCCTTATGTTGTACTATTTTCTCTCATTTTCTCTGAGTCTTATTTGGCATATCTTCTTTTGTTTAAATCTCAGAAATGTTCTTCTCAGGAAGCTCAGATATAAGAATCAGAAACAAACAAACTACATCTCCAAGGCTTGGCAGGAGCTGTTTGAGCTGGTTTCTGGGATATGGGTGTCCACAGGTCTTGCCCCTCATACTGACCTCCCTACCCTTGAGATCGATTGAATGCCCAAAGGCCACAGGGTTCAGGGGTTTGCCTTCTTCCTTCACAGTCATGCCCATCCCTTTCATGAGAGTGGGGTACCCACTTCTGAAGAATGCAGGCAGCCCATGGGAAATGCAGAGGTGCAGCCACCAGGAGAAAACTGGGGACTCAACGCTCCCATTTAGAACTCTATTGACAGTTTCTTTCCCCCCTCAGTACGTTGATGATACCACCCCACCGCCTCCCTCTATAACTGCTGATGAGAGACCTGCCGTCAATCTTCTCGACTCATGGTGAGACTCTGCTTTTCCTTTGTTTATTTTAAAATGATTTTCCTCCTCACCCCTGCTGTTCTGAACATACGATGACTGCGATGTCACTAAGTACGGATTTATGTCTGCTTATTCTGCCCAGGACTCAGGTACTTCTAGCTGAAGATTCGTGTGTCTTCAGGGATGTGCAAAACAAGTTCGTGTTGCACAGCTATCCAAATGGCAAATATAAAAGAGAAACTGCCCAGCATTGGCATTAATGTGAAGAAAGTCCCAGAAGCTACTGATGGAATTTATACGTTGTCATAACACATGCCATAATATCACTGTACTCCAGGACACTAGCAAGGCAGGGTGTCTTAAAACCTCTAACCAAGTAACTATAATTTTAGGCATCCATCCTGGAGAAAACTTGCACACTTTTAGAGAAGAGAGAAATGCACAAATTTGTTTAAAAGATCAAGGTTTGTAGTTAAGAGAGGAACATAGAATGTAACTAACCAAAACGTCTACCCACAGGGGAATGAGAGAATCAGTTTTGGGATATCTGCAAATAATGTTCTAACCAGCAGTTAAAAGTCAATCTGTCAGATAGACCCTGTCAAGCAGGAAAATCTAGAAACCACAGCCAGGACTACGCAAAGCAAGCATCAGACAGTAAGCCCAGTATGACATCCTATGCATAAATATTGACAGCCCACAGTTTTATATTGGTTATTGCTCAACAAGGAGAAGTCATAAGACCTCATACTTTTTCTATAATGCCACAGGATTTAAAAATGACAGTAAAATACAAAGATATTAAAAACAAATCCTCTCAGAAATAAAAGTATAAGAAATAATTCCTGGCTTGAAGAAATAACCCAGCCTAAAAGTTACACAGGAATGGTTTAACACCACCTGCTGGACATACATTTGTTTGGAGAGAGTAAATGGGAAATTTGTCAGCAGCCTGGGATGCTTCCATGGTTGGTTATATAATTCTTAAACACCAAAAACATTTGTTTTGAATCCGTTTTGGGTCTGGGCTAGAGTCCTTGACTTGTGATGGCTCCTGACATGGGAGAAAAGGGAGTCAATTGGAACACAGCTCTCAAATTTCCCTTTCGGAACAGGTAGATAGGAAGGGAAAATAGGATGTTGGTGAATGTGCAGGGATGTAAAACGGACGGTGTTATGGTGGAGGGAAACGTGATGTAGGGACTAGAAGAGCATCAGGGATGACCTTGTGCTGGGAGCTGGTTGGCCAAGCACAGGCAGATGGCCGCCACTGCATCCTCACAGCCAGAGCTGGCAAGGTTCAGACTCAAGTGCAAGGAGGGGGGCCCGTGTTCAAGGTGTGGATCTGGAGTGGCAGGAAGACAGCAAGGAGGAAGGAAGAGATGGCTGAGAATGCTGTGCCCCAGCAAGAAGAAGCAGGCCAAATACTGTCCCAGGGTACCCAAAGGGTTCCAGCGTCCTAACAGGAGGGCACCGTGGCCCCGTGGAAGCTCCAATGTGGCCCCGTGGAAGCTCCAATGTGGCCCCGTG
Source organism: Microtus ochrogaster (assembly GCF_000317375.1). Lineage (NCBI taxonomy): Eukaryota > Metazoa > Chordata > Mammalia > Rodentia > Cricetidae > Microtus > Microtus ochrogaster. Next base: position 92,419,163 of record NC_022012.1, read on the forward strand.
GAAGGTCCAATGAGAAGGCAAGGAATTTAACTGCGTAACAACTCATGCAGAACCTCGGGTGCTATATGAACATCTAAGGTGATAACGTCTCTGAGGAGCAGGTTCTAACGGTGAGCTGTCCGTGGCCATCACCTTCCTGAGTAACTGGGCTGGGAAGAACGGGAATGGGATAGGAGCACACAGTAGCCCTATGGTGAGCCTTGCCCCAGCCCATTCAGGAAACCATCTTGATTTTAGCAAAGCGAGACTCCATCCCCAGGACTCGCTGTTTCACCCTCCCCTCCACGCCACCCCCAAGACCTGGAGTGTGTGTTAACCCATGCCCAGCACTGGATATTAGCCTGTTAATGTGAATAACCAGAAACTGCTAAATTTTGTCTGCCTTCTGTAGAAATAAAATCTGGGGATGGATCAAACCTACCTGGAGATTGCTTGAGGCTGGTGGGGGTCGACTGAGGGTCTTGTGCCTTGGGCATCAAAACTGAAACACAGTGTGATAGTTATGTAATGTTTTTCTGTGTAACATTGATTCTGAGGAACACTTCCCAGTAAATACTAGCGACATTATATAAAACTCCAAAAGCTGCTCTTCATCGGTTTCTTGAGTAGGCATCCGTAGCCACAATGGCTGACACATGGTAGCTTATCCCGGATGCTCATTAATCTTATGTTCTGGGAGAAACTGAGGCATGTGCCTGGAGCTGTTGGGGTCTCCAGGTAGGAATCCCTGGGTTATAGCGTTTTCTAATTCCCATAATGGAAATATTCCCATGGCACGGGTTCACAGTGTGAACGGGAAGAGGTGACCTGGCCGGCTCTCACTTAGAGGTCACTGCTCTCCAGTGCCCCACACTTTACTATCATTTAACTGTGAACCGGCACAGGCTACTGACCTGTGGACAGCTAGAAAAGCGGAATATAGTACACAGAGTTATAGGCTGGAGAGATGGCTCAGTGGTTAGAGCACTGGCTGTCCTTCCAGAGGACCTGGGTTCAGTTCCCAGCACCCACACGGTGGCTCACAACCATGCAGAAGTTCAGGTCCTGGGTGTCTGACGTCCCTTTCTGGCCTCCACGGACACTCTACAGACAGGGTATACATAGACGTGTAGACAAAACACTTGTACACATAAAATAAATTATTTCATACATAATGTCACTACCAAAAAAGCTACTTGGGATATATAAGATAAATTCACTTTTTTGAGCTTCAGTGGAGAAATTCGACACATGTTAAAGAGTTGTTATTATTGATAGGGTCTCACTATGGAGCCCTGGCTGGCCCAGGGCTCCCTGTATAGACCAGGTTGGCCTCCAGCTCACAGATACCTGCCTGACTCAGCACAGAATTTTCCTTTTAAACTTGAAAAATGATATTTGTTTCTAGTTTACTATTGTTATTCTTTTGTTTTATTCTTTATTTTTTGCCTCTATAGCTTTTTAAGTTAAGCACACAGA
>NC_022012.1:92421108-92421819 GCF_000317375.1 Microtus ochrogaster
GCTCCTTTCCCCTCCACCTCACGCCAGTTTCCTTTCCATGGCCAACAGTCCCTCCTTCTGCTCTCCTACAGTGGTCACCTATGGTTCCACCTTTACTGTCATCGTTATTAGTCAAGGAGCCAGCCCTCCATCATGCTCAAGGTTCTGAGCTCGTCAAGTTATTAAATACTGTGTGTGTGTGAGTGTTTCAGTGTGAACATGAACATATATATGAGTGTGTGTGTGTGGGGGTGTGTGGATGTGTGTGAGTGTTGCAGTGTGAACATGAATATGTATGAGTGTGTCTGGGCTTGTGTGTATGTGTGTGTGCGCGCGTGCATGTGCACGCGCACGCACACACAGCAGTAAGGGGACAACTTGCAGGAGTTGCTTCTCTCCTTCCCTATGAGTCCTGGGGATGGAGCTCAGGTTATTTGGCTTGGCAGCTGGTACTTTACCCCCTGAACCATCTCTTCAGTCCTGAGCTCTCAGCTTTTGGAGAGATTGCCTAAGAATCTGAGCTTTTTTCCTTTCTGGTACTGGTGTTAAAGGGACAGAGACCTAAAGATTGGTAGAACCTGGGTGTGGTGGAGCTGGTTTCAGGATGGCTGAGCACAGATGTTATGAGCTGTGGGTGGGATGGGGCAGCTGGCAACACTGAAATGTGCACCTGTGCTTTGGAAGGATGACAGCGTTTTGTGGTCCTTAACAATTGAGAAAATGAGAAAAAAA
>NC_022012.1:92423528-92424566 GCF_000317375.1 Microtus ochrogaster
CTCCAGTCCCAAGTCTTGAAGTCTTCTATGGAAGGCAGCAGGAGAGCAAGAAGGCAAATGATACAATCAGCAACAATAGCCACGGAACAGGCATGTAAACCAGGCTGTGTCTTTGCCACACAGGTAGAAGGAGCAGCGGGTTGTTCCTTTTTAAGAAAGGATACACATTTGAGCAAGATGTACGTTACAACAACTTACAGGTTGAAAGTTTCACCTTGGCTATTGTTCACTGCTGCATGAATGTTCCTTTGGGAGTGAGGTGACATCCTTCTTGTGGTTAGACACCCTGCAGGTGTCTGTATCAGGGATTAATTGGCATGCATGCTTGCCGGAACTTGAGCCTGTATGGCTTTTCCTGGAGACAGAGAAAAAGAAACCCAGGGCATTGACAAACATACCAGATAATTGAAAATTAAACACAGCGTCTTTGATTTACCTTTAAATGTTATTCGTCACCAATGTATGTATTCTGTGCTGTCTTCAGATTTGAATAAAGATTTTTGCCTGGAGGTTCATGAATAAACCTGGTGAAGTTACTGGCAATCACACCAATGTAAAATACTTGGTGTTTGGAGAAGAAAATGAAAACTTGGTTGATACTGAGTAACCTCCGAGCTGCATAAGGAGGAAAGCAGGTCCAGGGAGACCTAGAGGTTGTGGAATTCTAGTTTAAAAGGCAGATTCTGGCCCACATTCAGGGCAATGCCTAGCCATTTCTAACGATGGGCCTGGTGCAGGTGGCAGATGTGTGATATCTTCAATACCTGGTAGAAATAAAGCCATCTTTTTATGAGAACTATGTAATTGTGTATCAAACCTAAGGGTTTCTGGGAAAGAACACATCTAGAATTATGAGGTAAATATTTTTTTTCTGAGACAAAAATCTTTTTTTTTTCTCTCTCTGTATGGCATAAGAAATAAGTGTATGAGGGAAATCTGTTAAATGCCATTTTAGGGAAACAAGATACAGGTTAGGATCTATGTTTTAAAAAACCTGCTATAGCAATTAAAATAAGCCCAGAAGTTCCTGGGGTGGGG
>NC_022012.1:92427514-92429399 GCF_000317375.1 Microtus ochrogaster
AAATTAGGTTAATAAACTTCTTTACTAAAGTTGAGGCAAAGGGACTGAAACCGATGAAGAGGAATGCCCAGTAGGATCCAGGAGCCTTTTATTTTTCCTTTTGAGCCAAGATATGATAAATAGTCTAGGTCGGCCTTGAACTCATGACCCTTCCTGCCTCATCCTCCTCAGCTCTGGGATGACAGACACACACTCTTAACTCAGACCCATGGATGTGTTTTTAGAGGTTTTATCTACTCCATCCCTACAATACTTGGGACTATTGTGTATTTTTGCACAATTCTATTTGGAATATGGGCCACCGATGTTTGCGGACTCCACACCTCTGGATTCTAAAGTGATTCTCTCTGTGAGGAACAGCTGAGTCCTTATCTTAAGGCAGGGAGAGAATCAGAATCAACCTGTGATCCCAGATGCTGGAAGAAGGCAAGGTTGGTTAGGGTACCAGAGAATGGAGAGTCTGTGATGTGGGAAAAGTCAGTACAATGGGGGTTTCCCCCAAAGCACACGTGGTCCTTAAACCATCCACTGGAAAGTCTGCAGAGTCACGAGCCCACGAGGAGCGGTGTGCTCTGAAGAGTTTTTCTCAACTGTTTACAAATGCAGTCGTATTATTCTGATAAAGCAACGTCGTCAGAAGGTGGCAGGCATCTTAGGACCAACTTGATCCCAGAGATGGCTATGAGATGTGGCTTGTTTGCTGGAAAGGAAGATGGGTGTGATGGAGAGAACTGGGATTCTGCAGCCATCCTGGGGTTGTTCTGTAGGAGCAGGGTCTCTTCTCACCCTTCCTGAGTGTCTCCCGCTAGGAACCAGGGAGTTTTATAAATGGAGTGTCTCCCGCTAGGAACCAGGGAGTTTTCCTTGTATAGTCTGGGATAGATGCCCACAGTGCCTAAGACCCCAGCCCGTGGTTACAGCGCAGAGGGACTGAATACCTACTTCCAGGAGGCACAGCCGGTCATGGCTTCATGTGACTTGGGGATCCTAAGATGGATGATGGTAACTGAGGATGTTGGCCACAGGCAAACACCTGGAGTGAGGATGCGGCTTCCTGCAGCTGAGGGCGTCTCCCTTGGGACAACAGGATCAGTGAAGTGTGATGTGCACCCAAAGAGAGGGAGGGCTCTAAATAGAGAACACTTGTGCATGGGCTTGCTATTATTTATGTTTTCTGAGACAGGGTTTCTCTGTAGCTTTGGAGCCTGTCCTGGAACTAGCTCTTGTAGACTAGGCTGGCCCTGAACTCACAGAGATCCGCCTGCCTCTGCCTCCTGAGTGCTGGGATTAAAGTTGTGCGCCATCATGGCCCAGCTGTGCATGGGCTCTTAAAGGTATTTTACTTGCTGGAACCAACTGCTCTCTTCCCCCATAGGACATCATGTAGTGTTTAATTAAAACCAAGAACGCTTCTGTAGAATAAACTGAGTATTTTCCATGCTCAGCCCAGCTACAGAACCCCTCAGCACAGAGAGCACTGACACCATTTCCCCCTTCCACTGACTTGTGTCTGAGGTTTATTGGCACACCCAATTATTATTTCATTATAGAACATGTTGTCTTATTTAGTCATGATGCAATTCTTTTCAATTTGTTTTTAAAGATTATTTTATGTGTATGAGAGATTGCCTACATAGATGTCTGCATCACTTGTGTGCACTGCCCATGGATGCCAGAAGAGGGCGTCAGATGCCCTACAAGCAGACTTACAGACAGTTGTGAGCTACCATGTGGGTGCTGGGGATCACACCCACGAACCCTGGAAGGGCAGCCAGTGCTCTTAACCACTGAGCCATCTCTCCAGTCCCAAGTCTTGAAGTCTTCTATGGAAGGCAGCAGGAGAGCAAGAAGGCAAATGATACAATCAGCAACAATAGCCACGGAA
>NC_022012.1:92431083-92446164 GCF_000317375.1 Microtus ochrogaster
GGGTTACACAGAGAAACCCTGTCTGGTAAAACCAAAAAAAAAAAAAAAGAAAAGAAAAGGAAAAAACCCCCACAAAAACAAAATTTAAAAAATTGACACACAAAACAAAAATCAAAACAAACAAAAGACCAACCAAAACAAAAAGTCCACAAACCACCGATGAGTGTGCTCTGTATTGGCCAGCTGACTACTCCTGGTAAGGCCTGCCCTACAGTATGGCGCACAGACCCAGTGACACTCCCCTGGAGGAAATCGCTTTGCCCTGTTACACCAGATGTCAACTGCAGAGAGCTTCCTGGTTAGGAGAGGGACCCCATGTCCACTTTCCCTTCTCAGGGCTGGACCCATCTGGCTTGAACCTGTGCAAGTCTTAGGCATGCTGCCACAGCCTCTGTGAGTTTATATCTGCATCAATCCTGCTGTGTCTGGAAGTCACTGCTTTCTTGGAGTCATGTGTCACCTCTGGCTCTGACAATCTTCCCACTTCCTCCTTCACACAGCTTCTGGAGCCTTAAGAAGACATCCCATTTAGGACCGGGTGCTCCAAAGTCTCTCTCTCTCTCTCTCTCTCTCTCTCTCTCTCTCTCTCTCTCTCTCTCTCTCCTCTCTCTCTCTCTGTTTCCATCTACTTTGAGAAGAAACACCTCTGACGTGGGTTGGGCAGTGCTCTGATCTATGGGTATAATAGTGTGAGATGAAGAGTCATTTATAGCTGTGTTTCTTTAGCAGAATAACAGGTCACAGGGATGAGGCAAACCTCCTCTCAGGTTCCTGGTCACTTTATGGGTATCAGGTATGAGTTCCTTCTCTTGGAGCGGGCCTTACATCCAATTATACAAAGCGGTCGGTTACTCCTATGATGTTTGTGCCATCATTGTACCAGGTGGTCATTTACAGTCTGGTCACTTGTAGCTGGGTGACCTTGATGCCTGTCTTTCCCCTCTGGTAGAGTATCTTCCAGCACTGTGAATGTTACGCAGTAGGGATGAAGCTCCTACTGGCGGGTACCAGCTCAGCTTCTCTGTGTTCAGTGACATAAATACTGGTATCAATCAACCAATATCTTGCCCCATGTGGGTCTCTGTATTAATCACCATCTACTGTCAAAGAAGCTTCTCTGAAGAGGCTTGAGAGATGTGCTGATCTATGGGTCTGAGTCATTGGGAGCTGGTTCAGTCCTAGGACCATTTAGCACCGCCCACTCCCCACCCTTCTACACAGCCTTTCTGGATTTCAAGCCCATTTCCTAAAGACCTTGGCACCTGAATAAATAGCCACTAGAGGGAGCACTGGTTGTTGCAGCTTCGCATTAAAGCCTCCCCCCACCCCCCACCCCATCCCTCTCCACCACCAGTTGAAGATGTTAACTTGGAAGGCCAAGTTTCTTTGATTGGAGAGAGGCACATGATATCCAAGTCCTAGAAACACTGAGTCGTATATGCCTCTCACGACACCCTTTGTGAAGCTGGCTGAGGTCAGGTTTACTCCATGATGCAACAGATGAACGCTGGGAAGATTGAGCTGTCTGTCCGGATGGGACCTCCAGTTACGTCTTCAGTAGTTAGGTCCTTTGAGCCAGTTGCTTCCCCTGCCTCCCCCTGCCCCTGCCAGTCTACTCTCGAACAATGACAATGGCAGAGATGATCACATCGGAGCCTTCAGACATTTCCTAGGAGATTGGAAAATGCTAGAATTAAAAAAAAAAAAAAATTCCAAACCTGTTCTCCCTCCCCACAAAGGGCAACCATCTTGCAAATATTACCTAGTAGTCATGAAAGATTACTGGAGCCAGGACAGGTCAGGAACCGGTCTACTTCTAGGGCAGAGAAAGGTCGAGGGCCCTTCTGCTCACATGGCAGAGACAGGCCAAGGGGAGGGGATCGCCCAGTGATTCCCAATCCCAGTCCCTTTGAAGCCTACCCAGAGTTCACTTGGCACAGCTTCAGGGTCCTCACTCCGTGGTCTCAGCATTCTTCCAGCTTCTGCGTGAGCCCTAAAACCTGAGGTCAGCAGAAGAGGCCTGCAGAGCGGTTCATCCACTCACAGAGCCTGTGGATGGATTGCCTTATGCTAACTTGGCACTCTGGTCTTCCTTGCCAAAGCCCGTGTCTCTATGGATGCAGCTGGAGGTGTTTTGCAGGCAAATGCAGCTTTGAGCTCTTTTGTGAGCCTGGCTCCAACTCCAGGAGGTCTTGATGCACTGGAAAATGGGAAGGAGAGAAGATGCGTGAGGTGGTGAGGGATTAGGCAAAAAGGGTGAACCCTCCTGCCTGGAGAGTGAAAGGAGAGGATGCCACAGGGGCCACGGCACGCGGGGGCCACGGCACGCGGGGGCCACGGCACACAGAGGCCACGGCACACAGGAGCCACGGCACGCGGAGGCTACGGCACACGGGGGGCCATGGCACACCGGGGGGCCACGGTACGCAGGGGCCACGGTACGCGGGGGCCACAGCACGCGGGGGCCACGGCACACAGAGGCCACAGCACACAGGAGCCACGGCACGCGGGGGCTACGGCACACGGGGGGGGCCATGGCACACAGGGGCCACAGCACACAGGGGCCACAGCACACAGGGGCCATGGCACACGGGGGGCCACGACACACGGGGGGGGCCACGGCACGCGGGGAGGGGTGTCACGGTACGCAGGGGCCACGGCACGCAGGGACCACGGCACGTGGGGGCCACGGCACACGGGGGGCTACAGACCTTCCTCCCTTCTGTGGTTACATTTTAGGAAGAAAGAGCCTCTCTGTCTCCACTATTTTATTCTTCCCCATAAAATCTCCCAAGCATACATACTGCATATATACATGTATATGTGCACACATGCATGGATGTATGTACTTGGAGGCAACAGCTCATGCATGGAGGTGTGGGGGTCAGAGGATAACTTTTATTGTTTTTTGTCTGAAATAGCGGTTCTGCCTTGGGCCTCCAGAGTTTTGTGCAGATGGTGCAGACTGCTTGATCAAGTAGATCAAGGGTTCTTATCATGTCCTCTCCGTTTAGACTGAGCTTGAAGAGGAAACCAAGGATCACAGGTTGGCTGTTCCTTGAGGTCCAGGCTGACCTCACCCGCTGGGCTTATGCTTGTTTGCTTTGTCTGAGCACAGTTCTTGCAAGAGAGTCAGCTCAGAGCTTCCTTACAGGGCAAGAAGTCCCCACTTCCAGCCTGGTGTGGTGGCCCAGGCCTGTGAACCTAGTGCTCAGAAAGTGAGGCAGGAGGAGCAGGAGTTCAAGGCTGCCCTTGATCACACAGTGAGTTTAAAGCAAGCCTGGGCTACGTGAACCGTGTCAAAGCACAAGCAAAGGAAAAAGGGCTGGGAGTGCAGCTCAGCGGTAGCACGGGAGCCCGAGGTCAAATTTCCCAGTACCACAAAACACAAACAAAACAAAAACCTCTTAGCATTTTCTGTTAGATTCTCTAATCAAATATACATGCATGTCTGTATATGTCTGTGTAATATCTATTTTTAATTCCTAAGGGATCATGATAACTTATGCATGAGTTCATGGAACTCAAGTTTAAATGATCTAACTTTCTACATTAACTAAAAGGGGAAAAAAAGAACACAGAGCAACCTATAAAAAAATTCAAGTTATTCTTTTTTGAAACAGGGTTTTATGTAGCTTAGGCTGGCCTCACATTTATGACGTAGTGGAGGAGGATACCTTGAACTTCTGATCCTCCTTCTTCTACCTCCTAAGTCCTGTGCCACCACACCCTGCTTCATGTATGTAGTGCTGTGGGATTCATACATGACATGGAAGGGTTCCACCCTGAGTCAGGTCTTCAGCTCTCTAGAGTCTGGAGTGTCTTATCGGCATCTTTAGGGTTGGGTTACATTGCCCTCAGCTGAATAATTTGTACTGGAAATCTACTAGCGTAGGAAACATCAGTCAATTCTTGGGTGTTCGTGTGTAAACGCAAGTGCAGGTGAGCACCCGTGTCAGCAGAGGCCACGGGTCACCGCAGGTGCTGCTCCTCGGAAGTCATCTACTTATTGAGACAAGACCCTTCACAGGGACTCGTGGCTCATGGATTAGACTAGACTGGCTGGCTGTAGATCCCCAGGGCTGGCCGGAGCGCCCCAGGGCTGCTCCTGTCTCAACAGCTCCTGTGCAGGGATTACACGCACACCCCACCACACCTAGCTGTTTGTTTGGTGCTGGGAACTGAACTCAGGTCCTCATTCTTTTGCAGCAAGCACTTTACTGAGCAGACTCCAACTCCATAGCCCAGACTGGCCTCAACTTCACGGCAATTCTGTCCGCACCTTTGCCTTAGTCCAAGCTACTCTTAAACATGTGGTCACAAATGGTGGTTTTGTCACCCGAGGCCTCTGAGAAGCTGGCACAACAGACATGACTTAGATCTCTCAAAATGTTGGCACATCTCTCACCTAAACTAGCCAGTTTCGATGACTTTCTGTGGCCAAACCTGAATGTGGGCGGTGCCATCCCATAGGCGGGACCTGGCCTGAATAGAAAGGAGGAAGCCAGTTGAGGACCAGCATCCACGTCCCTGCCTGCAGGAATGGGAACAGTTGCCCCATGCTCCTCCTCCTCAGGCAACGCTTCTCTCTGCCATGTTGGATGGCACCCTCAAGCCATGAACCCTTCCTCATGGTGCTCTGGTCAGGCATCTTGTCATAGAGAAACAACCAGGACAGAGTCTGAGTGGCTTTTCTCAGGGTTACTAGGTATTGAGGAAGAGCGGCTTGGCGCAGGTCAAACCCAGACGAGCTGGCCAACTTAGGCTCCGTATCCAGGGGAGTGGACTTATTCCATGCCCAGTGAGAAGCTCATCCTTCAGAAAGGAGTTTTAGCAAAGGGCACCGCAGGACGTAAGTGTTAGGAATATTTCCTAACCGAGCCTCTCCGCTGACACAAAATAATCCCAATCAAGCCAAATCAGACCAGATTAAAAATGATCTAGGTTTAATTAGACACCTGCATTCCTGGGTGGCCCCGAGGGGAACTGGAAGTTGCCAATGTGACCACCAAAGAGGAAGAGAGAAAACCACAGGTTTATTTTCTGGGGAGCCGTATAAATAACCTGTGGGAATGGTCTTGACCTTTCCTGGGGAGAGGTCAAGGTTCGAGGGGCACAGGGGAGGGGCCTCCAAAAATGAAGGCCGAGTCTGGGAGTACAGTTGGAGCCGAATGCAACCTCCAAGCTTCAGAGTCGGAGGAGCCTAGGAGAAGGGGAGCAAGGAAGGCCTGTGCTGTGCATCGAGAACATGGGGCTCCTCCTGGTCTCACTGCTCCCTGTAGTCACAGCCACTCCCTGTAGTCTGGAGCGCTGTGGCCGGTGAGAAGTGCTCTCTGGGCTCTGTCCCTGGTTGACTTTCTGCAAATGAAAACCGCTAGAGTTGCAGAAACAGTGGCTGAGATCCACTCGGTCCTGGCAGAAAATTTAGAATTGTGAGCAATTGCAGGAAGCAGAAGAAGAATGCGGTGGTCAGCACCGAGGCTGTGGGCTGAGGATGTGCAGCCAGCGTGGGGTGAGTGGATGGGGGTGGGGCCTGAGCCGTCCAGTCTCCCTCGTCTGCCTCAGTCAGCCTTGAGAACCAGCACTGAGGAGGCCAGGAAGACGCCTCAGAATCCTAGTCAGCTTTCTGTGTCTGTAACAAAATATCTGAGCTGGGATAACTTATAAAAACAGGGGCTTGTTGTGTAGCAAATGCCTTGGAACCGAAAAGCTCCTCTCAGGAGGGAGGACGGGGCCTTCTGAGAATTAAGTAAACAAGTTCCCAAGTTCAAGGAAGATAAAAAGAATTTCACTAGATCCCTCCCCAATGATATGGAAGCCCAAGCTCTGGACAGAAGAGCTACCAGGCTGAGGCTCTCCCATCTAACTCCTCAGGCAGTGAGCTCCTGCCTTCCAGCTCTCACCGGTCACCACTCATGCTGGAGTTTAGTGATATTAAGTGGTTGTTAAGTGACCCCTCCCACCTGTACTCCTGTGTGTAACCCCAGTGTGCCATTGCTCACCACATAGACTGTGGTGCGTTCATCGCTTTGGTCTGTTGTGGGCCTTGGTCTTCGTTGCTTTTCTGTTGCTGTGATAAACACCATGACCCGTGCGCAGTGGAGGCAAAAGTCTTTAATGCCAGCACTCTAGAGGCAGAGGGAGGGGGATCCCTATGAGTTCGAGGCCAGTCTGGTCTACTGGAGTACCAGGACAGCCAAGGCTACACAGAGAAACCCAGTCTCGAAAAACAAAACAAAACAAACAACAACAACCCACCGTACTGGCTGGTTGTGTGTCAGCTTGTCACAAGCTGGAGTCATCAGAGAGGAAGAGTCTCAGCTGAGGAAATGCCTCCCTGAGATCCAGCTGTAAGGCATTTTCTCAATTAGTGATCCATGGGGAGGCCCAGCCCACCGCGGTTGATGCCATTCCTGGGCTGGTGTGGCAGGAACAGAGGAGAAAGACTGTGGAACAAGGCACGCCACCGTGTGTGGCAAAGCAGCAATGGCAGCTATGCCTTTTAGACTCCCCAGCCTCTGAACTGTAGAAAACAAACATCTGCTTGCTTCACCACCTGGGAACTAAGGTCTCATTAATACCAGACTGAGCCTGCGAGGGCCGTTCTTGTTCAAATACCGGACTGAGCCTGCGAGGGCCGTTCTTGTTCAAATACCGGACTGAGCCTGCGAGGGCCGTTCTTGTTCAAATACCGGACTGAGCCTGCGAGGGCCGTTCTTGTTCAAATACCGGACTGAGCCTGTGAGGGGCATTCTCTTTCAAACCACCACGGTCTCTACGGAACGAGTAGACATTTGTGCCTTTCTCTGCAGGAACAGCATTGCTCAACAGTCAGCAAAGAGCAGGAGATTGCATGTACAAAATCTGGCAGTCGTGTTGCATGCTGGGAATCCTGGCTCTGGGGAGGTGGAGACAGGCATGCTCCTGAGGCTCACACGGCAGCTAGTCTACTCGCTGAGGGCTAGCAGGTGAGAGACCCTGCTTATAAAACAGAACAAGATGGATGCTATGCTGAGGAGCAAGGATGACCTCAGGCCCATACCCACATGATACATACATACACATGCATGCACACACATGTATACACACACTCACACATACACACATGTGTACATACATGTACATGCATACATATATGCACACACACATACACATTGGGAGAGGGAAGCAAATGTTTCCCTTTTGAGAAAAACTTTTAAAGCAGGGCTAGTCCATGATACATGGGGTCACCACTTCTGACTCCCCCCAAAGATTTGTCTGATTGACTGAGTACAGCTGTTTACCTGATTTTCATAATTGGTTACTTGTCTGTTTCTGGCTTCTCTGAGTTGTTTCTAGGGTTGGGGACTATTGATAGACTGGGAGGTTCCTGGGGATTTCTAGATTTCTGCACAAAGGGAATTGCCAGTCCAGCGGCGTGTCCTCGTCTGTGGCTGTCATGTCAACCCCGGGAACACAGACACAAAGGACGGTGTGTTCTGGCTTCTCTGCACAGGACTAGACAAGTGAAGTGTATCAGATACAGCCTTGGTTGCTTGAGATTTGATTAAATGAGACCATTTCACGGAAAGGGCTCTCAGAGACATCAGTATTCAGCTGGTGACATTCTAGTGTCTGGGACTATTGGGTTAACCCTTGGAATCCCAGAGACAGGACAAGTTGGATATTTATAATTATGAGTCAGGCTGTCTCATGCGACACGAAAAATAAAATGTTAAAGTCAAATGTTTGCCCGCAGGTCTTAGGGCAACAGCTTTGGTGGAATTTGCTCTCCCTGCTCTCTCTCTGTTTCAGCGTGTGAGACACTGGGGATCCAGTCCAAGGAGCCTGGCAAGCCAATTTTCCCTGCCTTTGAACTCATATCGTTAGCTGTAAAGCAGGTGCGGTGTCTGGACTGAAGGCTTAACAGAGGAAAATTTGTCAGCAAATGTTTATTTGCTTTCAAAGCCTCGGTCTTTCATCTTGGGTCTTTCTCCATCTTTGATGCCTCGGTCTTTGAACCTTGCGTCTCTTTCCGGGGGAGCGTTTTGTAGTTGACTCAGGAGCCCCAACACCAGATGTTTCTTTATGAGGAGACGGTTGATCCTTAGTACCCCGCATCGACGTCTTTCAAATAGTTTCTGATTTGGCAAAAGAGACAGCAGGTCATTCAAATATCTTACATACGGGTCAGGAACATTTACCCTCCATGTGATCCTGCATTCTCTCTGTGCACACACGTGGGCTCAGAGGACAGCTCGTATGTGCCGGTTTTCTCCTACCCCTGTGTGTGCCTGCATCCCTGTGTGAGCCTCCATCCCTGTGTGTGCCTGCCTCCCTGTGTGTGCCTGCATCCCTGTGTGTGCCTCCACCCCTGTGTGAGCCTGTATCCCTGTGTGCCTCCACCCCTGTGTGTGCCTCCACCCCTGTGTGAGCCTCCATCCCTGTGTGTGCCTGCCTCCCTGTGTGCCTCCATCCCCATGTATACCTCCATCCCTGTATCCTGTACCTCTGTGTGCCTCTATCTTCATGTGTGTCTGTATTCGTGTCTCAGGGATGCAGTATTGGTTCAGGAGAATTCTGGGAAGAGGAAAGAGTCAGTCTGCAGTTGTCACCCAGACGCAGAGGAAGCAAGATGTGATTGCCTCACTGATGAAGATACCAAGCCATGTGACTAACATAGACAAGAACAATGGGCTAATTTAAGATGAAAGAATTAATTAATAAGAAGCCTGAGCTACTAGGCCAACCAGTTTATGATTAATGTAGACCTCTGTGTGTTTCTTTGGGACTGAACAGTTGTGGGACCAGGCAGGTCAGAAATCTCAGTCAACAAAAGTCTTTTTAAAATTGTGTGTGTGTGTGTGTGTGTGTGTGTGTGTGTGTGTGTGTGGTATATGTGAGGTCAGAGGCATCAGATCTTCCTGGAGTTGGAGCTAGAGGTGTCCATGAGTCACCTGATATGGGTTCTAGCAACCGAACTCAGGACCTTTGGAAGAGTAGTGCAGTTAAGTTAGCCATCTATCTGGCTCCCCAAGGGGCTCTTTAAGTTAGTACATTTTCATGGTGAGCCATATCACAAATGAAGTCAACCATGTCTTAGAAAACCTGCCTCATGTGGTACCTGTAATGACCAAAGGCAGGTATTGTAAATAGGATTCTAGCCTTCCGGTCTATTATAGACCAATGGCATGACCTTGGTTAGAGTCCTGACTGTGTTTGCACTTCAAGCTCCCTCCCCCTGTGTAAAGCGTGGTGTGGTGTGTGGCCTGTTGCCAAGCTGACAGGATCCCTGCATACAGAAAGAGCAGCACCGGAGAGACAAAGATGCCGCACCATTATCAGCACTTCCAGTGTATCCTGGCCGAGAGCCTGGCGCGTCACACTTCTGCAGCAGCTATGCAAGGCGTTCTCTGCCCAAACCATTCTGTATTGACAGCACATTTTGCTGTTGGCAGAGATGGGAAGAACCTGGCCAGCTGTCTTTGGTCCCACAGATGAAACAGTCACGTGTTTTCTGCCTGCATGTAAATGTGCCAGTGTGCTCAGGTAGGCTCCCAAGTCACAGTCATCTTTCAGATGCTTTCCTGCTGGGGTTCCATGGTTAGAAACATGCAAAAACCATGAAACACATACATACACACACCACATACACATGGAAGTGGGGGGTTAAAAACCCACAGATAAGCACATGCATAGCACACACACACACACATACCACACAAACACACACCACACAAACACACACACACAAATGGGGAAGGGTAAAAACCCACAGATAAGCACATACACAGCATACACACATGGAAATAGGGGTTAAAATCCCACAAAAACACATGCACAGCATACACACACACACCACAGCACACACACACACACAAATGGGGGAGTAAAAACACACAGATAAGCACATACACAGCACACACACATGCATGGAAATGACATGGGGTCGGGTAACGAGAGAAGAGTCTTTGCAACTCATTTTGGTGAACAGTGTCTAGCATGTTTTATGAGGGGTTCAGCACAGGAAAAATCTGATACAAGGTCAAGCTCTGAGAGCCACTGTCGGTGTTGGGTTGGGCAAGAACTCCAGGGCGCTTGTGGAGAGGGTGACTGGGAAGAGAGGAAAGACCACGTGGAAAAGCCGAGTGTCTTAGATAGTTCCCCCCTTGAGTGCCCCTTTTCCCAAGTCTACTCTTCTCCAGGAGTGAGCGTGGCATTCTCTCCGATCTTGGTGGTCCTCCTTGGAATGCCCTTCCGGAGACGGCTCAGCAGCTGGCGCTACATTTTTAAACAGTTTATTGATTTTTCCACCTCTTGACCAGCAGAGTCCTCGGGGTTCTGTTGACACAGCAGGGTGCTCGTGTTGTTTTTCTCCGAGCTCTCTTTGTGTGCAGTGCACAGCTCTTCCCCTCGGATGGGAGAATGGAGGAGGTCTGCAGAGGACCTGTCCCTCCCTCGCCAACATGCGTGAGTTATGGACTCGGGGCCAGGACTGGAGACTTTCAGAGGCTCCCTAGGATGCTAGAGAAAGGCATTCTTCTGCTAAGACAAAACACAGGAATTCGCATGCAGAACCTCAGTGCTTGTGACTCAACAGGAGCCCACCCAGGTAGAGAGGGACAGCGTGATTGTGTCTGTGCACAGATCGAATTCCAGCATTGCCTCCCCCCCCAACAGAAACCCCAGCCCCCCCAAACTGTCCTGTCTTCTTCCCTCTACTTCAAACCCATCTCCACTCCCCAGGCATCGCTAAGAATACGAATGTGGCCATCTCAATTAAGGAGAATAAATGAGTGTTTATTCACACTTGAAAGAGTTCTAGCTGGCTCTGTTAGTGTGTATGTGTGTTCACGAGTCCTTTCTCTTCTTTTAATGCTTGTCAATAGATCTGTGTGTGTGTGTCTATGGGCGTGCGTGTCAGTTTGTACACATGTGAGTGTGCCCATGTGGAGGCCTGAGGACAGTTTTGTGTATCAGCTTCAGGGACAGCGTTGACCTTCTTCGAGGCAGGGGCTCTCATTGGCCTCGAATTAATTATTTTGTTGCTGTGATAAAACACTGTGACCAAAGCCAGATTCAGGAAGAGAACATTTATCTTGGTTTATGGTTCCAGAGGGAGAAGACTACTTGATGCTGGAACAGAGGTGTGGCAACAGGCGGCAGGCATGGTGGCTGGAGCAGAGGCTGAGAGCTCACACCTGTGTTTGCTTGCTTGCATGCTTATTTATTTATTTATTTATTTATTTATTTATTTATTTATTTATTTATTTATTTTAGTGTTCTGCCTGCACCTATCCCTGCAGGCCAGAAGAGGGCGCCAGATCTCATTACAGATGGTCGTGGGCCGCCTTTTGGTTGCAGGGGGAATTGAACTCAGGACCTCTGGAACGGCAGCCAGTGCGCTTAACCTCTGAGCCATCTCTCCATCTCACATCTTTAACCACAAGCACGAAGTAGAAAGAGTGAACTGGAAACATACAAGTCTATAAACCTTCAAAGCCTGCCTCTGGCGACACACTTCCTCCAGGAAAGCCACACCTTCTAAACCTCCCCCAAAAGCACCACCATGGGGAACCAAGTGTCTAACCATCCGAGCCCATTTGCATTTAAACTGCTACAGGCCTAGAGACCAGCAACTGGGCTATGCTGCCTGGCCAGGAGTCCCAGGGAGCCCCTGTCTCTAACTCCCAGAGCTGGGGTTATACTCATGTTCCACATGCCCTTAAGGCTCACAAGGCAAGCCTTTTACCGCTGAGCCAACCCTCCAGCCCCCAGTTCAGATGTAAGACCTTCACACATTGTGGTGTTCGACAGAACACAAACAGGTTTCTGCTTTAATAGGAACGCAATGGTTCAATTATGGGAAATAAGAATTTTACATCCATTCCAGTGCCGTTCCTCAGCATGTGAGCACCAATCAAATCAGTGTGTCTTTGGGTCCTGCTGTGTCCAAATGTTTGTTTTTCAGAATTGTCGTTTCGGTTGCTGACTTGGGTTTCGTTAACAACCATCCAGGGTGCTTTGGCTTGGATAGGGGTCAGGATGGCATTTTCTACCATTTTTGAAATGTTCCTGCCTCCCCCGTGCTGGGGTTACAAGCATGCACTGCCACCCCCACCACCCACCTCACCTCCCCAGCCAGCTGGTTGGCATTGTCTGGTGTGATGGCATGCACAGGACAAAGAGGACATGTGTGTTCACATCCAAGGCTGTAGTGACAGCACATGACACAGCACAGGCTGTTGTTGCCAGGGAGAACACAGATTCATCATGCATTGGACTTTGCATTCATGTTTGGTTATTGCATGTTCACAAACATTTACCATTGCCAGATTCTTATGACCCCATAATTCAGTTGTATGACCTCTCTCAAGGGGTTGTGTGCTAGATTTTTTTTTTTTGTCAACTTGAACTCGGATCATCTGAGATGAAGATACCTCAATTAGGAGATTGTCTCCACCAGATTAACCTGCAATCTGTGGGGGCATTTTCTTAATTAATGATTGATGTGGGAAGGCCTATCTCACTGTGAGCAGTGCCCGCCCTGGGCAGATGGTCATGGGTTGTATAAGAAAGCTGAGCAAGCTGTGGGGAACAAGCCAGGAAGCAGCGTTCCTCCATGGCCTCTGCTTCAGTGTTTGCCTCCAAGTTCCGGCCTTGAATTCCTCCCTGGCGTCCCTCAGTGATAGATGTCACCCCAGAACTGCAAGCTGAAATAAACCCTTTCCTCCCCGTGTTCACAGCAATAGAAACCAAACTAAGACAGCTTGGGAGCCACAGTTTGTTATTATTTTTTTGTTATATTTTTGTGTGTACATGGATGATGCAATGCCCTGGTGGAGGCCAGAGGACAACCTGTGGGAGTCAGTTCTCTCCTTCCACCGCCTGGACCCCAAGGATCAACTCAGGTTCTTGGACTCTACCTGCTGAGCAATCCCCCCAGCCCCATGGCCCACTATTTAACAAACTTGTCAGTGATGTCTGTCTTTTTAAGGTTTATGGAGGGAAGCGTGCTGGTGACATACATCTTCCATTCTGGAAGGCTCTCACCTTGGCTCTGTAATGGCTGACTCTCAGAAGGGATCAGGGAACAGGAGAGGCGATGTGAACAGAAGGAGCTGGCAGGAGGTTGTGATCTTCTCCCGAAAGAGTCATGGAAAGAGAACGCGGGGAGTCACGGAGCCAGCTGGCTCAGCTCTGCCCGGGATAGTTTCTACCCCATGAACATGAGAGACTCCAGCTGACAAAGCAACCCAGTGCTGCTGGCTTTTCTTAGACAAGCACAGTGGGACCTGATTTGCATCAACATCCCCTTTGTGGCAAGTTTATTTTGGGTGCACGCATCCTTCTGCGTGTGGAACCACTCAGCTGCTTCCTCAGAACATGTTCTCAGCTCAGACTTTCCAGGGCCCAGAACAGTTTCTCATATTTGATGACCCCATGGTTTTGCCAAAACTTTAAAAGCCAGAGCGGTGGATCAGAATCATTCTGGGAACAGTGTCAAAATGTTTATAGTGGGTAGATACTAATCTCCTACATCAAGTAGGCCAGTGGATCCCTCAGAACATTCTGATCAAGCTCATTATCAAATATCTATAGATAAAAATCGTTCACTCAATGAAGTCCCAGTTTCCTTCAGGGTTGGGGGCAGAATGAGGAATGACATAGGCAGCCCCTGTCCTTCAAAAGACCTTACATTTTGATGGGCAAGGCAGGAAATAGAAAATACCCCCTCCCATTTGGCTGGCTCTCCCTCTGCCTTAACTATGGATCCTGATAAATATTTCACTCACTGTAGTATTTAGAGAAGATTTACAGAAGATTCACATAAAGAGGAGAAATTCTAACTTAGGTTGTTCACCATGATAGTCTCCAGCCATAAAGTGGCTATTTTAATATACATTCAAGGGGCTGGAGAGATGGCTCAGTGGTTAAGAGCACTGGCTGCTCTTGTAGAGAAGTTGGTTCAGTTCCTCGGACATACACTGTGGGTCACAACAACCTGCAACTCCAGTTTCAGGGGATCTGATGTCTCTTCTGGCCTCTGCTGGCTCTTGGCACAGACCCAGGCACACACACAAGCATATACATTCAAATAATAAAAATTTAATATATGTTTAAACTGAAATAAAACTTTAAAAATAACCTTAGTTTGCTAGGTATTACTAGGTATTTAAATTGCTTAGTCATCTATGACTAGTGGCTACCCAACTGAACAATATAAATATAATACACTTCTACAATCCCAGAAAGTCTACTGAATAACACAGCTCTCTGAAATGCTTGAGTCCATTCTCCTTTAATATTAAATCTCTATAACAATACTGTTACAATGTTATATTTCATGTATGCATATTTATCATTAGGAAATGGGTCACATGACTATGGAGCATGACAAGTGTTATTGTCCAAAGGTGAGTCAGCAAGCTAGCTATCCAGGAGAGATAATGACGTAGTTGTGTGATGCAGAAGTTACAAAATAATCCCACACTAGTTCAGAATTATGTATAATAAAGGATTGTTTATTTAGGGGAGACTCACAGATCACTGTCCTAGATCGCAGTCCTCTGCACAAATGGGGAACAGGAAGAGTCTAGCAGCAGGAAGCGAGAACCAGAAGCAAGAGAGCAAACACACACTTTACAGCTGCATTTACAGTATAAGAGACCACGCCTACTAAGTGGGCTGGTGTCTTAAAGGCTATTGGCTGAAGGAGCTGAAGGAGTTCCCATGGCACCTCCCCATTTTGTTTAAATAAGAGAGTTCCAAACCTAATACAAAACTATATATACTAGGAACAGATATCAAATATAAGATTAGAATTACAACCGACATAAACAATATTAAGCAAGGAACATATGCTAAATGTTTTATAAACATTTTATCCTAAGGAGTCTAAATCTTGCATTGGAAATGGCTTGGCTAGATCATAAGAGGATGGTAACTATGACTATCTAATCTTCAACCCCAGCAAAGGCCTGAGAAGGGAGATAATATTACTTGCGTAGGCAGGAAGTGCAATCAAGCAGTTTCCAAATTGTGCAGTAGATGACAGAGACAACTGGCTGCCTGAGCAATCACCCAAAGTCTCATTTGCAG
>NC_022012.1:92446264-92448011 GCF_000317375.1 Microtus ochrogaster
ACCCATGTGCCAATTCCATATATAAGCAGCTGCCTTAGTGCTCTCGGGCCCCTTCGCTTCATGTTATCTCTCAATGAAGTGCACTCCAGTAAAGCGTGATCTGAGAAGAATCCTCGTGTCGTGGTCGTTCTTTCTCGCTGGTCGAGGAGTTCGCCGCAAGTTCCAAACCTAATACAAAACTATATACACTAGGAACAAATATCAAATATAAGATTAGAATTACAACCGACATAAACAATATTAAGCAAGGAACATATGCTAAATGTTTTAATAAACATTTTATCCTAAGGAGTCTAAATCTTGCATTGGAAATGGCTTGGCTAGATCATAAGAGGACGGTAACTATGACTATCTAATCTTCAACCCCAGCAAAGGCCTGAGAAGGGAGATAATATTACTTGAGTAGGCAGGAAGTGCAATCAAGCAGTTTCCAAATTGTGCAGTAGATGACAGAGACAACTGGCTGCCTGAGCAATCACCCAAAGTCTCATTTGCAGTGTTGAAGCAACCAACTTTGGCTAAAGCCTAGACTAACTGACAGACCATTTTCAGAGGCAGGAAAATTTTCAGAACTGTCTTAACCCTATCTTGGCAAGGTTTGGCAGTATTTTTTCTTGTATCCTGCTTGTCCAGTCTGGACATCATGCACTTTGTCAGTTTTCGACGCATGGGCAGTTCCTTGCCCTAAGTAAGGAACACGACCCTAGGTCGTGTCAAGTTGACAACAAACAAACAAAAACAAACGAATATTACCCAGGACAGAGGGTAACTGAGACAACGCAGATGGGAAGGAAGGCGGATTCTGGGGTAAGGCCCTGCACCTCTGTAAGAACTTGCTGGGACTGGGCTTCCTGATGGGAACTACTCTAGGAAACCTAGCCCTGGGTTTGGTACACAGCCTCGTATAAACTGGGCACACCTGTAATCCCAGGGCTCTGGACATGGAAGCCGGAGGATCATCATCTTGCTAGAGATCAATCCTGCTCCGTGACCTGGAACTAAATCCAGAGAGCTTGTATGTAAACAGATGTAGTGGCTCTGTGGTTGGTCACACAGGAATTTCAGTGAAGATTTCAATGTATGTTCCCAAATCTGAAATGGTCTATTTGTTGCTTATGTTCTTAGCTATTAAATTCCTTTGTTCCCCACGCTCTCCATCCTCCAGTTCTTAAAATTAAATTTAGGATGTCTTGGCAAATCTGTCCTTCCTTCTTTCCCTCCCTCCCTCCCTCTCTCCCTTCCTTTGACAGGATCTTCTGTTTCCTGGGCTAACTCCCAATTCTCTGTAGTTGAGAATGGCTTTGACCTCCTGATCCTCTGCCTTTACATCCGAATGGTAGGATTACAGGCATAAGCCATCATACATAAATTCATTAATTGATTTACATACAGGATTTCATGCAGTCCAGACTAGTCTCAAACTCAATAAATAGCTGAGGATCTTTGATTCCTGCCTGATCTGAATCCTGGGATCACAGGCATGTGCATCTATGACCATGATGCTATGGACCAAATCCAGGCCTTTGTGCATGCTAGGCAAGCTCTATCAGCTGAACCACATGTGCAATTCTGGAGCTGTCTTTTAATCAGAGAATGTGGGATACATCTTTATAAAACTCTTTTGGGATGTATTTCTTGTTGCTGTTGTTGTTTGGTGGGCTGGGATTGAACCCAGAACCTTGTGCAGGTTAGACAAGCACCCTACCACTGTGCTGCAGAAGCAGCAGGAGGATCAGTCTGTGATGGA